>NW_022436943.1:44285553-44513345 GCF_009761245.1 Sapajus apella
ACACACACACACACACACACACACACACACACACACACACACACACACACATATTTTCAAGCAGATTTCTGGAGAAGAGGAGCCCAGTCAGAACCTTTTCCAAAAGTATTAAGTAATGAAGTAAGGATGACCGCACCTGCTTTGACGCTCCTCCCACTGACAAGTGAGTCAATTTCTCCTCTTCATTAATCTGGAGGAGCTGTGAGACTGCTTTGTGGAGCACATGGCAGAAATGAGGTTGCTCAGTTTCTGGGGCCAGACTTTCAGATACTGGTAGCTTTCACTTCCTGTCTCCTGGATGCTCACTCTGCGGGGTGCCAGCAGCCATGTAAGAAGTTCCATTATCTGAGATCACCATGCTGGAGTGATCTCAGATAAACCCAAGTGAACCACATGGAGAGTCTATACAGAGGGAGCTGCTCCAAGAATCCTCAACTGATCCAGCCATCTTAGCCTAGGTGTTGCAGTCACGTGAGTAGAGCCTTCCAATGTCTGACAATTTAACTGCAACATACAGAGGTACCCCAAAAAGAGCTGCTCAGCTGTGCACATCAATCCCCAGAATGGTAAGAAAGAATAATTTTTTAAAAACATTATGAAGCTTTGGATGGTTTCCTACATAATAGATGATCAGCATATACACAATGCCAAAAGAATGCTCAGTATATGTCTAATACATAATATTATTATGTGTTTTATTCAAACTTATTATGTGATTTATTCAAACAAAAACAGGCTTGAACTCTTAACTCAGTGTTCTACTACACAGTTTTTCTCTTACTAACCAATGAGAATTGGTTGTAAGCAGCCACTGTGTTTTCTGGGAAGCATTTCTATGCGTTCTAGCTGCCTTTTCCATCAGGAAAAAATGCATCTCTTCCTACCAGTTTATGTTGATAGCTACGTCAACATCTGACTCTACAGTAGTCATGACTGTGATGCCTTCCCCTATTTGTTGATCTACATTGCCAGGTGGCTATGTAGATATACAGATATCTATATGTATATGTAGATATACAGATGCTGGTGGAGGAACTGATACAAAGAAACAAGAGAAATCACCACTATCCACTTTGCAGAAAGTGAGGTCACATTCCCTACAGACGACATCCACCTCTCTCCTTCAGATATAAGCTAGGTCCAGCAATAAGGCTTCTTCCTTTTTTTTTTTTTTTTGCCTTATTTCAAGTGCTTATCTGAAAACCACATCTTTCAAAAATTTAGTCTCCAATATTAAAAAGGAGAATATAAATACCGTGTGAAAGATGTATCTCTTAAAGTACAAATCTTTAGGCCAGGTGCAGTGGCTCACATCTGTAACCTCAGCACTTTGGGAGGCCGGGGCGGGCAGGTCATTTGAGGTCAGGAGTTTGATACCAGGCTGGCCAACATTGATGAAATTCTATCTCTACTAAAATACAAAAATTAGCTGGGTGTGGTGGCAGGTGCCGGTAACCCCAGCTACTCGGGAGGCTGAGGCAGGAGAATCACTTGAACCTGGGAAGCAGAGGTTGCAGTGAGCCAAGATTGCGCCACTGCACTCCAGCCTGGGTGACAAGAGCAAAACTCAATCTTAAAAGAAAAAAAAAAGTGCAGCCCTTTAATAATGGAACCATCTAATTTCAATAGTCTGTGCTTATTTTCTTATGCAGTTTGTTTCTGGTACCCCTGTTTACAGACATTTTAATTAGGCTAGGGAATGGGTAGAGGTATGAAATAATGATCGCAGAATTGCAGCAAGAAGAGTCACTTTGGATCATCTATTTCCTGGATTGTCATTTTTTACCCAGGAGGTTGGTCGTTCAATGGAAATGTAAAAGAAGTTATTACGTGGGAAGAGATCAAGGAGACTTTAAAAAAAAAACAGCAGCTCAGTATCCTCAGGAAGGGAAAGTGCTCTGTCCCAGAGGGAGGTGAACAAGGTTTTGGGAAAAGAGAAAGTTCCAGGGACCCAGACAATAATTAGAATCTCTGGATCCAGAGAATGAGATAAAAGATCCAAATTTATAAAATTGAAGAAAACATTAGGTGGTGTGTTCTCTTTTAGTTTCTATCATTTCTATCATCTGAAGAGTGGAAAAATAATTATTCTGAAGAAAAATGCCCCTGACAAATTTCTGTTTCCATATGAAAATAAAGAGAAAGGCAGATTTAGGGAAGATGTCTAAAAAATTTCTGTTCCATGGTATCACGAGTGTTTAAATTTCTTTGCTAAGAAAACAAATGCATTAAGATTGTGTAAACGCAAGTGGAGTAAGCTTACAGCTTTTTCCTAGTAGTCGCTCCATTTGGATTGGAGAAGCCCTTAATTGGTTTCTGCCTTCTCCCTGATCAACAATCATTTTCAGCTTGAAAGTGTGGCTTGAAGACAATGGAAAAACACGCTTAAAACAGAACAAAACCATGCCTCATTTTTGTTTAATTAAACCCAAACAGAGAGCTTTAATTTACATCAACTTCTCTGAGCATCTTTATAATAGAATTTACCCTTACTAACTGAAATCTAAAATATACTGCTCTTGAGAATTCTGTTGTGAAACAATATTTCAACACATGTTTTGTATCTGTTTTATTTTATTTCTTTTTTTTTTTTTTTGAGACAGGGTTTCACTCCCTGACCCAGGCTGGAGTTCAGTGGCACACTCTTGGCTCACTACAACCTCCACCACCCAGGCTCAAGTGATTCTCCTGCCTCAGCCTCCCAAATAACTGGGTCTACAGGCATGTACCACCACGCCTGGCTAATTTCTATATTTTTAGTAGAGACAGGGTTTCACCATGTTGGCCAGGCTAGTCTTGAATTCCTGACCTCAAGTGATCCATCTGCCTTGGCCTCCCAAAGTGCTGGGATTACAGGTGTGAGCCACTGCACCCAGCCTGTATCTGTTTTATATCTGTCCTGTCCAGAACCCTCTAGATTGTCTCTCATATATGGTATTAGGGTCACACAATTTTTTCTTTTTCTTTCTTTGAGATGGAGTCTCATTATGTCACCCAGGCTGGAGTGCAGTGGTATAATCTCAGCTCATGGCAGCCTCTGCCTCCTTGGTTCGAGCCATTCTCCTGCCTCAGCCTCCTGAGTAGCTAGGATTATAGGTTCACACCACCACACCCGGCTAATTATTTGCATTTTTAGTAGAGACCGGGTTTCACCATGTTGGCCAGGCTAGTCTCAAACTCCTGACCTCAAGTGATCTACCCACCTTGGCCTCCAAAAGTGCTAGGATTACAGGTATGGGCCACCATGCTTGGCCAGACTTTTAAAATGTGAGTATTTGTATGTGCGTGTGTGTGTGTGTGTGTGTGTGTGTGTGTGTGTGTGTGTGTGTAAAATAAACAAGCAAAGGAGGAGAATAAATGTCTCCTGGCATCCAATAACACTGGAGTCAACTAAGCTGAAATGAGAAGGGTGAGGAACACCCCACATTGTACATGCCTGCCACAGATGGGAAAGAGGAGAGAACAGATTTTCTCCTCTGGGGTCCAGGGCAGGAATGGAAGTTCCTCTAGTCTAAAATAGGAACGACAACACTCACTCATTCAAGGCTGGAGGGGCCCTTGAAGAGAACGGAAAGAGATGAAAAAGAAAAGAAGGTGGGGAAAAAAGATGCTACCATGAGAGGCAACCCGACCCAGGTAACACTATTCATTAAAAGCCCCCACAACACATGTGCTACTGTTGGTGGCAGCAAGATGACTCATAGATCACAGAAAGGAGGTAGTCCAGTCCCCGATCATTTACATGCCAACTGTGTAGCTCCAAAATTGCAATAAAAAATAAATGAATAAAATAATTTAAGAACTAAAAAAAAGGAGTCCACTGAGGACATACGTGTGAAATAATAATTAAAAGAAAACCAGTAAAGCAACAGGAACTGAGATTTAAAAGAGAGATCTGAATGAACTTGGGGTAATATAGAGGAAATCTTCTTAGAGAAGCCTATTTGGAAGTGAGTTTTGAAGAGAGATCGAGGCTGGGCACAATGATTCATGCCTGTAATCCCAGCACTTTGGGAGGCCAAGGCGGGTGGATCACGAGGTCAAGAGATCGAGACCATCCTGGTCAACATGGTGAAACCCCGTCTCTACTAAAACTACAAAAAATTAGCTGGGCATGGTGGCACGTGCCTGATATCCCAGCTACTCAGGAGGCTGAGGCAGGAGAATTGCCTGAACTTAGGAAGTGGAGGTTGCGGTGAGCCGAGATCGCACCATTGCACTCCAGCCTGGGTAACAAGAGTGAAACTCTGTCTCAAAATAAATAAATAAATAACTAAACACATAAATAAATACATAAATAATAAAAATAAAGAGAGATTGGCATGGATGTGAGCATGGGGCAGTACCCTAGAAGAATTCTGGATTGTGTTGCTGTCCATAGCCCAGAAGTAAAACTTCGGATGAAACATGCCAGGCCTTATCCATTTAAAGAGATGACTTCCAAATGCTTACACTGTGTTCCGTAATAGTAGATGAGGATACAAATACGAGTAAGGCACCATCTGGTCCCTTTAGGAATCCTTAAGTTAATAGGGAAAAATGTATAAACAAATAATTATGATACAATAGGGCAAGTATGGGAAAAAATGATTACCGCCAGAATCCACTGTGTGATTATTGTGTGCCAAATACAATAATCTTATATTTATCTAATATTCTGAAGCACCCTGTGAAGTAGGTACTATTATTACAGGGATAAGGACATTGAAAGGAGAGTAATTTGCTCAAGCAAATGTAATCGTTCAAGGTCACTCATATAAGAACGTGGCGGAGCTAGGCTTTAAAGCCACATCTTCTGGATTCAGGGCCATAGTCTTTTAACCACTATGCAATTTTCTATGTAAAATTTGCTATAGAAAGGAAACTAATATTTATAGGAAACCAAGTGCTTCTTTGTTTAATTCTCTCAGTAGCTCTATGGAGTTGGCACTGTGTCTACGTTATGGTTGAAGCAATGACATTCAGAGTGGAACAGGTTCTTAAGTTTTGTTTGTGGAACTCCAAAGCCCATGTTCCTTCCAGTAAATCAAATCCAAGTGGGAGGATGAAGCAACCAACTACCTGAGAGGCCTTGGAAGACCTAAATATGGAGAGCATTGAGTTGAAGAAAGAACAAAATGGAAGCAGTTGTGAAAGAAAGAGAATATTCCAGGTGGTGTGATTAACTGCTGCAAAGATGCAGAGGCATTCATGAGCACAGCGCATAAAGGTGTGACCAGACACCCAGTGTGGCTGCAGCATGAGTTACAGCAGGGCTACCTCGTTAAGCTACAGCCAGGGCCGTGTGGCTATCTCATGCTTAAGACTGTGGATGTGTGACTGTGAGTCTGGGGAATGCACAGAGCTTTTTAAGGAGGAGGAGGGTACAATCAGATTTGCATTTTAGATAGATCTCCCTGGCAGCAGTGTGGCATATGCAGTGGAGGGAAGGCAGTAATCGGATTCATTTAGGTGGCAGGATTGACAGAATGTGGTGAATGAGAGAGGAGTGTAAGATGAATCCAAGGGAGCCTGGTGGCAGATTACAAAAAACAAAGAAAAAGAGCAGGTTTTTTTGTTTGTTTTTGTTTCTTTCTTTTCTTTTTTTTTTTTTTTTTTTTTTTTTTGAGATGGGTCTCACTCTGTTACCCAGGCTAGCGTGCAGTGGTGCAATCTTGGCTCACTGCAACGCCTGCCTCTGGGTTCAAGGCATTCTCCTGTCTCAACCTCCTGAGTAGCTGGAACTACAGGCATACACCACCACACCTGGCTAATTTTTGTATTTTCAGTAGAGATGGAGTTTCACCGTATTGGCCAGCCTGGTCTCAAACTCCTGACCTCAAGTGATCCACCCGCCTCAGCTTCCCAAAGTGCTGGGATTACTTTGAGCCACCGTGCCCAGCCAGAAGAGCGGGTTTCTAGGGGAAAATGTTAAGTTCAGGCTTGTCATGTTACCTTTGAAGTCTTTGGCATATTGAGCAGTACTATCCATGAGGGGGCTCAAAGAATTCTGAAACTCCAGGGAAAACAAAATTTTTGTCATAACATACTTGTCTAAAACTCAAAGACAAGGAATAAGAACAGGATGAAACAGGAAAATAGTCGATCTTGCCTAGTTTGTCTTCTTTGTGTTTTGAGGGGAGAAGGGACCTGCTTGCTTTGTGTGGGTTTTTTTCCTCTCCCTCTTTCTCATACAGTTGGGACTTACTGAAAAAAACTCATTGCAGGCTCTGAATCCCAGTGACACTCATTCCACAACACACTAACCACATCCTGGTGATGCTAGCTTCAGAGAGGAGAACACAGGGACTTGAGTTCACTGCTGCGGTGAAGTCCTGCTCTGGCCCCAGGCAGGAGAAGTCAAGATCAAAGCTCACAATGCAAATATTGTTCTGATTGAAACCAAACTTTCTGCTTCTGATGTGGGCCAACCTCTATTGTTGGTAGGAACAATGGAGGAGTACAGCAAAAAGACAGTGGCAGTAAGTATAAAACCAGGATGCACTCAATTTAAAAGACAGAGAGAAAGAAAAGAAGAAAGTGACAAGGATGGGGGTAGACAAAGAAAGGAGAACAAAAGAAAGAATGAAAGGAAGAAAGAAGAAAGGGAGGGAGGGAGGAAAGAGGGAAGAAGGGAGGAAGGAAAGAAGAAAGGAAGGGAGGGAGGGAACAGAAAGAAGCTGAAATCAGCCTATGCCTAGGAAGTGGTGCAGAGGACCATGTAACAAGGTAAAGCACAATATAAGTGCCATTCTTTTGTCAAGGGGCCATTTCTATGGAGGAAACAGCAGAGCTCCTCAGATTACAAATCCTCCATTCTAGTCTCACTGTGCCACAAACTGCACTTAGGTCTTAGGGATGTCCCCCTGCACCTCTTTCAGGTCGGTTGCCTTGACTAACACATAAGCACTGGAGGCTCTCTGTGGCTTCTTCCAGCTGTCTAACATTTATATTCCATGGCTGCTTCCAGCTGTTCTCTTATCCTGGGGTACCACCTGCACTGTTTCTTGGGGAGAAGGACGCCTGATCTCCTACAGAGTGATGAGACACAAGGAGGGTATCTGAGCCATTTCTACAAACTCCAAGAGGTGCTAACCAGCCCAGGTCACCTCCACTTTTGAAACCTGAGGACACGTTATGACGTTATGAAATGCCAAAGCAGGATTACCAAAACTCTCACATATTTTAAAATGCTTACAGTTTGCAAAAGACCCTTATTTACATCCAAAATAAAAGTTCATTTGGGAACAATGTCAAGAGTCTTAATGTGAGGCCTTTTATAAATATGAGGCCTCCTGCTAAATGGCCCACCTGCTCCCCCGTCATAAGCCTGTCATACCAGTGCCCCCAGGAGCTTGGCACATGGTTGTCACATGGGGAATAATGAAAAAGTATTTCTTAAATGAATAAATGCACACATGGATGAATAAACAATCTACATGTCCTTGGGCTATGCTTACTTCATTAGGAAAATAAGGTGGCAACATGGTTCTCTAAGAAGTGTGCAGATTAGAGCTCCCTTTGATGGTTGGCCAGAACCCAAGAAATCACCTAACCAATAGATCTAAGGAACAGAAATGAGGGCTTTTAATTAGAAGTAGGAATTAACATTCCAGTTTTAGCAGTAAGCATCTAATACCAGTCTTCAAGTAGGATACCTTTCTACCACTCAGATTTAGAATGGGGAAGGACGGAACTTTCCAGGAGCCATTGACTGGGTCCTTTGAAAGAGTTCCTACTATGGTTTCATCTGCTGCTGTGTGCTTCATACATGTTTTTGCAAGGATTAGGAGGAAATAGTTGGTTAAACAAATCCTTACCCCATGGATAAATAGGGCCCTCAAAAGACTGACAAACATGTTGAACTTGGAAAAATCCCAAGACCATGCATCACAATCTTGACACTACAAGCATCTGTTCCCCACCCAACTGAGCAGATGTTATTGCTCTCAAAGTTCCATTTTTCAGCCAATGCCTCCTGCTAGATTTACCCACTGAGGATTTCTAATTGATGGCTTTAGAGAGGAGAGCCACTCTGAAGTTACAATTTTTTAAAAATCAGCTGCTACATTTTGGGTTTGCACATCTCAAAAATGGAAGGCCCTTTTGTCCCAATTTGCCATGGATATGTCCCAGACAGTCTGTGCTTCAAATTCACCGCCCTTGGAGAGAGGAAAACATAACTTGACATCTACCTTCCTCACTGGACTCATGAAGAGGATTAATGAGTTAATAAGCATTAAGTACTTTGCAAGCCACAGGTGACTGGAAAACATTATTAGGACCACATTTTTCCTACCAAAGTGGTTCAAACTTTGAACAGAAGGTTAAATCCCGGGAGAAATGTCTACTTCTAATACAGAAAACAAGATGCCTACTGTCAGGTAATAGGATGCCTGTTAAAATGCCCTGGGTTATCCAGTCACTAGTGACAGGGACAGATTTAGACAATATGAGGGCAAGAGTATCCCCCAAAGCACTATTGAAAGTAACCGAAGTAATAAGCAATTCCAATTAACAGTGGCATCTGCAGCAGCAGCAGAAACACTTTGGTTAGACTGATGTTTCTCTGAACTCATTCCCTTTCTCAGGTCTGAAAAACTTTGCTGTTTCGCAAACTACAGCTCCGTTAACAATGTCCGGTCACTTATTTCTGCCACATCCAGACTTTGTGTGAGCACAAACATGACCTAGTTGAACTGCAATAATTATATTTATCTGATACAACCCAGGTGGGTTCCAAGACTCCGGTTAGCAGGGAAAACACCGAGTCACTAAGTTCATTTCAGACTTAGATATGTCTCCTTCCTGTTCCCAGGGACATTTCTTCCTGACTCTATATTTACTCACAAAGTACAAATAATGTGAAATGGTTAGGCAGCTAAAAATTTATAGAAAGATCTCTCCAACCCCCACAAAATGATATTCTATTTATTTTGCAACCTAACTCTAAAACAACTTGAGTCACCAAAAAAGGCAGAAATTTCAGATATATTTAAGAAGGCAATGACCTCTGAATCAGGAATCATGACCTCTAATTTCTTCAGTGCTCTGGCATTTCTGCAAACTTTTCATTTTCAGAACAAAAGGATCATCTAGCAGGACTATGAGGAGTAGACTTTAGGCTGAGAATGGAGGTAGGGAAAACACTTGTAAAGCTATTGTAGGACTTCAGGAAAGACATAATGTGACTGAAAGAAATTAGTGGTGATGGGAATTCAGACATGGATTGATTTCCGAAGTGCACCAGCCTTTTTGCTAGTAGCCGAGTCTTCATTGCCATCAAGAGTACCCTGTCTCTGTGAACACCCAACACACATATAAATAACCTTGACATATATTAACTGCTACAACTGTAGCATGAATAAAATGTCTCAGAATCCCAAGTTGAGAAGCAATTGATTGTGACTGGAATCATCTAAAAAAACTTTAAAAATGACATATTGAATAGGATTTCACCCATTTCAGAAGGAGGGAAATAGCTTTCTTGGCAGCATGATGCATGCATCTGTTTGGCAGGCTCAATACCTAGTGAGTCATTTATTCATTTATCCGCTCCATCATTCATTTGTTCATTTATTCATTTATTTATCAGGCCTCTGCAATATGTTAGGCTCCACTTGGGGCCCTGGATATATTACATTGAGTAAAGACCAGTGGGCACAGATGAAAAAGTGTTGGATGCCAGGCTATGAAGTTTCAGTTGTATCCTCATAGAGGATCAATCAAGGATTTTTGAGCAGGCAAATGACGTGATCACCACCTCTATTAAGTAAAATAGCTCTGGCCAAAAATAAAATTTAAGGCTGGGCACAGTGGCTCACACCTGTAATCTCAGCACTTTAGGAGACTGATCCGGGTGGATCACGAGGTCAGGAGTTCAAGACCATCCTGGCCAACATGGTGAAACCCCATATCTACTAAAAATACAAAATTAGCTGGGTGTAGTGGTACATGCCTATAATCTCAGCTACTCTGGAAGCTGAGGCAGGAGAATTGCTTGAATCCAGGAGGTGGAGATTGCAGTGAGTCAAGACCACGCCACTGCACTCCAGCCTGGTGATAGAGCGAGATTCCGCCTCAAAAAAATAATAATAAAATAAAAGTTCAAAGTAGAGAATTAGAGAAGCTGATGACTGAAAGCCCAACTATAGAAGATATTGCTGCAGTCTAGAAACAGGATAAGATCTGACTGGAACAAGGGAAGTGGGCATAAAAAGAGGAATAAAAATTTGCAAACTGTGGGTAGAACAAACTCTGAGAGATAGGCAGGGACAGAGCTGGAGCCTTAGTTTTCTGGCTTGTGTTAGTAGACAAAGCATGAGTCTGTTACCTAACTAAGAGGCACTAGGAGGAAGGGAGTTTTACAGATGAGTGAAAAATGGTAGCTTTGTTTTGAGGTATGTCACGTTTGAGAAATTTCTGGGTCATCTGTGTAGGAATATCCAGTAGCCATGCCTGAAGTTCAGGACGGAGACAAGGGCTAGAGAAAGGGATTTGAGGGTTATTTGCAAAAAACAATGTGATGTATCCACACAGGTCTCTGGATATATTATATTGAGTAAAGACCAGTGGGGGCAAATGAAAAAGTGGTAGATGTGTTGCAAAAAAGTAACAGTGGATGACACCTTAGTAAAAGCCTATTGGAGACATATGAGGAATGATGATCTAGTTATAAAATATACATATGTGTGTATATCTGTGGCAGAGCAGGAGAACCAGGAAAGCGTGCTATCTTTTTTTTTTTTTTTTTTGGAGACAGAGTTTCACTCTTGTCACCCAGGCTGGAGTGCAATGGCGTGATCTTGGCTCACCACAACCTCCACCTCCCAGGTTCAAGGGATTCTCCGGCCTCAGCCTCCCAAGTAGCTGGGATTACAGGCATGCGCCACCATGCCCAGCTAATTTTGTATTTTTAGTAGAGATAGGGTTTCTCCATGTTTGTCAGGCTGGTCTCGAACCCCTGACTTCAGGTGATCTGCCCACCTCAGCCTCCCAAAGTGCTGGATTACAGGCGTAAGCCTCCACGCCCGGCCAAGAATGCTATCATGGAACCAATAAGGCAAGAAAGAATTTCCAGAAAGAGGGCTGGTATGCAGCAGAAAGTGCTGACAACACAACCCCTTCTACATTTCTTTTCACCCCACCACCAGATTTGCTTGCCCCATTTGCAGACATGTCTTTGAATACCTCCTCTTAAGCTATGCTTTAATATTTATCTGTGGCTATGGCATATATAGTTAGTTAAATATGAAACTCCATTAACAACAGAGTTTTCTGACTCCACTTTGGTGAGTCATTCAACGTAATCAGGAGTTAGAAATGAGCAACAGATGTGTCACATTCTTTGAGCAGGGCTCAAAGCAACCCAAAATGGTCAACATGCACACTTTTCTAAAATATGTTTTACTGACATTATGGATGATAGTGAGGTTTTCTAAATTATAAGTTAAAGTCATTTACTTTATAGCATCTCCAGAAAAATGTGAATTGCAGAAATGCTGTTTTTCCAAGAAACAGTAATCGTTTCAACTCTGTTTTCTCTCTTGTGTCTTACTCTTTGAATAACCAATAGCAAACTTCTGCAAGGGGAAAGCTGCAAGACCAAAATCAAACTGGCACCACAAATGATCAACTGATATCTTCATAGCAGTTTAGTTACTGTTTAAAATTGAAGAATGAAGCACCATACCTCTTAACTGTCTCTTAGTAAGTGGTACTTCTTAAAGTAATGAGCTATCAGGGTAGAGAATTTCACTTTTTATGAAAGAAACATACAATATTTTAAGTTCACCTTTTGTTTTAATTTCATTTAAAATAAATGTGGTCGGAAAGAAAAATGTAAGAGTAAACTCATTACAACTCAGGCCCAATTTCAGCTTGAGTAATTAGGCCAAATGCCTTCTCGTCCTGTGCTATGCCCCATGACCATCTAATCCCTGGTTTCCCTTTGAGTGAAGCAAAAGCTCTTTGCTCATATTAGATCCATAGAAAGTGAGACTCCAAACGTGGTCTGTGGACCTACAGGCTATCGGGAATGTCTGCCGAATCAGTGATTCTTCACTTTAAAAATAGTAAGTGGTGGGGAGCAAAGCGATAATGTCTAGAGTTGATTATCAAGGAAATGCAGCATGAGCATATTATTAAAGTTAGGGTGGTAACCACTAAAAGAGCTAAATATAGAAACTGTTAAAAGTGGTTTCCTCTGTGAAGTAAGCTAGGCATTGAGGAGGTTGGGGACGGCTGAAGCAGACACTGTGCTTTGCCTTATAAGATATCCTGTACTTTGCCATTATTTTAACCAAAGATATTTTTTTACTTGGACAATATATGAAAGTGGTGAGAAAAATAACCATGAAAACTATTAAGTGTTATTACCACATATTTGCTTACTTTGGCTTATGTAATAAAGATATTTGAATTTAGACTCACAAAGTCACAAAAAGACTAGCTTCTGCTTTACAAATAAAAAGACTGAGGCTCAGATCAGTTAAGTGAATGACCCAAGGCCATGGAGCATAGAGTCAAAGCAAGAGCCCAGTGTTCCTACTGGGTCTGTATGTTATATGTGTGTGGCCTACCTACCTCTTTTTATGAATTCCACAAAACAGAGAATGGACTCATTCTTATTCAGGAATTTTCAGATGATTTGATAGGTCTTCCTGGAAAATCACATCACAGCTCAACCTCAGGAGACATTATAAATGTCTCATGTTAAAAAGAAGAACAGGGAAAGCTCTAGGAGCTGGGGCATAGAGTTGGAATTTCTAACATAAAGTCTGTCTCTAGCATGGGAGAGACTGTAGCATTCTGTAGGGAAGCTACTACTGACATATAGCCAGGTGTCTGCATTTGCTAGGGCTGTCATAACAAAACATCGCAAGCCAGGTAGCTTAACGAATGAAATTCTATTGTCTCATTGTTTGGAGACGAGAAGTCCAAAATCATGGCGTGAGCAGGGTTGGCTCCCTCTAAGGGGCTGTGAGAGAAGGAACTGTCCTGGGACTCTCTGCACGGCTTGCTGGTAGACCATCCTCTTGCTGTGTCTCTTTACATAGTCTAGCCTCCATGCATGTCTGTATGTTCAAATTTCCCCTTTTATAAGAATACCAGTTACTGGACTAGGGTCTCACCCTACTCCAATATAACCTCATTTTAACTAATTAATTTGCAACAATCCTGTTTTCAAATGCGGCCATCTTTTGAGATAATGGGGGTGAAGATTTCATTACATGAATTTGGGGAGACACAATTCAACCCATGAAGCCAGGGGACAACAAAATCCTTGAAACTTTCCGTCAAAGATTTAGAGTTTCTTTTTTTCTGGAAATATATCCCATTAAAAGTTAAAAATCAATTGAAATGTAACATTTATTGGTTAGAGATTTACTGCATGTTTACCTATTTTTTAATCCTCTAATAAAAGGGAGAACATAAAACCACAACATTAACTCCTAGGAGCTAATACTAATTTAAATTATGCATAATTATGTATACATACATACTCCCCCCCACACACACATTTGAAATGTCGTAAACATAATGAATGTTATATAACAGAGTTACAATCCAATACTGTAATGTAAAAGCATTCACCTAAGAGATACATGAAAAAGTTCAACCCTCAAGTGGATGTGCCACGTTTTAAGGGGCCTTGTCAATTATAACTGAACCACTAAATGAAGTCTGAGCACCTCAAACTGGGAAAATACACATGAAAATTTAAAATCCAATTAACTTTTCCATTTGACCATGATATTTACCTTTTGCTTTAAACTCAGAAAGAAAAACAAAGACAACAAGTTTCTCTTTGATTTCTGTTCAACTCTTCATGCACAGGTCTTTATACTAAGAACATGTTTCTTCACAGGAAGTGTTAGAGAGAAAAAATTCCTCTTAACTGGTGTGTCTAATCAATAGTTCGTCTATAATATGCAACTGTATATTAATCTAAAAACCTTCTGCAAATATGTTGATCTGACTTGGCCTAACTATTCGAGATTAATTTTGAACACAAGTTCTGCTTGCAATCTAACAGAATAGCAAGTATTTTTCATGGAACTAAATTATATAAATTATTTAACACTGAATTTTTTCCAAATACACCTACTTCTCACTCTTAGTTGGTTGGTTTTCACTAATTTCATTCACTCACTCACTTTTTACCGAATCATTCAACAATCATGGGAAAATCTCAATCTAACTTGGGGTGCTTTTTTAAAATTTATAATATTTCTGCTTGGACTTGGAATGCATTATTTAAAATAAAAGTAATGTCATACATAGAGAATACACATTGACTATTGTATTGAATACACATGTGCATTCAATAAAATGCATGCGTAATCCCAAGATTAAAAAAAAATAATGTCAATACTCCTAACCAAAACCTAAAATACTATGAAATGTTTTCTTATGGAAAAAAATCCTTTCTCCAATTTTTGATCTTTTTTCAAATTCTCTCTCCTTATCCTTCTAATTGCCCTGATAGAGTCTTGGCTTTCCCCTGAAAATACCACTTTGTAACCCCTGTTAGTCCTTTACAATTACAGGCACTGCTTCTTAAATCTCTGTCTAACTTCCAGGGTAAAGAAGAATGAATAATCAGTAAACTCCTTGTTCCCTACTGCCCCTTTCAGATCCAGTTGGCCCTTCATATCTGTGGGTTCTGCATCCAAGGATTCAAGCAACCGCACATGGAAAATATTCAAAATAGATAAATAAAAACAAAAATTTTTTTACCTACAAAATTATTGTAAAATAATGCAAGTAAAAAACAATACAGAATAACAATTTACATAATATTTACGTTGTATTAGGTATTATAAGTAATCTAGAAATGATTTAAAGTATATGGAAAATGTGTGTAGGTAATATGCAAATACTCCACCTTTTTTTTTTTTTTTTTTTTTTTTGAGACAGAGTCTTGCTCTGTCGCCCATGCTGGAGTGCAATGGCACGATCTCTGCTCACTGCAACCTCCACCTCCTGGGCTCAAGTAATTCTCCTGCCTCAGCCTCCCGAGTAGCTGGGATTACAGGCACCTACCACCATACCCGGCTAATTTTTGTATTTTTAGTGCAGATGGGGTTTCACCATGTTGGCCAGGCTGGTTTCAAACTCCTGACCTCAAATGATCTGCCTGCCTCGTGCCTATAATCTCAGCTTCCGAAAGTGCTGAGATTATAGGCGTGAGCCACTGTGCCTGGTCAGCACCATTTTTTAATAAAGGATTTGAGCATCCAATTATTTTGGTATTCAAGGTAGTCCTAGAACCAATGCACCTCAGATACAGTGGGATGACCATACTAGATCTCCTATAATATCTCAATAAATTGCATTTCATAAGCTACTCCATGATGTGGCAGTAGTACCCAGGAGCCACTTCTCAGAAAGTATGCTCAGAGGCCTGGCTAAGTGGGCATCTAGCTATACGGCCTGATTTCCTGGACATAGCTGTCTGAACAAAGGAGAGACACCTGACCCAAATTACACTAATCAGGTCCCTTCTCTCTCCAGAATTTGGAATTGGAATATTCTTGGTGTGGAATGCCAAAATGATGTTAAAAATGGCAATGGCAGATTTTTTTTTCTAAGATGGTGGACTGGATGCGTTGTAAGCATGCCTCTTCCACTTGAAAAGAGAAAATATTGTGTTGAGACTCATGCTGTAAACAGTTTTCCAAGAAACAACACAGGGATTTAAATGAAAAACTGAAAGAAACCGCAGACTTTTGGAAATAATCAGTGGGCTGCAGCCTACAGGTGAACTGGGAGAAAAACCATGAGTCTGTAGAGTTTAAGGAGGGAAAGACTGTCTCCATGACACAATCCCACACTAGGGAACCAGGCAGTCCAGGCCATGGGGGAAGGCCTCAACCCTACTAAGTGCTGGAGCTCATTTAGTGAGTGCTGGGGAATATATGAGAAGGAGTAGAATTGGGATATCATTTGAGTGCATCTCCAGACTCCAGCAGGGATGGAGGGAAACCATTCTCGATTCCACCTCATAGGGGACCTTGCAGAAGTCTACCAGCTAATTCAGCCAGCGTTCACAGTTTGAGGGAAGCTCCCAACTGAGATTCATGTTATAATCTTGAGTGGGGATGAACCCCTATGACCAGAACCATTGAGAAAGCAGGAAGTGTGGACAGGGGTTGGGCACTTCTGCTTCCTGGGTGGATCAGGAGGGGGATGGCCTGAAAGCCATGATTTCTGCCTCAGTCAAGAAGACTATGGCCTGGGGCAGTCTTGCGTTCTGAGTACAGGCTGTCTGGAACCTAGCTAGCTGCTGCTAGCAGAACACTGTGGGTGTCAGACCTCCCTTGCCAAATGTGTGGGGGCTGAGTGCAACTTACTGCCACCTGCTACTCCCCACTGTCCATGCAGATCCCTTTGTGCAGTGGAGGCAGCTGTGCTCCTCACTGGAACATTACTGCAGCAGCCAGGGAACTGCCCTCTGATCCCTATTGGGGCTGCTGCTTGAGCCTGCACATGGGGAGCCAGTGCATGGACTTGTCTGACCTGGCCCCCATGTAGCTTTGCCCCTCCACCCACCCTAGTAGTGTGACACAATGAACAGGGAATTTTGGGTGCTTCATGGCCCCACTCACTGCCTGAGACACCAAAGTACCCACCCTGGGAAACACAAGGCAAGCACAAATCCCACTGCTACTGCCACAGCTGGTGCTCTTCTGCTAGTGCCACCTCCTGGCTGGAAGCCAGCCATCACAGCCCATTACAACATCTGCAGGTACAATAACACAGCACTCAGGAAGAAAAAACCTCCACAACCTCAGCTATTGCCATTGCCTGCACTATGCTGGCTAACCAGGAGGTCTTGAGTCTGTCCATGTGCCCAGTACATTACTACTACAGTTGGCATTTGAGAAATCTGAGAAAGCCAACACACTAAGGCTATTTATAACCAAGGAAATCTCACACAATCTACATGACTTCCCGCCTACTCCCATCAGAGCTGACGCAGTACCTGCTGCTGGGAGACTAGAGAACGGGTCACACCACTGAATCATCTGCAGACATTCCCCAGCAACAGTCTGGGGTGCGGACGCCTCACTGGATGGCTAGACTAAAAGGAGCAGAGAGATTTCCAGTAATCTGGCCCTCAGGGACTGCTGCTACTCCTAGGGAAGATGGCATGCACCACATTAAGGGAGCACCCTGTGGGGCAAAAGAGATCAGGCTGCAGGCCTTGCATCCTTGCACTTTCTAATTGTGGGAAATCTGTTTCAGCAGAGGCACAGCTGTAGTGCTGGGCTCAGTGAGAAAAGCCTGGAGCTCTAGCCCAACAGTTAGGCATCGCTGGTGCTCATGAAAAGTTTGAGAGAAGGGACTTATCCCCCTTACCTACCACTGCAGACACAGCTGGGGTTTTACCATAGGAGCTTAGCATGGGTACATCTGTAGACAGCCTTTCTGGAACACTTCAGGGTAACTGCATCCCTGCAGGAGGAGTATCCTCCAGGTTTGGGCTTGAATGGGAGGCAGAGTCACAATCCCTCCCTACATAGCACATCAGCATTTCTACAGATGAAAAGAGGTACTGGTCTGATCTGAATAGCCAGAATACCAGGTCAAGAATGTGACTGGTAGGAGGATCACTTTCCTGCTGGCTTGGAATGGAGGCTGTGGTGGTTCCTTCCCTTTCCCATGAAAGACCTAAGTGCATTTCATTGAAAGCTTCCCCCCATCTCTGTCAAATCTAAGACCTCGGCACACTATTAGGGTAATGCGTCTATCCACCTGCTTTAGCCATAGCCAGATTTTACCCATAGCCATCTCCCATTCACCTGAAGCATAAACTGCTCAACCCAGTGAAGAAAGTAATAGGGAAAAAACATTTTTTTAAAATGCATACAACTGGGGAATAGGTAAGCTTCATGAGACCTGCTATTTCAGCCCAAAAGGAGATGGTGAACCTGCTCATATACCCAGCCCATCACTGCTACAACTAGCATCTGAGAAAGCCATTACACAAAGATTTTCTATAAACAAGAAACTCATACAAAGTATTCACCATGGAAAACACCCAGAGCCGAAGCTAGGTGACAATAAACTATAAACATTAAAGTCACATTCACCAGAAAAAAATTTTTTAATTGAATCAAAAATAAATTTTAAAATAATTAGATAAAATAGTCTACCTAATAAAGAAAAAATGAGAAAAATAATACAGGCAATATGAATAAAACAGGGTTCTCTATTACCCTCAGAAGAGTACACTAACTCTACAGCAGTAGATCGAAACCCAAATGCAATCTTTGAAATACTAGATGAAAAATTCAAAAGGTGGATTATTAAGTCACTAATAAAGATACAGGAGAAAGGTAAAAAGCAGTATAAGTACATTTCAAAAACAACTCAGGATACGAATGAAATAAATTTTAAAGAGATACATATTTTAAAGAAAAACCATCAGAATGACTGGAAATGGAAGACACATTTAGGGAATTATAAAATGCAGTGGAAAGCTTTAACAATAGACTAGATCAAGTGGAAGAATTTCAGAGCCTGAAGACAAGGCTTTTAAATTAACCCAGTCAGACTAAAATGAAAAAGAAAAAAGATTAAGAGAAATGAATAAAATATAGGATTTTGTAAAATGGCCAAACCGATGAATCATAGGTGTTCCTGAAGAGAACAAAAAGCAAAAGTTAGGGAAACCTATTTGAGGAAATAATGAAGGAAAACTTCCCTGGCCTTGCTAGAGATTTAGACATCTAAAGAAAAAATGCTCAAATAATTCCTGGAAGATTCATTACACAAAGAAAATCATCAAGACATATAGCCATCAGACTATCTAAACTCAACCAGAAACAAAGAATTCTAACAGCAGTGAGACAAAAGCATCAGGTAACCTGTAAAGAAAAATCTATCAGACTAACAGGAGCCTGCTGAGTAGAAACGACATGTAGGAGGGACTGGGGTCCTATCTTTAGTCTCCTTAATTAGAATAACTGTCAGCCAAGAATTTTGTATTCAGCAAAACTAAATTTCATAAATGAAGAAGAAATAAAGTCTTTCTTAGATAAGCAAATGCTGGGAGAATTTGTCAACACTAGACCAGCCCTACAAGAAATGCTAAAAGGAGTTCTACATCTTGCAACAAAAGGCTGTTGCATATTGGAATAGACACTCCTGAAAGCTTAAAATTAACAGTGTTTATAAAATAATAAGACAAGTAAGAAAATAAGGTCACTAGGTAACAACACGATGACTGGAATAGTCATTCACATTCATATCTCCATATTACTGTTGAATGTAAATGGTCTAAATCATCCAATTAAGATATATAGATTGGCATAGCTGATTAAAAAACTCATAAACCAAATATCTGCTGTCTTCAAGAGATACAGCTAACATGTGAGAATTCTTATAGACCCAAGATAAGGGGGTAGAAAAGCATATTTTATTCAAATGGAAGGCAAAAGCAAGCAGTAGTAGCAATTCTTACATCAGATAACACAGATGTTAAAGCAAAAACAGCAAAAGGAAAGACAAAGTAGGTCATTACATAATGATAAAATGATCAATTCAACAAGAAGATGTAGCAATTCTAAATACATATGCAGCTAATGCTGGACCTCCCGGATTGATAAAGCAGTTACTATTAGATATAGGAAAAGAAATAGTCAGCAGCTCAGTAATAATGGGGGACTTCAACTCCACTGACAGCACTAGACAGATCACTAAGGCAGAAAATCAACAAAGAAACAATGGACTTAAACTGTACTCTAGAACATATAGATCTAAAAGACCCTCACAGAACATTCTATCCAAGAACTTCAGAATACACATTCTTCTCATCAGCACACAAAACATTCTCAAAGATAGACCATGTGATAGGCCACAAAACAAGTCTCAATAAATTTTAAGTTATTGAAACAGTATCAAGTATCTTCTCAGAGCACAGCAGAATAAAATTAGAAATCAATTCCTTCAAGCCATAAAAATACATAGTGATTAAGCAAATCTGTTCCAGGATGATTTTTGTGTTAACAAAATACAGACGGAAATTTAAGACTTTTCCAAAATGACTGATCACAGTGGCACAAGTTATCAAAAACTCTGGGATATAGCAAAAACCATGCTAAGAAGAAAGTTTATAGCACTTAACGCCTATATCTGCGAGTCTGAAGGATCAAAAACTGATAATCTAATGTCAAGATTCAAGGAACTAGAAAAAAAAGAACAAACCAAACCCAAAGCTAGCAGGTAAAAAAAAAATAAAAAGGATCAGAGCAGAATCAAATGAAACTGAAACCAAAAGAAAAAAAAATCAGTGAAACAAAAAACTGGTTTTTTTGAAAAGATTAACAAAATTGAAAAGCCACTTGCTAGATTAATCAGGAAGAGAAAAAATTCAAATAAGCTCAATTAGAAAGGAAAATGGAGACATTACAACTGACATTACAAAAATACAAAAGATCATTTGAGACTACTATGAACAGTCTATGCACACAAACAATAAAATCTAGAGAAATTGGATAATTTTCTGAAAACATATAACCCCCCTGCTGATTTGAATCAGGAAGAAATAGAAACCCTGAACAGATCAATAAAAATCAGTAAGATTGAATCAGTAATTTAAAAAACGAAACAAAACCACTGCCAACAACAAAAAAAGCCCAAGGTCAGACAGATTCTCAGTCAAATTCTACTAGACATTCAAAGGATAATTGGTACCAATTCTACTGAAACTCCTCCAAAGATTGAGAAGGAGAGAATCCTTCCTAACTCATTCTATGAAGCCAGTATCACCAATACCAAAGCCAGGAAATAATATAACAAAAAAAAAATAAAAAAAGAAAGCTACAGACCAATGCATTTGATTAATATAGATACAAAAATCCTCAAGAAAATCCTAGCAAACCAAATCCAACAGCACATCAAAAAAAGTAATTCACAATGATCAAGTGGGTTTCATCCGAGGGATGGAGAGGCATGTTCAACATATGCAAGTCAATAGATGGGATTTATCACATAAACAATTAAAAATAAAAGCCATAGGAACATCTCAATAGACACAGAAAAAGCATTCAATAAAATCCAGCATCCCTCTATGATATAAACCATCAAAAAACTAGACATACAAGGAACATACCTCAAAATAATGAAATCCATATAAGACAAACCCACAACCAACATCATACTGAATGGGAAAAAATTGAAAGTATTGCCCTTAAGAACTGGAACAAGACAAGAATGCCCACTTTCACCACTTCTATTCAACATAATACCAGAAATCCTAGACAGAGCAATCGGGGAAGAGAAAGAAATAAAAGGCATCCAAATTGAAAAAAAGGAAGTCAAATTTTCTGTTTGTCTGTGATATAATATTATAAGTAGAAATCCCTAATAACTCCTTCCAGAGATTCCTAGATCTGATAAATTAATTCAGTAAAGTCTCAGGTTATCAAACCAGTGTATACAAATCAGCAGCATTGCTACACACTAACAACAACCAAGATGAGAATAAAATCAAGAACACATTCCCTTTTACAATAGCAACAAAAAAATTAAATATTTAGTAATTTACTTAACCAAGGAGGGAAAAGATATCTATGAGGATAACTAGAAAACAATGCAGAAAGAAATGATAGATCACACAAACAAATGGAAATACATCTCGTGCTCATTGATTGGAAGAATCAGTATCATGAAAATGGACATGTTGCTCAAAGCAATCTACAGATTCAATTCAATTTCCATCAAAATGCCAACATCATTTTTTACATAATTTGAAAAAATAATCCTCAGATTCCTATGGAACTTGAAAAGAGCCTGAATACCTAAGGCAATCCTAAGCAAAAAGAACAAATTGGAGGCATTGTATTACCTGACTTCAAATTATACTCAATGCTATAGTAACCAAAACAGCATGGTGTTGGTATGAAAGTAGACACACAGACCATTGGAATAGAGTAGATAAACCATAAATAAACTCAAATACAACCAACTGATCTTTGACAAAGGATACAAAAACATAAATTGGGAAAAGGACACAATAAATAGCACTAGGAAAATTGAATGGCCACATGTAGAAGAATGAACCTGGATCCTATTTCTTACCATATACAAAAATTAACTCAAAATGGATCAAAGACTTCAATCTAAGACCTGAAACCATAACAACTCTAGAAGAAAATCTAGGAAAAACTCTTCTGGACATTGGCCTAGGCAAAGAATTTATGACTAAAGCCTCTAAGGCAAATAGAACTATACTAAGTAAACCGGACCTAGTTAAACTGAAAAACTTCTCCACAGCAAAAGAAATACTCATCAGAGCACACAGACAACTTAACAGTATGGGAGAAAATATTTGCAAATTATGCATCTAACAAAGGACTAACATCCAGAATCTACAAGGAACTCATACAAATCAGCAAGAATAAAACCAAATAATCTCATTAAGAGGTGGGCAAATATCATGAATGTTTGAAATCATGAATTTCTCAAAAGAAGATATAAAAATTCCAACAAACATGAAAAAATGCTCAATATCAATCATCAGGGAAATGCAAATTAAAATTACAATAAGATACTACCTTACCCCAATCAGAATAAACATTAAAAAGTAAAAACAAAACAAAACAAAAAACCCACAATAGATGGCGGTGTGGATATCATGAAAATGGAATACTTATTCACTGCTGGTGGGAATGTAAATTAGTACACCTTTATGGAAAACAGTATGCAGATTTCTCAAAGTAGATCTACCATTAGATCCAGCAATTTAGCAATTCCACTACTATTTACCCAAAGGAAAAAAATAGCTATATTAAAATGACACCTGCATGGGTATATTAATCACAGCATGATTCACAATTACAAAGATATGGAAACAACTGAAATGCTCATCAACTGATGAGTAGGTACCACTCATACATATAAGAGTAGTAAAGAAGTACACACAGACACACACACACACCATGGAATACCACTCAGCTATAAAAAAAAACAAAACAATGTAATTTGCAACAACTTGGATGAAACGAGAGGCCATTATTCTAAGTGAAGTAACTCAAGAATTGAAGGCTAAATACTGCATGTTCTCACAAGTCGGAGCTAAGCTACGGGCACATAAACGCGTATGGAGAGATATAATGCATATTGGAGACTTAGAAAAGAGGAGGGTGAGTGGAGGTAAGTGATGAAAACCTATCTATTGGGTACAGCGTACACTACTTGGGTGGTGGGCTCACTGAAATTCCAGACTTCGCTACTATAAAATTGATCCATAGAACAAAAATCTTCTTGTACCCCTAAAGCTTTTAAATATTTTTTAATGGCAATGGCAGAAGAAACACATTCATATTCACTCATTCATTTATTCTTCTCCAAATATAAACTAATTTCCTGCTGCTAGCCAAGCGTTATGCCAAGTCCTATATTTTAGTGTTTTTAGAAGGTAGGTAGGATAATTTAGCTAAAGTGTCACGTTAACCTGGGAAATTGGAAAACCGGGTTGAAGGTAAAATCGTAGCAGGTTTTGACAGTATACCAAAGGTTTGAGGTTTTATTTTATGAAAAGGTAGCTGGTTGTACAGTAGCTGACTCACATAAGAAGTCCTCTGCTTCTCCATCATTTCCCTTTCAAGACTCATACTTTTAATGGAATCAATACTGACTGAAATACAATTTCAAGCCACCTTTTTTTGTTATTAGGATTGAAGTGTTGATTACACTATGATTCTCCCTGACTGTAATTCAAGGCAAACTCTATTGGAAGAAAAGAAAACGTGGTGGCCTCTCTATAGGTCTGTGTGTTGGTGGTTTGTTGATATGTTTCTATCTCTGGGGTCTACTCTACGATTCCATACTAGGAGGTGCTCAATCTGTGCAGACCTGAAATGATTAAGCAACATGTATCATGAGCTTGGAGATGCAACTGGGATGGAATGAGTTAAAAAAAAAATCACTCAGGATTTCTGAAGGAATACCTTGCTGGGTGCAGAGAGTAAGTCTGGGAAATGTGCCTTCTTTGGCATAAGGAGAGACTGAGGGGAAAGAAAGGTAGAAGGAGAACCAAATACTTTCAAAGAACAACATTACGTCCTAAGCAGAGAGTGATTTAACGGCGTGCAACACATCTGTGCTTGCCCAAAGGCACAGTGATTAAGAAATACTGTTATCGCCTTCAAAAGCAAGTTTTCTGAAACATTAAATGCGATAACCTCCTGGTGGATTTTTCCACAGCAGTTGTAGTAACCACTTCTAATCATGCTGCTAAAGAGATAAAGCAAGTTGAGATCTAAGAGAGAGGACACAGGCTGCCCGTGAAGAGATGCTGTTCCCAAATGTGATCTATCAGGGTACAATCTATGAAGTGTTCCATTCAAGAAACCAGCTCCAGCTCAAAATCTTTTTTTCTTCTAGTGTCCTGCATTTCTGAGAACTGGAATTATAAGATTTGGATGGTTAGAGTCCAAGGAGTTGTGTAACAGCAGATCAGCAGCCTATTAAACTTAAAACTCTACATTATTTTAACTAGTCAAATACAGGTTTTCCTAAGGTGATTTAAAAAATCCTATTTATTTAACACAAGATTCTAGAACACATTGACAATTAAAGAATGAATCTGAATTTTAATGTTGCTGCCAAAACCCCTCAAAATTATTGAGTTTTTGAAATATTCATACTTGTTATTTGAAAGCACATGAAAGAACTTTTATAAATGTGACTAGCTCACAGTGTCCCTCTCAATGATAAAATATGCCTCAGCTTATTTTTTAATATAGATCAAGAGTGATAACATTTTTTATACTATGGAAGGAATAAAAATCCTACAATTGATTTAGTTATGACAATAATAGGGTGAGCCCCCCCCGCCCCCCTTTCTCTCTCTCCCCTGCCACCATGTAAGACATGCCTGCTTCTCCTTCTCTTTCTGCCATAATTGTGAGTTTCCCAAGGCCTCCCCAGCCAGGGTTCCTGTACAGCCTATAAAATCACGAGCCAATTAAAGCTCATTTCTTTATAAATTACCCAGTTTCAGGTATCTGTTTATAGTAGTGCAAGAATAGACTAACACACTTGATTACGGTCTATAAAGACACTATCTCCAAATATCACATCCCGAGGTACTGGGGGTTAGAACTTCAACCTATAAATTTTGGGGTGACACAGTCAACCCAAAAAAAGGGCTTAAAAATGCAAAAGTTGAAAGCCTGGAGAGGAGACCCAGAAATCAATAATACAGGTCTGGAGTTAAAAACTGAAAGAAAGTGCATTTGAAATGGGAGGTTCCCAGTGCCTGGGATGTGTCCCTGAGAGTCTAACTATTCCAACCTGGTGTGAAAGGGCTGGTGAGGAGACTTATATTAAGCTGCTTTGCAGGGCAAGCATGCTGTTTTCACACAGCATGAAAATAGGCAGTGGCAGACAGGAATGAATTATTTTGCATCCACTTTGGCCCTGGCTCTGCAAGGGAGCATTCCTTCCCGTTCCTAAGTCTCAGTATTCTTCCCTCAGTCTTTGTGTACAGCATTTACTATTTGGACACTCATTTGGCATTTACTGTTTGGACACTCATCTGTCATATAGTGTTATGTATGTTTTATATGTATGCTCTTTCTATACAACCATAACAGAGAAACTTTCAACCTTCCCAAAGTATATTTTGTGTGCGTGTTTTACATTATATGCACACGAATGTTAATATATAAAGAGGTATACATTTTTTAAAAATACAGTAACTGTGAATGGAATTTTACAAAACATTTTCTGAGATTTCTTCTTTAAAAAGTTTCTTTCAGATAGTTCTCCCAGGCCTACAGGCATTTCCAAAGGATATACAATTCAATGTTTGGAATAGCTGTAGAAACATATTTATTTTTTTCCCTGATAAATACAGATTGATAAACATACCATACAAAAACATGGTCTCCTGTTATTTCATATCTGAGGCAAAGATAAGTTTGCAGAGAATACATTTTCTAACAAAACGAGAAATACTGATCCTGTGATATGTTAAAATTTTAAATAAAGTGTACCCATATAAAAATTTTAAAGTTTATAATATTTGAAAAGCAGTAAATCCATTTCAAAATTTTATTTTTCTAGTTTAGAAGTGAGGCTCAAGATAGATAGCACATATGCCTTTGTTATTCAGGGGTTGATATTCAATCAGGGGTTGATATAGCAAAAGCCCATGACCTGGCAACATTTTGGAGTAGTTGTTAACCCAAACTAATGTACATTATTTTACAGCCAGTAAATATCACTAAACAAAGGAACTTGTTTTCCTTTTTTTTTTTTTTTGTCCAAATCCTTCTGTGTGAAGGCCTTCGCTAATGATGAACAGACAATTGTCAATAGGTTAATAATTGTGCTCAGTTCGCTGAAGTTTTAAGATGGATAAGACCTGTTCTCTTCTCTTAGGAGCATACATTCAAGCGGAGGAAGACAAACAGTTCCTAATAAGAGTCAACACGTCCTGACCTCTATGGGCCAGATATGCACTAAGTTCTGCATTATTGTTACATCAGCCCTATAAAGAAAGTGTCATTACTATCTTCTTGTTATCAATGAAAAAATCGAGGTCAGGCAGGTGCAGTGATTGCACAAGGTTGCCAAGCTGGTCTGTCCACTTTATTCCACACCTAGTTATGATCTTCACTCTGCGACTCGAAAGTTCTCTTGTCACACAAGAATAATACTATTAAAAGAGAGGCGTGCTAAAATGTTTTATGTTTGCTACAAAGCACAGATAAAGATAAATAAATCCATAAGAACAGAAAATCTCTTCTATCTGGCAGCTAGATGCCCAATTTAACACAGGCCCCACCATATCCAATTGTCTTACACTCAACAAGTTTTGCTGCCCTGCAGTTAATGACTAGACTTGATTCTAGATTAAAATCACTTGGGGAACTTTTAAACCTTCCGCGGCCCTAGACTATTAAAATCAGGACCTCTTAGGAAAGAATCCAATCATGAGGGTTTTAAAAGCTTCCCAAGTGTCCATAATATGTGGCCAAATTTGAGAACCACAGCCATAGGCTGTACACCACTGCCTCTCAATTGGGGACTCTTTTGCCCTCCAGAAAACACTTGTCAAAGTCTAAAGATTTTTTTTTTAACTAGAAAAAGATAATGCTACTTGCATCTAGTGAGTAGAGGCTAGAGATGCTGCTAAACATCCTATAATACAAAGGACAGCTTCCACAGTAAAGAATTATCTGATCCAAAATGTCACCAGCTCTGAGGTTGAGAAACCTTGATGTACGCAATACCCCCGTTCAGTTCAATGAATCTAACTTGTACATATTCTACTCAAAGGAAATGTGCAATCGGCAACTGGCTGTACCACAAACACTCTGCTAGCCAGGCATTCCAAGAAATTTTTAAAAATCTGATATAGGTGGCCCAAAATATTGTCTTGCAAGTCTTCCCAAGGATAATATATTCAATCTTGATCGTGTCTTAATCAGCTTCTTATAAAAGCTTTGAGATGAAAATGTGTCTAGGGCTATGTGCAATGCACCTTCCACTATGATTTCCTCTGAATTCTTTTAGATTAAGGAATGTGATTATGATGAAGCCTAACATTAGCATGTTATGTCTCCTCTGCATTCAAACCCACAGGCCGAAGGTTGCTTACAGAAAATACCTTCAGTTATCTCCCTGAGGGCATCTTTTTGTTGGGAGTACACACAACCCTTATAGAGATGCTGGCCAGATTTGCCACGGTGTTAATGCCTTAGAAGCAACCCTTAAGGCAAAGATGATTGGAGAGTTGGTAAATCCATTTTACTGGTTTTCTCACTCACTTTCAGGTGGGACACGCCAAGCCCTAGAGGGACTGAGCAGCTAATAGTAGGGTCTTTATAGTTCATTCCCTTCCCTGTCTCGTGTCTGCAGTTTACTGCCAGTATTTCCTAGAATTACATCACAAATAAACTTTTTGCACTTAGATTCTCATTTCAGATTCTGTCTCTTGGTGTACACAAAGATGGAACAAACCTCAAAATAGATGAAATTATCAAATATGCATAGCATACAAAGTAGAGAGAAAGGAACTTGGAGACATCTGAGTCAATACTGGTGCAAACAAGTCTTCAAAAAACTATTATTAATATGCTCAGAGACACAAGCAAAGATAGTATATCTACAAAACAACAAGAGGATGCTTTATAAAAAAGGAACAATCAAAGAACAAGAAAATGATTTGGGAACTTAGAGATAGCATAGATGGAATGAAAAATCAATACGAGAGATGTAGACAAAAATCTAGTAATTCGCCAGAAAGAAAAAAAATGAATAAAAATAAAGAAGGACAATTGGAGGAAGAAACAATAAGATAGAACAAAAATCAGTTTATTAGTGGGCCAATATGGAGAGTACAGTGTTCAATTAATAGGATTTCCACATGCAGGTAGTGTAAGAGTCTTCAGTTCAGAAGTCCCAACCTTCTTGGTAAATGGTGCCCTTAGTGTCTTAGTGATTTTTTCATGACACACTCGGGGCCTAAAGAAATACCCAACAAGTCTATTTATTAAGTAATAAGACCCAAACAACAGTAAGTATTTATGTCCTAAAAACTTAGCACCTATTGGGCATTATGTAACTTTTCAAACCTTGAAATTATACCATAATAGATATTACCACTCTCATTTCCTGTTCCATACTAATTTTCATGATATTTTGAAATATCACAGCTACTGGAGAAAACTCAGTTTTAAAAGATATCACATCGTTGAAAGAATGTAGCAATCTTATGTTGAAACTCAAGTTATGGTTTATTTGGTGTCCAAAAGATGTTGCCACGTCTTCCTTGAAATTGTAAAACATTCCCTGGCATTCTTGCAAGTTCATTGGGGCACACTATGTATGCAAGGGCACCTTCACACATAGTTTAAGAATCATGGCTTTAGCTTATTAGTGTCCATCACATGCTTAGCAAATAGATTAACAAAAGCCTCACGCCAACTTTATACAACTTAGACAATTATTTAAAAAAAGGTTATTAAAAGGGAATGAAAATGGCTTAAGATTTCGCACCAGCAACGCTGGAAAATGCTGAAGGCAAGTGACAGCGAATTTAGGATATCACACTCAAATTATCTACCCAGTGAGAGATTAAAGACATTTTCAGGTATTTACCTACCAAATATCTTTCTCAGGAAGCTACTGAAAAATGTGCTCCAGCGAAACTAGGAGAAAATTCAGAGAAAAGGTAACCATGGATCCAGGAAAACAGACACAGGAGAAAGCCAAAGATGGCCCAGGGAGGATGGTAATGCATCAGACCTAGATGGGACCCGTCCAGAGTAGCAGGGCTCCAGGAAAAATATATATATATACAGAATGGGTGGATTGGTTGATATGCATGAACATTTAAAAAGTAAAATTACTGCTGGAAATTTAATAAATCTATTGTTGCATTCAAAAGAAAATAAGTACACAAAAGTAAGCAAACAGAAAAAAAGAGAAGTGGTTAATAACTCCAAGAAACCTAATAATGGATATTACTTGGCTAGAAAATGGACTGATACTGTCATGGTTGTAATTTTATAAACATAGCCTTACTTAGTCAATAACGCCTAAAATTGATATATCAAGGAAAAGCAGTATAATCATATTACTTAGAATATTAAAATATATCTCATACAAATATAGGTTAAAATATTAGAATATATATTTTAATATTTGTATATGCATTTTAATACTCTAAGTTTTATATCTGTGAAATATATAGTCTAATATTCTGGGCAGAAGAGGGTGTGGAGAAAGGCACACAAAGAAATGCTATAATCATATGTTATTTTGATTTAGATAAATTCGCGAAATGAAGTAAAGAACAGAGGAAAATGTAGGAATATTATAAGGAAGAAAGAAAAAAAATCATTAACCTTGATTTTCATTGCAGATGAAAGAAAGTTTCAGATGAAAGTATTTGAAATGGAAGGCTCAAAGAGCCAAATAATTACCTGTATTTTAAGTTTCACTTTGTGAATGTAACTCTACTACGTAAGTCACCTATTCTGTGAAACATTCCATTCAATTTCAAATATCCACAGTGCCTGCTCTGGTCACTCTGTAAGTTCTGTGGCAACATTCACTCCTTTATAATTTATTATTATTTTAGAAAATTTATTTGTAACTTATATATATGTAAGTTTTTACTCTACATCTGTCTCCCCTCCAGACTGTTCTATTTTAGAAGGAAAGGATTTAATTTCATTCCTGTAATGGAATGAAAATTTTGCTTCAATCTACCAACAAAATCTCACCTTACACATATTTTAAAAATTCATTATTTTAACAATATTGTATGACTATTAGACACCGTATTCCATCAATTTGAACTGTCTTTTTCATATTTTATCATCTCTGATTTTGAGAATATGCCTGAAAATCTCTGACATCTTAAAATCACTGGAGAGCTGAATGGAAACAGAGTTCTTTCAGAGAGTATTAACAGCTGCTCCTATCATTCCTCCAGGGGCCTCCCCACCTGAGACCACTTTAAATTAAATTATCTGCCAAAACATTTTTTAAAAAATTCACAATGACATTGTAAGTTGAAAATCTCAGGGGAGATATTTTTCCTTCCTTCTACCAGGACCAGATTTGAGCCTTGCAAGTTCCTTTGTTGCATGTTCCCTTTCTGTGTGATGGGTCTATTTCTCATTTTTCCCTGCATTGAAGAGATAACCCTTTGGTGTCCTAACTTTAAGCAGGTATCTTATTAGACTCCACACTGAAGACAGTTTTCTGTTTCTTAAAGGTACGTAAACAATGATAGCTATCTTCCACGGGATGACCTCTGGGATTCCATGAAGCACAGGACTAAATAGTAGAATAAAAAACTAAAGTATAATGTTGGTTTAATAACAATTATATTATTACATTTATGTACATTTATCAAAAGAAGTTTTATAAATTAACAGTCAATAAAAAACATTTTGGCTTTCTTGGGTAATAATATTTCCACATTTCCATAATTACTGGAAGATTGAAGTAATTGAAAATTCAAACTTTCAAAGAAGTTTGAATTTTGCTGTGTAGGTTAAATCCTTGTGTGTTGGCTTTCCCTTTACAAAACAGTTTCCTGCATGTTTCTGCACAACAAGCATTTTAATACAAATTTCGTATTTGCCCACCAAAACCCACAGCAGCCTACACTGTGGTCTGGTTGATGGGAAACATCTGATGCTGCTTAAAAATCATCAACGAAATACACACGTGTGGAACCATAACTCTCACCCCAACAAAGCAAACAACCTCGCCTTGGTCATTCCTTACACCCATCCATTCCCTACGTGGCAAGTCCCAAATTGTTCCTTGTACCCCCAAATGTCTTTCTATAATAGATGATTAAGCCCTATAACTTATACGATTGAACCCTATTGGAAAATAATATTTAGCTAAGCATGAGATGTGATATATAATTTACTGCTTACTATATTCCGGACAATGAGTTAACTGCTTCACACACATAATCCCTTTATTCCTCAGAACAAACCTACAAAGAAGAAAGTCACTTATTAAGAAATGGAGACTTGTAGTTAAATAATTTGCACACAGTTAGAAAGAGATGGAATAGGAATTTAAGCCCAGGTAGAGTAAATCTAACGCCCATCCTCTAAACCACTGTACTAAACTGCTTTGAGAAAAAAAAAGAAAAAAAAAATTGTGACAGGAAGAAACAATGGCAGTTTGAACAGCAATGCAAATAAACAGGATATGTGAAATGCAGTGATACCAACCAGTTTAGACAGATCTTTCCACACTCACCAACGTGCAAAGAATGATGCTTCAAACCACGGGTAGAAGGAGTCATGTTTTTAAAAAGTACTGAGCTAAAAAGTATGGATCATTTTAATTTCCATCATAATCACTATGAATCATCTTGTTATCTCAGTTTGAGAATGGAGCTCACTTGCACATGTCTGTGAGGGCACTGATTTTGTGGTGGGTATTATATATTTTTGTCTTAAGTCTTAACTCTGCAGGCCAGAGCTAGAGAGGCAAGCATCATTATAGGTCAAGGCCAGTGAAGTGAGTAATGAGGTTTGGTGTATAAAACACTTGGTATAAATGCAGGGGAACTTCTGGCTTTTAGGAAACATTAACAGCTTTGAAGTGCATCATTTGAAATGGAACGCTTAGTAGGCCAGTAGCTACCACAGAATAATTTACCTTCAGCTAACAGACCACTGGTAGCTTCAGCTAGATGCTTTTCACAAATATGGAGCTATGTGGAGTGAGTTATTTTTAATACACACTCCATGGGGTGACTGCTAAAATGCACCACTGAACATGAAGAGCATTACCCAACCACAGCAGAAATAAGGAATTGAAGGGCTGTTCTGATCAGCTTCACCAAAGGAAAATGGTCTGAATTCTCACACTGCTACATACACTTAAAAAAGAAGCAATTAAAAGTGGGCAAAGGATATGAACAGACACTTTACAAAAGAAGACATACGTGAGGCCAACAAACATATGAAAAAATGCTCATCATCACTGGTCATCAGAGAAATGCAAATCAAAACAACATTGAGATACCATCTCACGCCAGTTAGAATGGCGATCATTAAAAAATCTGGAGACAACAGATGCTGGAGAGGATGTGGAGAAATAGGAACACTTTTGCACTGTTGGTGGGAGTGTAAATTAGTTCAACCATTGTGGAAGACAGTGTGGCGATTCCTCAAGGACCTAGAAATAGAAATTCCATTTGACCCAGCAATCCCATTACTGGGTATATATCCAAAGGATTACAAATCGTTCTACTATAAGGACACGTGCACACGAATGTTCATTGCAGCACTGTTTACAATCGCAAAGACCTGGAACCAACCCAAATGCCCATCGATGATAGACTGGATAGGGAAAATGTGGCACATATACACCATGGAATATTATGCAGCCATCAAAAACGATGAGTTTGGGTCCTTTGTAGGGACATGGATGAACCTGGAAACCATCATTCTCAGCAAACTGACAGAAGAGCAGAAGATCAAACACCGCATGTTCTCACTCATAGGCGGGTGTTGAACAATGAGAACACATGGACACAGGGAGGGGAGCATTACACACTGGGGTCAGTTGGGGGGAAATAGGGGAGGGATGGTGGGGGGTGGGAAGCTGGGGAGAGATAGCAAGGGGAGAAATGCCAGATGTAGGTGATGGGGAGGAAGGCAACAAATCACACTGCCACGTGTGTACCTATGCAACAATTTTGCATGTTCTTCACGTGTACCCCAAAACCTAAAATGCAATAAAATAAATAAATGGGGGGGAAAAAAAGAAGCAATTAAAATATCTAAGCAGACAGTTTTCATCTCCTCAGGTAGAAAGTGTTCTTACGTATTCAGACTTTTCGGTCCCTGAGCCACAGGGGGTCAAAAGAAAGGTGGTTATAAATACCTGTATAACATTAAAAGGATAATTACGTTTTCTATAACTTGTGAAATCAGGTCTGCCTCCTTTTTTGTCAACCATCTTTCAACACTGGCTTACATTAAATGTTTCTGAGGTCTACAAAGCCACTCTTTACTCCTCTACAGAGCAAGATACAACTGTCATTATACCATGCCTAATGTTTACCACCACAGTCCCGTAGTATGAGTGGGGGATGATGGGACTCATAAGAATAGTAATCCTCCAATTCTTTCTCTCCCTTCCTTCCTTCTTTTCTTTCTCACTTCCCCTTTCATTTCCTTCCTTCCCTCCTTCACGCTCACCCTCCCTTTACTCCCTCCTCTTTCCTTCCACCCTTCCATTCATCTACCCTTTAGCATTTTTTTTCTAACACATTTTAACAGCCTAATGTGTGCCAGGCACTATGCCAAATGCTAACTTGTATCACTCATCGCCATCTCAAACACTTCACAATCAGCCTCAAATGCCCTCCGTCCTCAATGACTTAAGCTCCCTGAAACCAGAAGCCATGCCTTATACCTCTTTGCTTTCCTTGTGTCCACCCCACAGTGTCTTCCGTTTGTGAAGTGTACACCAGGATGGGCCTGATGAAGGGTTAGGTCATCTGATTTCCAGCTCCTGTGTGGAAAGGGGAGTAGGGAGAGGGCGGGAAGCCACCTACTCTCTGGCACTTCCATTTTACTGGAGCCTTACCACCCTCATGTTACTCCAGAGGGTTGTCTTCCTTAAATGCAAAACTGAGCATGACATTTCCCTGCTTAAAACACTTCACCCTCAATCTGAAATCCAATTCTGTAATAAGCTCCACAAGGCTTGGTCCTCAATTCTCTACTTCCCGCCCCCCCAACTCTTGCCCCTCAGCCAAGTCTTAAGATCACATTCTGCCCTCTTAGCCACACTGAGCTATGGTTGAGGCCCAACCTCTTTTTCGGGCTGCCTGAAAACATTTTCCTTCTATACTGCCCTGTCCAAGAACAGACCAGATACCCTTCCCACGGGCGACCACAGCATCTCATAATATCCATAATATGGCCATTTTTCCTCCCTCCTGTAGGTATCTGCATGGCACTTATCTGTATCTGTCAATAGAATGTTGCTTCTAGAGGGCAATGTCCTGGTAGTGTATAGTACATAAAAGACAATAAATTACTTGTTAAAAGAGAAATATGTAAATCAATGAGAAACTCTTGCAATGAGAGAGGGAGTGATTATTTATAAAGGTGAGGTTCATCATCTAATGACTACCAAGGAAATTTCTTATCATTACAACTTCAGCAAACTTGATTTGGTAGGCAGAAAAATGTCCATCCCCCTCTCCAAAAATGTCCACCTCCTAGTCTTCTCCAGATCCTGTGAATATGTTACCTTACATGACAAAGGGGAATTAGGGTTGAAGATGGAATTAAGGTTGCTAATAAGATGACATTAAAATAGAGAATTGTCTTGGTGTACTTGTTAGTGACCAAAGTAATCACAAGGGTCCTCAAAAATGAAAGGAAAGCAGAAAAGAGACTGGAGTAATTTGATGTAAGAAGGATTTAGGCTGCCATCACAGGCTTTAGAAATGGAATGGGACCAATAACCAAGGCGTGTGGGCGATCTCTAGGGACTTGACTTCTGGAAAAGATTTTTTTTTTTTTTAAAGGCATTTTCCCCTAACATCCAGAAAGGAATAAAGCTTTGCTAATGATGTTAGTTCAGTGAGACCTATGTCAGACTTCTGACTTCAAAAACTGTAATAAATCTGTGTTGTTTTAATTTACTAGGGTTTCTAGAAATTTGTCATTGCAGCAATAGAAAACTAGTACACCAGATAAGAAGATAGAGGACCAATGCTGACAAGTCATTCCAACATTTGGAGTTTCACTTTCCTACTCAACAAACTGGGTATAAACATCCCTTATCTATTTATCTCCTAGGGCCGTTTATGAGGATTAACAGCTATAAGGCCTGAGCTTGAATCAAAGACTCAGCAGTTATTCACGATGTGTTTTTGGCAAGTGACTTAAAGTCTCTGCCTCAGTTTTCTTGTCTGTAAAATAGGGATGCTAATAGCATTGGGATCCAGTGAGTTAATCTGTGTAAAATGCTTAAAACAGCATGTGGTACAACATTTTGCAGGTGTTAGCTATCATTACATTCGGAAAAAGAGTTTGCAAAAGATTAGGCACTCTAAAGTGATGAGGTAGAATTGGCATTCTTACAGAACACTTGTTCTCAAGAAGGTGGAGGGTCCATACCTCCCTCCCCAGTGGCAGTTCAGAAATGTATGAAGCCTTTTTAGGGATGAAGTGCAGGAGGAGTGTCACACTGCTGGCATTTAGTGAAGGAAGCCAGGGAACCTAGACATCCTGGAACACCTGGGGCAGTCCTTCACAGTGAAAGGCTTGTCTAGCTCCTAAATAATACCACACAGCCGTACTCCTCCTCATGTGCAGCTGTGCATTGGTAGCGATTTAACATAAAGGTGTGAACACCTAGCTCTTTCATCATGACCTCTGGTGTAGTTGTGTCCATGCATTTACCTATTGAAATGTGTTTTTTTTTAAACAATTTATTTTATTTCTCTTTTATAGTACTACTAGGACATTCTATTGATGTTTAAACTTAGAGTTAGGCTATGTTATTTGTGAGATTAACTTTACAATAATAAAAGGGGTGTTAAAATTTTGTTATTAGTAATGTGCACTGGGTCTGAATATATAGGATTTAAGACAGAATAAGGTTTAGAGATGGCTTAATCCAGCTCCCTATGCTTTGCAGTAATGGAAACGAAGTCCTAAAAAGATGAAATTTTCTTGTAAAAGTGAAGCTAGTAGAAGATAAAAACCTGGGTTTCAAGACTCGAATCCCAGGGTATTGGGTATTCTTTAAAAATCCGTACATCCTAAATACAATAAGATCCCTTAAAATTCAAATTTTCTTCCAATCCCGATATTTTATTCCAGAAATTCACTGGCCCTCACTTGCTCCCATCTTCCTGCTCAATCATTCATTCCCACTTCCACCACTGGAGAAAGTGACTGTGACAGTGAGGCTTCAGACCATCTCAGGCAAACATTCCAGGGGAGCATTGCTGAAGGGGAAGCTCTAGTGGGCAGGGTTAATGTCAACAACTGTCCTTGACTTTCTCCTTCGAGTTTCCACTTTTTCCAGACCAGCTCCATAGAAGACCTTTTGTATTAAGGGATTATTGAGTCCACCCACCTCCTCACGCCAACGTGAATCTTCCAGAACATTCTGAACTTCTTGATCTCAACAAAGTTATGGATAAATTAATTTTCCTGTAGCTTCAGTTACAAAAAGTTGACCTATTTCAAATTACTTTTTTACTATTAATCTAAGAACAAAAAACTCCTCTGTACCCCCATCCCAGAGCTGCCAAGGACATTTGTGCAGGTACACTGTGCCCAGCTCCAGAGGGTGCCATTGACACTATGGTCTATGTGAATGCTGTTGCTGGACTTACAGGGTTCAATACCTGCATGGCTGAATGTGCAGTCCCTGCTCCCACTCCTAAAAATGAGAAATCAGCTTGCAGCGTGAAGATTTCTGATCTTGACTTTAATGAATGTTGGCCAAACACCGGCTTAATGGGCAGAGTTTATTCACTATGTAAGTTTAGATTACATTTAGCCTCCTTGCTGGACATGTGTTTAACCATGGTAGGGATGGGCCATGTTACAGCAGCTTCATTTTCACAGCAGACACTTGGTGCATTAGTTTTATAAGACTCACTCCTCCTTCCCCTACATCCCTTTTGAGTGGCCCACACAATTGCTGTTTCCTGCCAAGTTTTCCCCAGCACTTCAGCGTATTTGAGGAGTGGGGTAGAATGCTTTGAACCCAGTAACTCCAACTAGTTCAAGTACACAGTTCCAAGTGGAAGCTCAGAGCATCAGTATTGCCTAGAAGTTAAAAGTATAAGCTTTTATGTCAGATAGATTTGGAATCCTCCTGGATATGTTACTTTATTTATTACTTATTTTTATTAAAAAACATTTTTTAAGGCAGAGTTTTGCTCTGTTGCCCAGGTTGGAGTGCAGTGGCATGACCTCTGCTCACTGCATCTTCCACTTTCTGGGTTCAAGCGATTCTCCTGCCTCAGCCTCCCCAGTAGCTGGGATTACAGGCACGTGGCACCATGCCTGGCTAAATTTTGTATTTTTAGTAGAGACAGGGTTTCATCATGTTGGCCAGGCCAGTTTTGAACTAAGGACCCCATGATTTTCCCACTCTGCCTCCCACAGTGCTGGGATTACAGGTGTAAGCCTCCTTGCCTGGACGCTATGTTACTTTATGCAAAAAAAACTTTAATATCTGTAAACTTTAATTTCCTCATCAGTAAAATGAACAATAACAACAGTACTGGCCTCAGGGGGTTACTCTAAGTGTAACAGGCAAGGCTGGCACATATTAAGTGCTCAAAAAATGTTAGCTATTGCTATGATTCTCTTTCTCCAGATTCTATTAAACTCCTGTGGTCCCACAGGAATGGTCTCCTAGCATTACACTATAGTACAAAAAGAAAGTGTTATAAAAATGAGAAATATAAACTCCAGTAAAGGAAGAAGATAGGGCTGTCCTTGAGAAGGGACAGTTTCATGTTCATTTCGTTTGAACTGTAAAACTACTTGCAGCAGGTATTTGATACACATCTTTCATTCTCAACGTGTTCGTCCATACAGCAGCCCTGAAAAGTAAGCAGGTCCAGCAGATTTCTTTATTCCCATCTCGCAGATGAAGACACTGAGACTCAGGGAGGTTATGTTAATTCTGTGGGGGAATCTAGGTCTGGAATGCAGGCATTGAAACTTTTCCAGGGGTTCTTTACTGGGTGTTCCACAGGTAGAGGTAGTGACTCTCCACAAGGGGGCGCATGGCATGCAGTGGGGTGCAAATGGGTGATGGTTGGAGTACTAATCTCCACCTACTCCCCCAATAAACAAACAAAAAAGGAATCTAGGTTAAAAAGGTGCACTTGTTATATAAACGTTTCTTTAAAACATCTCCCTTTGTCCTCTCTTGCAACTAGATTACATTTTCAAAGCCTCTCTTACATAGAAACCCTGAAATCCACACTGCATTTCGGAATGTGAAGAAGTAGGTATGTGTTTTAAAAACTCTTGAGGTGGTCTTAATAAGCCCCTTCAACTGGGAATCCCTTTATTAGGCTAAGCTACAAAAGACAGGATTGTGATATTTGATTTACGGTATTTGATGACTACCATGGCACTGAGAATGCACACTTTGGCTCAGAATAAGAGACTGTTCTGAGCATGGCCTCTGCTTCTCTTATTAGCAGTTGATTTTGAAAAACTTGGGCTGAGGATAAGGCTGCTACACTGAGCCAAGAAGGTTCATATCTACAAGACCCACAAGGTTTCTCCAGAGGTCCTGCTTGTGACAAATGACAAAGCATTCGAATAATGTAATGTTAGAAGTTTCTACAAAACTCACTTTTCAGTTTCTGTTTTAAGAAAGTCACAAAACTCCTTGATTTTTTGTTTCTCTAAGTTTATTTTCAATTGCAGAGAAATTTCTTCCTCTTTTGGGGTGAGAGAGATTTTTTACCTCTTTGCCAAGACATTATTCATTAAATTGAAAGAAAGGAGATGAAGAAAAGAAGGGACCCATTAAAAGACGGTGCCTAAAATAAAATGATCTGCCTTCCTCCCCACCCCAGCCCCCATCTAGGTATTTACATTAAGTATTGCAAATTGAGCAAGTGCCCAGCAGTTTATAGTCCAAATAACATTTGCCCCAGGTCCCACCTGCCCGATGTCACACAAACCAACACACACTTGAGTCAAGAAAACTTTTTTTCTGTTATGTTAATCATCAAGCTAAAGCAAATAGCTTTCCACTTTCTGGATCCAGGGTGGCAATTGACTATAAAGACATCACAAATCCTCTAGACAAACAAGGTTGGTGGGGGAGGACTTCTCTGTATTGTGGGCCAGGAGGTGAGCTATGGCATAGCAGGGGGTTGCATCAGCTGTCACACACTAGCAATGCTGGCACCCTTACTTGAAACTTTCTCAGTTTCACACACCAGTGCCACAACTAGGTAAGCAGGAAATTGACTTAACATCCTTAGTTTAGGGCTTAAATCAATCACCATATGACAAGGTCTCATCTGAAATCGTCTGTTTCAATAGCTATGGGTTCATGTATTCATTTGCTCAGCATGCTCCTCATGGAGCAACTAAGCGCAAGAGAGACCCACAACTAAATAGAAGACCCCAGATACCTCAATCTATAGTTAGGCTAGGCTGAGTAAATAGATAAAATAATTGCACATAATTAGTGCCGACAGAGGTATATACAAAGGACTGAAGAGAAGAGAAACAAGTGAGAATGCAGCTGTAGCCAGATGGGAGAATTCAGTTTACTACCGAATGCCCTTCTCCCCTACATAACTCCACGTAGCCCCGAAGAGTGCAAAACGGCGGTTCCTATTCTACTCACATTCAATCATTAGGGGATTGGAGACATCATATCTCAAAAGAGAGAGTTTCAAGGCTCCTCACACACAGGGGAAACTGTTTACAAATGCAAAGTTGTTTCCACACCACTCAGAAAGAGCTCCGGAAAATGCAGCCAGAAAAACCACTACACCAGCTCTCCACGCAGACGAACCTGGAATCCAGGCTGACCCGCCAGATGCCCAGCAGGGAAAGTGAATTTCCCCCAAACTGACACAATTCCCCAGGCAGAACCTTAGTCTCCTATTTGCAGGGGAGACGTCCAGAAGGATGGTTGGAGTTTTAGCATTCACGTTATTGCCACCTCTCTCGCGCCCCTTTATGAGTCAACCGTCTTCTGCTGGGTTACCCAGGCTTTGGGGTGGGAAATTTTGCCAAAGGAGAAACTATGAGTTGCAATTACGCAGTAGCCCCGCTTGGCAATGTTGGGTGTAGGAATAGTCTAAGTCCACCCTTTATTCTCGATTCCATACCCCAGCCCCTACACTCTACGAGGATTATCCGCAGATAAAAATGAAACAACGTATACCAGGCAGGCAATCCGGCTGGGAAACCCTGCTGGCCTCGCTTTTCCATACACCCTTCCGGGGTTAAAGCCTGTAACGACTAAGGGCTGGAGACAAGTTGCCCCCAGGTGGGTAAAAGTTGACAAAACTCTACGCTGCCGTCCCCCCCCACACCCACCCGGCCCCCTGGGGTGTGTCGGCACGTGGCCGAGGGTGAGTGTGAGTGTGAGCCCGCGGGTGGGGAGTCGAGCAGGTGAGTGCGCGGCCGGCGCGCGGTTAACCCCTTACCTTCCAGCAGCACTTCCTTGCCCGCGCGCTTCAGCGCCTGCACCGCCTCGTCGTGGGTGGCGTCCCGCAGGTCGGCTCCGTTCACCGACAGGATGGCGTCGCCCACGTACAGAGCTTGGGTCTGGTCCGCCGCCAGCCCCTTGAAGATCTTGCTGATGAGGATGGGCATCTTGTTCTCCTTGCCCCCCTTGATGCTGATCCCCAGCCCGCCCAGCTCCTGCTTCAGCACCTTCACGCCGCGCTTCTGGTTCGAGATGGACTCGGGCACCTGCTCCGGCAGGTCGGTGAAGGCGGTGCGGACCCCGGCGGGCGAGTCCGGGGGTTGCGCGCCGCCCGCGCCCGGGTGCCCAGCCCCGGCGCCCCTGCAGAACGAGCCATTGGTGGCGGTCCCGATGCCGTTGTACGCCGCAGCGCCCTCCTCGCTGCTCAGAACCAGGGCGTCCTCGCTCAAGTTCACCAGAACTTTGTGCCAGCGATCCCGCACCAAAACTTCCAGCAGCCCGCTCCGCTGCGCCCGGCCGCCTCCCCCGCCAGCCGGCCCAGCCGCCGCCGCCGCCGCCGCTACCGCCATCTTTCCGGCATTCTTAAAATGCCATGTGATTGCAAAAGGGGGGAAAAGTGGGGAAGGGTGGCCGGGGGGGAGGACGCGGGGCCCGGGAGAGCGAGGAGAGCGCGCCCCGCGGGGAGGAGGCGGCACGCGGGACTCCGCTCTGGGAGTTCGCAGACGCACTCGGCGCGAGTTGGCAGCCGCAGTCAGGCTGGTTCCCCCTCGCCTGATCCTGGGCGGGGTGGAGCAACCTAAAAGAAGAAGGAGAGACCGAGACAGGGGAGGGGAAAGAAGCCAACTGCCAGTTGCAAAACCCCAAACCGTGGGGAGCCGCGGAGCAGCTCCGCGCCGGGGAGAGTCCGTGGGAGGAGGAGCGCTGGCGGCGAAGGGCGGGGACCCACCACCCAGCGGCCGCACACCTGTTCCAGCCGCCGCAGCCTCGGCGGTCACACGCCGCCCGCCCTCCCGCCCCCGTCCCCGGAGCGCACGACCGTCGCGGCGACAGCTTCCCGAGCGCCTTCCCAGTCCCGCTTCTCCCCAGCCCAGCGTAGCCCCGTTTCTTCCCAGCTCCCCGACTCCGTGGGCGCCCACATCCCACCTTGGCCGGGTGCGTGCGTCCCGCCTCGGTGCCCTCACTCGGTCCTCCGGAGCCCCCTTCCCTTTCACACCCAGCCGGTAGATTGAATTGCCCCTGTGTCTTACAACTCACTTGTAACTAGATCCAAGTCTCCTCCCTCTGCTTCCTCAAACCCAGGCTTCGCGGCCTGTGCGGAGTTCTCACCTGTCTCTCCTTTCCACCTGGGTTCCCAGGAGGAAGCTAAACTCAGACCAAGGCCCCGGGCTCTCCACGAGTTGAAAAGGGAATATGCTGTCCCAGGATTCCAGAATGAAGAGTCAGCATAGCCCGAGTACCTACAACCTCCTGTCCTTAAATGCAGGAAATGTTCTCTACCCGGCCCTGGACAGGTGTCTCTGCTGGCCTGGGGTTTTCAGCAGGTCACTGCCTGCCTCAGACCCCAGGGACAAATGTTCTAACAGCTGTAACTCATTCTGTGTTCTAAGCCTCAGACCTACCTTTGTTTTCCCAGTGCTATCTTTGTTTTCTGTTCATTTCCCAGTGCCCCACCAAATGCTACCTGGGGATCTCTCTTTCTTCCTGAGTTCCCATGTAAGAAGTCCTCCCCCACCACCCACTTAAGAACTCAGTTGGAATGGGTTGTAATTCAAAAGTTGCTTTGCAAGTTAGTTATTTAGATTTCAAGTTACATTTTTCCAGGGTAACAATATCAAAATGGTTAAGTTACCTTCCCAGGCCAATCCAGAAATGTCCACATAATCCAATGTCACACCTGAACAGCCCTGAGCTCTTCTATTAATGAACTTCTCAAGCTTTCCCCCAACTCTAAGCAGGTCTCATGTTCCACTCAAGATATTTCATCCTTCTTAGTTACGTCGCCTTCCCCCACTGCTCTCTACCCTCTCTCCACACAACACAACACAAAACAAAACAAAACACATAGTTCTGTTCATTCCTGAAGTAAACCCAACCCAGCAAGGTGTTGAGAGAAAATAAATCGTATTGAACACATTACATTCCCATTGATGTGTATCATCGTTGAACGTTCTCTAACCCTTTTAGAATGACTCACACTTTTTTTTTTTTTTTTTTTTTTTTTTTTTTTTTTTTTTTTTGAGACGGAGTTTGCTCTTGTTGCCCTGGCTAGAGTGCATGGTGCGATCTCGGCTCTTTGCAGCCTCCACCTCCTGGGTTCAAGTGATTCTCTTGCCTCAGCCTCCGGAGGAACTGGGATTATAGGCATGGCTAATTTTGTATTTTTGGTAGAGACGGGGTTTCTCCACGTTGGTCAGGCTGGTCTCAAACTCCCAACCTCAAGTGATCCACCTACTTTGGCCTCCCAAAGTGCTGGGATTACAGGCGTCGGCCCTGACTCACACTTTTAATCAAGGAGACTTAAAGGCTCAGATGAATTCCTAAAGAGTGGGGTCCCAGCCAGGTCACAGAATGTAATGAAAACATTTGGACGTTTTCTTGAGAAGGCGGAGTCTCTGCAGGTGAGAGGGAGCCCTGGATTAATGTTTTTGCCTGTAGCCCCTGCTTTCCTTCTAGTTTTAACTCACCCATCTTCCAAATGCTCTTTACTCTTTCATGCAAAGGTGCCCACAGCAGAGAAGGCAGCCTCAGGGACTCTTCAGCCCGTTGTGGTGTGCAGAATCAACAAGGAGCTAACACAGGCGGTACCACCGTCTACCCTCAGGAAGGAAAGGCAGCTGGGACTGGCCCCTTGCTGAGGACTCACGTGCATCATTCTTCGGTGAAACCAGAGCCTGAGTATCTGTGTTGAGATCCAGATACACTAAGGTTGAGCTAGGCAACAGAGAGCCAGCGTGAAGATTTACAAATCAAAACAGAAAACAGATCTACTCCTGGACCAGAACTCCTGCATCATCAACATGCATTGCATCTTGCCTCTGCAGCCAAGCAGTGTGAGAGACCCAGATACAACCACAGATAATATATCGACTGGCCATAAGAAATTGTAGGCTCTGGATTTCTCAGAATGTCTCAGAATCTCTGTGATAAGCACATTTTTTTTTTTCTGTGTAAGCAAACCTACATGGGAAGGAGTATGTTGCTTTCTGAAAGTTGCATCAGAATGAGAGGAGACAATTATTTAACATCATTAGACCTAAGGCATGTAAATTAGCCAGAGATGGCTTTGCCAGTGGAATCATAATTACAGCCCCTATTCTAAGTGCTTTACATGTATTAATAAAATCCTCCCAGTAATTCTTGAGGATATTTACTATCCCATTTTACAGGTGAAGGAGGAGAGATTCAGGTTTAATAAGTTGCCCTGTCGTGTAATTTGTAAATGGCAGAGTCGGATTTGAAGCCAGCTGTGAGAGTCTAGAGTCTTAACCATTACCTTTACATTCTTGAAAATCCTCAAAGCCTGTTAGCTACAGCGCCTGTGTTCATCCACACACTGAAGTCAGCCTTTCAACTGGGAGGGAGACACTGAGGGGAAAGGCCCTTCCTGTAGACCATACAGAGAAGGGTAGAACCAGCTGGTGCCTCTGGCCTTTCCTTCTTTCCAAGTTTAGAGAACACTTTGCCCTCCCCTAGTCAACACATTTTTTTTTCTTTAGAAATGTTAACAAGTTGAAACTGGTGACTGTTGTGGTCTTGTTACCCTTTGCCCTGTCAAAAACAAACAAACAAACAAACAAAAAACAAACAAACAAAAAACACTCTTGGGTAGGCACCCTGGCTCACGCCTGTAATTCCAAAACTTTGGGAGACTGAGACAGGTGGATCACCTGAGGTCAGGGGTTCGAGACCAGCCTGGCCAACATAGTAAAACCCCATCTGTACTAAAAATATAAACATTAGCCAGGTGTGGTGGCACCTGTAGTTCCAGCTACTTGGGAGACTGAGGCAGAAGAATTGCTTCAACCCAGGAGGTGGAGGTTGCAGTGAGTTTAGACTGTGCCACTGCACTCCAGCCTGGGTGACAGAGCAAGACTTTGTCTCAAAAAAAAAAAAAAAAAAAACCCTGAAACAAAAAATATTTTAGGTTCAGGGGTACATGTACAGGTGTTTTATGTAGGCAAATTGCATGTCACGGGGGTTTGGTGTAATTATTTTGCCGCTCGCATAATAAGCATAGTACCTAGTAGGTAGTTTTTAAATCCTCACCCTCCTCCCATCCTGCACCCTCAAGTAGGCCTGGGTGTTAGTTGTTACCCTCTCAGACAACTTCACATACCTGGCCCCTGATTGTTAATGCTGACCCTCAAAGGTACACCTTATTGACTTCATTTCTTAGTTCAGTAAGGCTGAGGACAACCGCACTGCAGCCCCATATTACGTATAATTAGGATCATGTACTCTCTTAGTTCTTCCCTTTCTCCCCTTCACTGGAATGGTGTGAAGTGACCTCCCGCTTCCTTACTCATAGATGTGGCATTTGAAGCTCAGAGAAGAGCAAGGAAGGATCCAAGGCCACACCATAAGTTTGTGTCAAAGCTGAGTCTGGGAAAGTCCAACTTCAGGATTCTGGAATTTGTACCTAAAGCTGCCTTTTTACCAGATTTCTTTCATTGAGCTCTGTCCCCTGCTCTGTATCCTCTTCCAGTCCTAAACTTTGACTTCCATTTCCCGACCAGCCCAAACTGGGATCCTTCTGTTTGCTCTCTCCCATGGGATATGCATTTTCCTACAGATATTTGGATGGATTTAGCCTTGTAAGAGTAGGTCACACAATCTTCAGCCCCACAGTAGCCACAGATACATAACAGAACCGCAACATGTGGCAAAAGAACAGAATGCTGTTTATTCCATAAAACTTTGTTGTGCCCCTACCATGTCCCACGCACTGTTCTCGGTGCTGGGATATAAGAATGAACAAACCAGCAAAGACTCTCTCTGTGAAGCTTGCATGGTAGTGGGTGGTAGGGTGGAAGTGGAGGCAGAGTATAAACACATCAGATACTTCCATGTAGAAGTAAATGCTAGGAAGAAAAAACAGTCATAAAATTGAGAGCCACTGGGGGCCAGGGGCTGGAGGAGGTGGTGGCTATTAAGGAAAGCCTTTGTGAAAAGGTGACATTTAGACTGACACATGAATAATAAGAGGCAAGCCTTGTAAAGATCTAGGAAAGAGGGTCCCGGGGAGAAGGAAAAGCCAGTGCAAAGCGCCCGAGACAGAGCCAAGCTGATCTGGTTCAAAAGACCCAAAGGAGGTCAGTGTGGCTGGGCAGCCCATGGGAGGAAAAAAGAAGTAAGAGAGGAGATCAGAGAGAGAGGTTGGACCAGGCCACAGCGTGGGGCCTTGGAGGACCACAGCACAGACCATCCTCCTTGTCCTCTTTGAGTTTCAACAACTCTATGTTTTGGGTTTTGAAGAACAGTCCTATTTTCAAATATTACTTTTAATTACCTACTAAGTAAATTTCTACTGATTAGAATATGTGCTCCAAATATTTCCATCTGCAAAATATGATCATTGTGTTTTTGATAGTGTTTTGTGAAGAACAGATTGCACATCTTTAGGGGGATTTTTCTAGTTTATAGGATGGACAGTGGCTACCATGTGAATACTGGAGAAGAAGAAATGGAGAGTTTTTTGATATCTATGGGTATGTTAGAGATCAGAATGAAAGCAGAGCAGGAGGGGTTCTTGAGATGCAAAACTCCCAAGATGACGCCTGCCTCTGTAAACTGGTGTCAACCAACACTTTCTGAGCACGTTCCCTGGTAAAGAACTTAGGTAGGTGCTGGAGACAGGCACACCCAGGGATGCAAAGATGATTGAGAAAGGAAGACAGATGTGTACACAAAGAGCCCACGGGGAGAATGAGGTAGCTGCAGTGCTGAGAGTGGAATGAGTCTAGAAGCAGCCAGCCTCCAGATTCCAATTCCTGGTACTAGATTAGTGATTCTTATTTTAAAGGTAAAGCACTGAGACGGGAGGGATGACACATGATTAGGAGGCTGAGCAGTTTCTTTCTCCTCTGGTGTGCCCCAGTTGGCTAGCAGGTATGTCACCATTGTAAAAGGATTGGGAAACTCCCTCTGTTGCATATACCTGCATAGACCTGGGCAAGTCCTTGGTAAACTAGATAGACCACTACCCCATCTCTCAGCCAACCAGTCAGTCAGGTGAGAGTTATTTGACTGCTCACAATGTTTAGGATTTGGTAGTGGGAACGTTTTCAGGCTTAGCCCAAGGCAGAGTTGTAAAGTAATAGTTGTTAATCCTTCATCATCTCTTATTGAGTTCTACTCTTTTAACTTTGCTTCTATAATAATCCACCATTGAAACAAACCTTATTCTACAGTATAAGTGCCCTATAAATTTGTCATTTTTCCGAAGGGATTATACATTTGAGACTGTGGAATGATGGACTCATTTGACAGACATGTCAAACATAACAGATGTGTGAAATCCTAATAGCAAGCTATCCCACTACATACTAGAAACTTCAGCAAATGGGCCTAAGTGGGCATATCAGATGTGGGAAGTAAAAAGGAATATGAAATCAAAGTTTCACCCATATGCATCTTTAAAATAATATGAAAAGAAATTTCAAATAACTATTTCAGGACCTTGCTAAAGTATTAATACTCTTCAGATTGCAAAAGAGATTGGTTGTTAAATCACTAGGAGAACATTTGCCATCGGAGTCTATATGTGAGGGGACCTCGGCATCCTTTCTCCACCATCTCCATTTCCTTTATGGAGTCATTTCTGTGTCCCTCCCTTGATCCACGAGAAATGGCAAACTTCTTTCCTTACTCTGTCTCATAGCGTGCTAGCCCACTTTTGTTCATAACTCACCTGATCCACGCCTCTCTGCTCCAGCAGTTTCCTTCCAGACATCCTCCCTGCTACCTCTTTGCACTAGACTCTTAGACCATCAGTGTGACTAGCACAAATTCTCTTATATCCTAAATGGGTATCTCTTTCTTCTATTCCTTAACTGTAACTGAAACTTGGAATAGTCCCCAAATACCACATTGTTATCCCACTCCTTCTCTGGCAAGGGCCTCAATTTATTCTACTGCTCTGGGAATGTCTTAAAAGTAAACCCAGACTTTTGCTGCCTAGTAATACTTCCAGATCATGGAATGTTTAGGGCCTTTCATGTTTCATCATTGAACAAACTGTGGCACTTTCATTAAATTATTTTTTATCTTTCACCCCACTCTTCTAACAACATAAACATTTTGCAGTGACTTAAGCTACTGGTGCATGTTTTTCCATTTCAATGCATTCTTCACTACTATCAGTTAGACACGAGTAAGTAAATTCTAACGTATTCTACCTGAAGTGGCTTTGTGATTTGGAACTATCTCTTTACTTCTAGACTTTGGTTTCTTGTCTATAAAATGATAGAATTTGATGTGATGGTTTTATTGAGCACATACTTTTGATTCTAATTTGGAAGATAGGAAAGACATAGCAAGAATTAATGACCTAGTAATTAGAAATCATATGAGATGATTTCAGTACTTTCAGTCTCCAGAATCTAAACTTTTCATGTTCTGCTAACAAATTAAGTTTCACGGAAACAGTAGGCTTTGAGTTGAGTCTTAAATAAATTACAGCCTTTGGAGAATAAGAGAAAACATTCCTAGCAGGGAGATCAACTTGGTCAAAGGTAGGAAGAAAGAGGATGTGCATTTTCTTCGTTGAGATATGAAGAAAATGGGTTTGGGAAAGAAATAAGACAGTGATCTGGTGAAAAGATAGTGTTATTAGTCAGAATACTTGGCTCCAAATGATGGAATTTTAACTGACACTAAATGTCACATGGGAAATGAATTGGTTCACATAGCCAACCTGGTAGAAGATCAAGAGACAAACAAGCTTCAGGTACAGCTAGAATGTGATATCAACACATTTCATTCTCTACTGCTGTACAAGGCTAAACCATAGCCACTGGCAGCTTCCAGGTTCAGGGTACTCAGCTTGGCTTCCAGGAAGGAAAGGGCCCTTTTCTCCTAATCTCAATTCAAGAAGACTTTCATGAGAAGAGAGAACTCAGGTGGCTCAGCTCGGGTTAAGTGTCTATCCTTCTGAGCACAGATAGAGAACATGATTGACAGCCAAAGCTCATGGCTAGAATGGGGGCGATAAGCAATTCACCAAAAGAAAAGTATATGTTTACCAGAACACGTCTGGAAGCAGGCTGGGCCAGACTAAATGATGGCTCTTCACTACAGATATGTTGCAACCGTACTGTAGAATTTATCTAAAAGTGCTGAGAAGCCATTCATTCCTCCTAATCAAGAGGGAGGTATTATTATAACAGATACTGGTGATAGATTGAGGAATAAGTAGTTGGGAAAGACTGAAATGCTTTCGCATGATTCCTTGCACACAATAGGAATACAAGCCTTTGGCAAACTGAAGGAGGAAAACAACTCAGGGAGATTGTTCAACAGCCTAGGCAGGATGGCCAAAAATCAGTATTTGTGTGGAAATAGATGGCTTTATAAAAAGATTGAACAGCTTGTGATGATTTACTGCATAGAGAACTAGGAAAAGGAGGATAAACCAATGCAATAATAATTAGCTTTTATTAAGCCTTTACACTGTGTTAGACTCTGTGTGTATATAATATATACCATTGATTCCAGAAAGAAATTATTTGGGGTAGGTAATATCATCTCTGTATTACAGATGAGAATGTTGCACTCAACAAGTTCACACTTCATGTAAGCATTTGAGTTGGGGTTCAAACGTAGTCTAACTTAGATCTGTTTTTCTTCAAAGCTTATGCTCATTACGATTACAATATACTACGCATGAACTTAGGTAGTCAGAAAGAGTGTGGGAGAACTTGTCAGAAGGTGATGTGAATTCATTTTAGATCTGTCAAATTTGAGGGAATGGTGGAACATGAAACAGGTCGTGGCCTTAAGGCATTATAGTTGAGGGCCTAGCTGAGGGCATTTAGGTATCTGTTATGGTTTGAATGTATGTGTTCCACCAAAACTCATGTCAGAACGCAAGACCCAATATGATAGTATTAAGAGGTATGGCCTTTGGTAGGTGATTAAGTCATGAGAGTGGAGCCCTCATAATGCAACTGGCGACATTATGAAGGGGCTGGAGGGGACCAGGTAGGCCCTTTTGCCTTTTTATCTCTACTGCCATGTGAGGACACAACATTTGTCCCTTCTGGAAGATTCAGCAACAAGGTGCCATCTTGGAAGAAGAGACCAGTCCCTCACTAGATGCCAAACCTGCCATTGCCTTCATCTTGGGATTTCCCGGCCTGTAGAGCTGTGAAAAATACATTTCTGTTATTTATAAATTACTCAGTCTCAAGTATTGTGTTCTAGCAGCACAAACAGATTAAGACAGTATCATTTACTTATATGTAAAACTTGGGGGCCAAGAGGAAGAACACACATTTAGAGGGAAAAGGCAATTGCTGTACTTCGCTTCTGAAATGAAAATTCAAGCCATTTGAGGCATCACAAAACACTGTATTTATATGAAGTGTCCGCTGAACTAAACTCCAAGAAGGCAACTGCAACTGAATATCTGAAAGCTCTCATCTGCCTGGTGAAGGGACAAAGAAAACCGAAGCAAGCGAAAGGCAGAGCTTGAAGACGGTCTGAGGCAGCTGCCTCCTTTTCCTGTCTCCATGAGTATAAACATCTTGCACCACAGAGGAAGAGAATTGTAGTGGAAGCAGAGAGGGGAAGGAATTCTCCCAGGAACACACTAGAATAGAATGGCAAATTTCAGGAGTAGCCAGATGGACCAGAATGGAGAAGAGTGAAGTAAAATCCTCTCAGAAGCATTTTAAAGAGAAAACAAATTGTCATAGGCTAACTAGCATCTCTGTTTTTCATATGTTTATGTTAAATATTATTTATGCAAGGAAGGAACTATATTTAAAATTTTATAGCTATTATAGAATTAAAGAGCTTCAAGACAACATCTAGCAGTTGTTCCCAAACATTGGAGGGAATTAGAACCACTTAGGGAGCGTGTTAAAAATGTAAGTAACAAATCTAATAATTCCTTCTACATTTATCAGTAGACATACTTCTGTAATGAAGAGCTTCCTCCCATATACAGTTGTTTTTGCTGCCATTGTTTTTACATTTCACTTCAACATAGATTCTTCCTTAATGTGCCATAATTCATGACTATCATTATTCTGTTTGTTGTTTAGATATCCAAAATTTGGCCAGTATGAGCCTCTTTAAGCTGACTCTTGTGTTCTTTGACAGGTCCCTGTTGTTCTTAAGTACGTTTTTGTTTGTCTTTTGATTTCTGGTAGGATCAACTTGTATTTTATCTGCCTAGTTTTGGGATCAGCCATTCCTTTAAGGATCCCTGATTCCTTTTAGTAAGGAACCAAGATCTGGAAACTACGTAAGCTTATTGCTACTAAGGAAGGTGGATATCGTTCATATTCATATCACCAATTCAAACCTAACACTGTAAGGTACTTCCTTACCTTTCCTTATTCACATCTGTATCTCCCAATAAGTGAGAAATTTGGTCTTCAAAAATGTCAACAGATTTATTCATCTTTTTGTGATGAATCATATAAAAGGAAATTGTTTCAGAATTATTGTTTCAATAGCAATACCAACAACAAAACTACAGAACAAGTTCAAAATTTATTTGCAGTTTGTTTTGCTTTTATTATACATCCCAGTAAAAGTGCACAAAGTACCAGATAGATGCTTGATCTAATCTACCATCTAAACACAAGCAAGCGGGAACATCCAGACTATGGAACATTCAATAAAACAAGTGACCTGGGTTCTTCAAAAATTTCAAGTTATGGAAGACAAGAAACAGAGTTGAATTACTCTAAATGAAAGAAAACTAAAGAGATATGAAAGACAAATAACAGGTAAAATCTTAGATTAAATTATCAAAGAGGAACTACAAGGACTTTTGTACGAGATGAAGAAATTTAAGTATAGATTATATTTGATAATATAATTGCATCAATGTGAACTAAATTCCTTTAGTATGATAATGATACTGTGGTTGTGAAATGTCTTTGCTCTTAGAATATATGCGCTGATGTGTTTAGGGGGTGACATGATATCTATAACTTACTTTCAAATGGAGAAAGAAAACAACTCTCTAGGAAATGTGGCCAACCATAAACTAACTTTTAAATATAGAGACAAAAACAGAGAGAGGGCGTAACAGCAAGAGAAAGAGATACAAATGTGGCAAAATTAGCAATAAGAACATCTAGTGATAGATAAATGGGTTTATGCTATATGATTCAGCTTTTTTGTAGGCTATATATATTTTTCAAATAGAGTTGGGGACAATAATGCAGAAACCTGAGCTCCACCCCAAAACATTCTGATGATTGTAATCTTAGTGTCTGAAAACGTACATTTTATCAACAGGATTCTGATGCAGATAAGACAGGATTTTAAGAAAGATTGAGTAGAGTCATGGAAACTCAAGGCTAAAGACTCTTCAAGGTCATATATCCTTGGCTAAAGAAACAGTTTCTTTTGCCAAGCCAACACTTAACTTCCTCTGCCAAGGAATCAGTAGTTCTGTAGAGATCAGTCAAACCCAAGAACATAGAAGGTACTCAACAAATATTTAATAAATGGTTGAGCATGCTATCTCATGTCTGTAATCCCAGCATTTTGAGAGGCCAAGTCTGGTCTTGAGGTCAGAAGTTCAAGACCAGTCTGGACAACATAGCAAAACCCTGTCTCTACCAAAAAAAAAAAAAAAAAAAAAAAATAGAATAAATAAACATTAGCTGGGTGTGGTGGCACAGCCTGTAGTCCAAGCTACTTGGGAGGCTGTATGGAAAGGATCACTTGAGCCCAAGAAGTCCAGGCTGCAGTGAGTAAGGATCACACCTCTGTACTCCAGCCTGGGTGACAGAGTGAGACCCTGTCTCTTAAAAGGAAATTATAATTGCTGGATAATTGTGAATGCTTAGTAGGGTAGAAAAAGAGAAAGGAACTGATTTAGTGCTCCATGATTGTGACCCAGGTATTTTCAGATACTTACACTGTGGTATTCTTTCCAAGAAACCACTGACATATAGAATGATAATTTATTTTTCTGTGTAATAAAACTGAGGTTAAATAACCATGAAGTCAAATTACCTAGAAATAAATTTCAGCTACTAAATTTATTGACTCTGTGATACTAGGGAAAGTAATCTTTTTAAGCTTCCATTTACTAAGTTTTAAAATAGTATTTCCAGATCATTTTTATGACATAGGATTATTTTAAAGAGTAAATAAAATTGTGTATGTAAGGCACTTGTCACAGGATTCACCTAGAGTAAGTGATCAATAAATGTTAGCTAGTTTTACTAGGTTTGAGAGCATTGAGCTAGTAAGTGGTAAACAACCTAGTTAAAGTAAATAGCTTAAGACAAGTGAAAAGATCATTTTTCTCTATATTAAGTTAAAATAATAGTATACTGAATATAAATTTGCATTGAATTATTTAGCTGTTTCTTTTCTCCCTTTTTCCTTGGCTTCTTCTCTCTTTCCTAAAACAAACTAAATTTTTTATCCTAAGACATTATTAAAATTTCTTTTTCTTTTCTTTTTTTTTTTGGAGATGAGTCTCACTCTATCACCCAGGCCGGAGTCCAGTGATGTGATCTTGCCTCACTGTAACCTCCAGCTCCCGGGTTCAAGTGATTCTCCTGCCTCAGTCTCCCAAGTAGCTGGGACTACAGGTGCATGCCACCATGCCTGGCTAATTTTTTGTATTTTTAGTAGAGAAGGGGTTTCACCATGTTAGCCAGGATGGTCTTGATATCCTGACCTCATGATCTGCCCGCCTCGGCTTCCCAAAGTGCTGGATTACAGGAGGGAGCCACCATGCCTGGCCCGCATTTAAAAAATTTCAATATGTACAGGATGCTGAAGTTTCATAGTAAAATGCAAGGATTGGCAAACTATTCTCCATGGACTAGCTACTTGATTTCATAAAATTTCATTGGAACACAACCACACACGTTCATTTACATATTGTCTATGGCTACCATTCATGCTACAATGGCAGAGTTGAGTCATCCTTATGGAGATCATCAAGCCGGCAAAGCTTAAAATATTTCTAACTTGACCATTTACAAGAAAAGAATAACACCTGTTCCAATGTCTTAAAATGCTTAGAAAAGGACTGGAGCAACTTTAAAAGCAGGAAAGACTGGAAGTTAGGGTAAGGGGCGCCAGTCTGGCAAATACAGTCACGTGTCACATAACGATGAGGTTATGTCCTAAGAGATGCATTGTTAGGCAATTTGTTGTGCAAACAGCATAGACTGTACTTAAACAAATCTAGATGCTGTAGCCTACCACACACCTAGGCTATGGACTAATTCCTAGACTACAAACTTGTATAGCATGTTAGACAATTATAATACAATTGTATGGGATCACTGTCGTATATGTGGTCCTTCCTTGACTGAAACGTCATTCGGTGGCTCATAATTATGGTAGGCTTTCCAGTCTATGGTGGCTATCATTATTTTAAACAAAGGAAACAAAAAAGAGAATCTGAACCAACCTTTGAGAGGGCCTCCAATGAGCCAGTTTGCCGTATCTTCTCATGCAAGCCTCACATCGACTCTGCACAACAGAAGTCATCCCAGTTTCATAAATGGAGACTTGGAACACAGAGACATGAAGAAACCTGCTCAAGGTCACATTAAGTGTGAGTGGAAAGATTGGAATTCAGACTTAAGGTTTGACAGAGTCCACATCTCGTCCCTTTTCCACTGAGCTTCAGTTAATTGAAACTCAAATTTTACATTCCTGGTTCTCTGAGTGAGGGCCTTTAGAATTATTTTTAAAGGGAAGCCCTCAAGAGGATTAACTTCTCTTCTGAAGAGTGAGTCTAGCAGCCTTACATGGCTATACTTTAAATTCTGTCCCATAGGCTTCCTGAAAGGTGAAAAACAGTGTCTGTTCCTTTTAGTCACCAACACCAATGCCCCCGAGTCAGATCCATGTCAGATTGCAGTAGAAATTTCAGTAAGATTGCAAAACCTTTTACTGCCTTTTATTTTCTTTCCAGAAAGTTAACCAACTGAAAAATTTGTTTGGAGATATTGGGGACCCCTCCCTTCCTATCCCTCTCTCTCCTTTTTTTTTTTCTCTTTTAAAGGGAGCATTTTGTTTTGTGTTTTCTACAATAGAATCCACTTAGAGTGAACTTAGATTTTGTCACAAAATGTCCTTTAAAACCAGTGAGTTCTGAAATTCTTTCAAGGCTAAAATTATTATGATTCTTTTTTGGCAAATGTGGAAGCTTGACTGAAGTAGAATGATGGTAGGCATATATTATATTTACATATATCACATATGTAATCATATCAGAATATTATTTATTATTTATTTATATTTTTTGAGACAGTGTCTCATTCTGTCACCCAGGCCAGGGTGCAGTGGCATGATCACGGCTCACTGCAGCCTCTGCATCCTGGGCTCAAGTGATCCTCCCACTCAGCCTCTTGAGTAGCTGGGACCACAGGTGCATGCCATCATTCCCAGCTAATTTTTGTATTTTTTGTATAGATGGGGTTTTGCCAGGTTACCCAGGCTGGTCTTAAACTTCTGGATTCAAGCAATCTGCTCACCCCAGCCTCCCGAAGTGCCGAGATTACAGGCATGAGCCACCGTACCCTGCCAGAATGTTTATTCTTTGCCTTCAGAAGGAAATAGGTCCTCTTTCAATTTTCTTGAAACAATCTTCCCTCTAGCCTTCTATTCAGTTTTCCAAATTTTGATAGAGTCATAACTATAGAAGAGATATATCTCTATTACAAGAAAACAATGGAAGTGCCATAATAAATGGCCCCATGTTTGGAGAATAATCAGAAATAATGAGAGATGTGCCAAACCAGGGAACACAAACTTCATGTAAAGGGGCAGCCAAACATACTTTTAAATGATTTTTAAAAATTGGCTCCAATTGTTTAAAATATCATTTGGCCTCACAAATAAAAGGCAAGCAAACCAAAAAGACTCTTGCAGGCTGGATTTGGTCTTCGGATTATGAATCTGTATCTCCCAGTTTAAGTAAGTGAATTGGAGTTCTGGATCTCTATATGCATCTCCAGGCTGTTTGCATAGGGCAAGTCTAGCCTCAACACCGTGATCTAGCCTCATGCTCTGATAGAGTGAAGTCCCGGAGTTCCAAGGACCACCCACCCCTGCTCATACAATTAATGCAACCCTGCAAAGGCAGCTTCTTGGCAGTGAGCCAATTGGCCTTCCTTCTGCTTGATAGCATGCTCCATTGACCTGTACCAGCCCTCAAGTGCTCAGTAGAAATAAGGATGGCAGACATTTTGTTTTCTGCTGTATGATTCCACGTGAGACTAACTGCTTTTATATTAGATTCTTTCAAAATGGCAAGGAACAACAATCAGATAATAATTTTCCACCTTTTTCTGAATTCCCAGTTGTCAAGTGACAAACACTTCCACAGACTAGCAATAGAATCAAATATAAAGAAATCAAAACAACATCATGGAAAAAGCTTTAAAAATGGTGCTTGGATAGAGATGAAGTTTAGGTGTACATTAATCTGTAGGGATGCTGGAACTCTCTTGGTATGGTTTGGCTGTGTCCCCACCCAAATCTCATCTTGAATAGTAGCTTCCACAATTCCCATGTGTCATAGGAGAGACCTGGTAGATGTTAACTGAATCATGGGGGTGAGTCTTTCCTGTGCTGTTCTTGAGATAGTAAGTCTCAAGAGAGCTGATGGTTTTACACAGGGGAGTTTCCCTGCACAAACTTGCTTGCTCTTGTCTGCCACCATGAAAGATACGCTTTTGTTCTCCCCTCTTGTTCCACAGTGATTGTGAGGCCTCCCCAGCCACATGGAACTATGAGGTCATTAAACCTCTTTTTCTTTATAAATTACCCAGTCTCAGGCATGTCCTTATCCGCAGCATGAAAAGGGACTAACACATCCCTGCACTTTTTATTTTCTATAAATATAGTCAACCCAGAGAAAAACATTTCTGGGTAAGCACCTGGCTTTGCTCTCATAAATGTTCCTAATATTTTAGAAATTAGTTTTAGCCACAACAGGCTTAACGCAGGTGCAGGGGTAGAGTTTGAGAAGCCAGAAGACCTGGCTTGTAGCGGCCTTGGGAAGTACAGCCTGACCTCTGGTCATCCTTGAGGGGATGAGATTATGTCCGCATTTCAAGGCTTCAAGTCCTAACAATGCTGGGAACTGGGAAGTTTCCAGGAGAAACAGCCTGCCTCTTTCTTCGTCTCCTAGGTAATAACAAGAAGTGTAAGTTATCCAGCCGTTCTCTGGTCTTTTGTTTTTATATTATACTAATATCTGTTTGAAAATGTTTTCATTTCACAGAGTAATATGATGTTGGCCATTGATCCTTAACACACCTTGGAAAGTAGGCAGGTTAGGTGGTTTTCTAACGAGGACACAAAAGCTTAGCAAGGTGTGAGACTTTACCAAGAACACTATAATTCAGTTTTTCTGAGTCAAATTTCAGTGTTTTTTTTTTTTTTTTTTTTTCTTCAGGGTCTGGAGAGTCACCATTATACACAATATTGCACTAATTCTGTTGTGGCCTTCAACTTTTAAGCCTGATTCATAGGTCCCTCATGATTCTAACCTCAATATTATGTAAACATTCCAGTACTTTCAGAAACAATTATTGACAATCTAGAAATAGCCTATGCTAGACACCTTTCTGGGATTAAAAAATAGGACTCAGTTTCTGTTGTTAAGAAATGGGCAATTTGCATTTTAGAAGAAAACAATTAGGTGAAACTTCCAGAAAATAGAAGTAAAATGAAGAAAATAGGTCTCAGCATGTGTCAAACAGAGAACTAAGTATTTTATGCCATCTGATGTAATCCTTGCAGCAATTCTCCAAGGCCACTGTGATTATTCGCCTGACAGTGGAAGAATCTATTGAGTAACTTGCCCTAATGACAGAGCTGGGATTCAACCCCACTTCTACCAGAGGTCAAAGTTCTGGAGAGTGTCACTGTGCCATTCTGACTCACCGAACACACACAGAAGCCCATTGTGCTGGGGACTGAACACTTGAATGCCCAGGAAAATGTGGAAGTTGGGTGTTCTCAGAGAAGAGCAGGACCAGAGGAGTGAGCTATTGAGTTAGAGCTTGAAAGCAATGGGGGGCATGGATTGGTGCAGGCTGGGTGGTGATGGGGAGGTCAAGAATGGATTGGAAAAGCATGAGGAATCATGGAAGAATAGGTTGGTGCTGTGTAATGCAGTTACTCTCAGAGGTCAGATGGCTTATCTGGTAGAGATCTATACGGATAGCACAGTGGTGAGCTCTTGAAGCTGGATTTACAACTGTGCTCTTTGTTCTGAAGGAGAATGTGTTGCTTTTGCCAAATGCCCTCATTTCCTGAGATCAGGTACTTCCTGGGGTAGGAGAAAAGCAAGGTTTCGCAAGAACCATGGGAGGACAGTGAAGGAGCTCACCTGAGTAAGGAAGAGTGAGTTGAACCATGCATTTTCTTGAGAATTGTGAAGGCAAGTTTAAAAGGCTTCTTGAGGATATTACATACACTTGTTTCAAAACAGAGCTTTGTACACATTCTTGAAAGAGTGATTCAAATTTTGTACCTTTCAGAATCATAGCCCACAGATAACATTTTTCTTGATTTGGCATACTTTGAAAAACTTGGAAATTTCATCTAAAAATTGATTTTTCAGTTTCTCTTGAAAAAAAAAATCAGATGCCTGTCAACACTGAGTCTCTATGCGCTTATAATAATAGCTATATGTATGCAGTGCCTACTATGTTCCAGGTACTGTTTTGATGATACTAGTTTTCTTAACAATTGCATACAGGAGGATTGATGGTTGTCTCAATTTTTCAGATTGGTAAACTGAGGCAGTGGGAGCAGACTAACTCAACTGAAGTGATTGAGCTGTGATTTGAACCCAGGGAGTGTGGCCCTAACATCGAAGCATTCATCAGGAATTGTACTCCCTTTCATGCCAGTTTGCAGCTAGAGCTGACTTGCTCTTTTGTATGTCACCAATTTTTAAATTGGCCCTTAAAAATTAGCCACAGACTGTTCTCTGCTCCTCCCATAGAGAGGTGGAGGTCCATGTTCTCTCCTGTTCAGAAAAGAAGATCTAAGGAGAAACTTTAGTGATACTACTGTAAAGGTATCTTAAAGATGCCCCAAGAAGGTCAGAAGAAAACCAAGTGGCATTCAGGTTATATATTCATCCATTCAGGCATTCAATTAGTTAGTCAATCATTCAATAAGCATTAAGCATTTCTTCAGGCCCAGAAGCTGGGCCAGGCCCTCATTAATATATAAGTACATAAGATACAATCCTCCCCTTCCAAAAGTGCTCCCAAGGGACCCTCCAAGAAACTTCTGCCTTTGAAAGCTGTTGCTAAGGGGAAGGAGTAAAGAACTACTACTCTGCTACGACTGCTACTGGTAGGACTACTAATATCATTAACGCTAATATACAATAGCCATCAACATAATTATACAGCCCTTCACAGTTTGTAAAATATTTTCCAATATACTATCTCATTTGGTCTCCACAATAACTCAGAAGCAGAAAGGACAAATCTTTTCTCATTCACAGATGAAGAAGGAGAAGATGAGAGAATTTAAGCCCAAAGCCTTAAATTCCAGTGCCAAAGTGTGACACTAGCAGGTGGCGGAACTGGAGCTGGTTTTCTGAACTCCACTTTCTCTATTACATCCTCAGTATTTTGGAGCTGCAGTTGGCGCTAGGAGGTGACTCCCATCTTGAGAGCTATGGATGGCCCCAGGCCTGGCAGAGCTTATTTCCTGGAGGACTTTGGCCCTCTCAACTATTCCCAAAGGGATTCAAGTCTGATGTGGGATGACAGCAGGATGGTAGGACTTGTTGGGCTTTCTGTGTGGTCCTCACTAAAAAGTAAGCATTTCTCTCCAGAGTGTGTTGTGCTATTGGAGACGCAGGACCTTTGGGTGAGGACTTGTGGTAGCTTAGAGAGGCCTAGAGCCACATAACTGATCCTTTCACCTCATGGAGAAGCACAGCGTTGGAAAAGAGTTACAATGTTGTATACTGTTACCTAGAGATCCTGGATTGGTGTGTCTAAATCTGCGTCCCACAGTTCCCTCCCTGGCCTATTTAGAACAGGGCATTTGGAGCCAGGACACTCCAAGAGGATAACGGAATGGCTGGTGTCAGAAACCAGAAATGCAGCAGGAGTCTCCATGTGAGACTGCCCAGAGCACAGAAACCCAGCGTCCTTGAGGAAATGGCAAGATTCAAACACGGGAAAAGCATAAACCAAACACATTCCATAAAAGAAGAAGTAGAAGTGATAATAAATTTCCAGAAAGGTTCTCAGCTTCATTTGTAATAAAAATTAACACAATAAAAGCATTATTTTTCATCTCTTAGGTTGGCAACCATTTACGAAGTTTGAAAACATCCAATCTTAAAGATATTGTGGGGAGATAGAACTCCAGTTCCCTATCAGTGGACTGCACACTTTTCGGAGAGCTTTATAGCACTGTTTATGATGTATGTACACTTTGACCCAGTTGCTCTATTTTGGAGAATTTTTCTGACAGATATACTTACCCAAGTGCACAAAGATACTGGGCAAGGAAGTACATTGTAACAAATTTTTAATAATAGTAAGAAAATGGAAACAGTAAAATGCCTATGGTATTCCCTAATACCAGGCGAACGTTTTTAAAAATGTCCAAATGATATTAAGTGAAGAAAGCAAGTAGTAGAGTAGTACATATGCTAGGAACTTTTTTGGTGTCAAACAACAGAAAGACATAGCTCACTCAAAGGATTTCTCTGTTTCTCTCCTCATGTCCCTGTATGACTCTCTGTGGATGAAACATATCTGAAAGGATACATGTGCAAGAGTTAATGATGGTTGTCAGCGGCAGTGAGTGTGGGAAGACCAGTGTAGGAAGGAGTCTTAGTTTTTACTTTATTAACTTATACCCAACTTGAATATTTTTAACAGTGAATGTTTATTTTTTTATGTTCAAACAATATTTTAAATAAACTACTAAAGGAGTAAATTAACAAGAAAAACCGGTCGGGTGCAGTGGCTCACGCTTGTAATCCCAGCACTTTGGGAGGCTGACGCAGGTAGATCACCTGAGGTCAGGAGTCCAAGACCGCCCTGGCCAACATGGCAAAACCCCTTCTCTACTAAAAAAGTACAAAAATTAGCCAGGTGTGCTGGCACATGCCTGTAATCCCAGCTACTTGGGAGGCTGAGGCATGAAAATCGCTTGAACCCAGGAGGTGGAGGTTACAGTGAGCCAAAATCGTTACACTGCACTCTAGCTTGGCAACAGAGTGAGACTCTGTCTCAAAAAAACAAAACAAAACAAAACAAAACTGAAACCCTATAGTAGGGATATCAATTGTTATCAACAACAAGACCAAATTGGTAAAGGTGCTAATGACGATAGCATTAATAATAATACTACACACTTAGGTAGCATCTCTTCATACTAGATGATGTTTTATAATAAGCATGTTATGTACATTTACTTAAGACTTACAGTAATCCTATGACGTAGTTACTATTCATGTCATCTTTTTCATGGTGGGGAACTCAGGCATAAAGAGGTTAACTTGCTCCAAGACACACAGCTAGGAGGTGGTTAAGCAGGTATGGGCGAGGGAAGTCTAGAGTTTGTGCTCTTGACCTTTATCCTACCTCGTCTCCTAGGTAAGATAAAGACCACACGTCCAGAGCTGAGCTGAGGACTGACCTGGAACTGGCAAGTAAGGGCCAAAAAATTGCTGTAACAGCCTTGGAGCTTTCTGTGCTCACATTTACCAGCCACTGGGTACCTGATGGTATATGAGTTAAACTGCCTCAAAAACCCAGAGAGATAATATTTCTCCCCACATGGGCGTGGCTAGTTTGATTATTGTATCAAATTAGAGTTAGAGTTAGGTAGAGCCATACAGTAGGAACCTCCCCGCAAATTGCTTAAATAAGCAAAAGGTTTATCTTTATGTTTTTGCCCATGTAAAAGAAATCTAGGCCGGGTGCAGTGGCTCATGCCTGTAATCCCAGAGCTTTGGGAGGCCGAGGTGAGCAGATCATGAGGTCAGGAGATCGAGACCATCCTGGCTAACATGGTGAAACCCTGTCTCTACTAAAAATACAAAAAATTAGCTGGATGTGGTGGCATGCGCCTGTAGTCCCAGCTACTTGTTTTTTAAATTATCACTGAACACTCAGCTTGCTGCTCGTGCTTTCCCTGACCTCCCGAGCTGGATCAGGTGACTTTATCCCATTCCTGCATAGTGCCCATGCTTATTTCAGTCATTACTTACCACTTTATGATGTAATTATATGTTTATGTGTCTGGTCCCTACTGTGAGCTGTGAGTTTCTTGAGGGAGGAGGCCATAACTTACTGATATTTGTAATCCCAATGGCTGTCGCAGTGAATGTGATGTAGCAGGTCTGGAGTTTTAGGGGGTCCCACAACTAGGTTGAAGCATGTTGAACTCCAGAATTAGATACAACTTCCCATCAGTCACAGGTACTATTGGGCAAAGATAGGCCTCCCCTTTCAGAGGCAGAGCTTGCCCCGTGGCTGTTAACAACAGGACTGTCCCTTCTCTGAAACTCCTTGGTTAGACATATCACTTCTCTCCTGGGGAGGAGGCTGCAGGGCGGAGAAGGCGTCCAGGCAGGTGACTTTAGTGTTTCTGTTGGGAAACATGAAATAATGGAGAATAGTGCTCCCTCTTAGCAAGTGGGCACTGGTTATATAAAAGCTAAATGAATGACTCTTACGGGGTAGCTCTCGACATTATCTTACTGTCCTTTCACTGTGCCTTAGAATTTGCTGTCCTTGTCATGTGAAAATCAGTGGTACCTTTAGGCTGTCTCCTTAGTTATACAGTTGTATGGGAAAAACTGGGAAAGGCTTCATGTCATTCTATATTATCCTGACATTTATCTTTTCAAAGGCCAGAGCTTTGCTTAACATAAATGAGTATATGTCACACATATACACACACACATGTTTTTTTAAAAAAAACTTCCTTCTGCACTGCATGTATTTTTCTACTTTTACTTTTTTCCTTAAATTTTTTTTTTTACTCTCATGATATCTTTTTAATAGGCAAATCAAGGGAATTTTCTAGATTCTTGTGTTTATTCCTCCTCAGTTCACTTCAACAAATCTTGATTGGAAACTCTGCTGCTGTGTAAGTGCTGGGTCCTGACCAGACCACATAGAGTTAAGAGCAGAAAGTCTTTCTTTTTCCATGGATGCTCCCTGCCCAAGGGAAGATCAGTGAAGGACGATAAAAGAAGAAAAATGGTGGAAGTTCCCATGAAAGGGATGGAATGCTCCTTCCTTTAACTAGAAGGAAAGATTAAATTGAGGGACATTCAGGAAATGTTCCCCACTCCAAGTGATGTCGAGCAGAGTTTTAAAAGAAAAATGAGGAGTAATAATCCTGGGGCAAGACAGGGAAGGGCATTCATTATAAAAGTCAGATTGTTGTTGGCATGGAGGCAAGTAGCAGCCAGGTTTGTTCTGTTTGTTTCAGATAACTTGTCCTGGGTGGCGGTAGACTCTAAGGGTTATGGTGCTAGAGGACGCAGGAGAGACAGGTGGGGCCTGTGAGCCATTTCAGCATAACCTTTATCCTTCCAGGCCTCATCCCAAACAAGTGTAAAAATAGTCACATTATAATTAAAACCCACATTTCCTGGTCATGACAGCCCTTTGCATTTCTGTGTTACCTCGGGTCTGTGCTCCAAGTCAGATTGTCTAAGATTCCCCACAATATCTCACAAGAGATGAATCTGTCACATTCTGCCTCTTCATCTTCTGTGTCTATGCACGCTCATGATGATAATGCTTCTTTGCTCTCCTGACATCTTGGGGCGTTCCCAAAGCTATGCAGTGCCCATTGACAACATTCTTTTCACTGTCTTCAGGCCACAGCATGTCCCTTAAAGAAGTGAAAACACTGCTTATTTTCCTAACCCAGGACCAGCATTTCTCTAGTGGTGGCCAAACTGGTTGTGCATGAGGTTTAACAAAAATCTCATAAAACTTCTTTAATTTTCACATATAGCCCCCTTTTGCTTTGTGCTCAGGCCGAGGGCCTGGTGTTGGATTAGATTTCAGAAAGCTCATTGTCCCTTCCATGGTCTTCTTTCCTGGACATACCTTCTCATATGTATTTTTCCTTAAACATCCCCAACTCCCAAAGAGAATACATTCATGTTATTTGACTTAGTGTCCAGGTGAGAATTAAACCCAGATGAGTAGATTAGATTCTGCAGAGAACATGTAGATACGGTAGAGAAGAAAGTAGTGAATGAAATCTTGGTGTCATGGACCGGATGGTGTCCTCTGCAAATGTGTATGATAAAGCCTTCACGCTCAGCACCTCAGGATCTGACTATAGTTGGGGCTAGGGTCTTTAAGTGTAAGTAAGTTAAAATGATGCCATTGCAGTGATGTGTAACCCAATATAACTGGTGTCCTTAAAGGAAGAGAAAGACGCACCAGGGAGGAGCAAGCACAGAGAGAAGGCCACGTGAGAGCACCGCAAAAAGCCAGCCACCTGCAAGCCAAAGAGAAACTTTAGGAGAAACCAAACCTAATTTTGGACACCTTGCCTTTGGACTTCCAGCCTCCAGAATTGTGAGACAGTAAATTTCTATGATTTAAGGCACCCAGTCTGTGGTGGTTTGTCACGGCAGCCCTGGTATATATGTGGAGAACATCGATGTTAAAGAAATGGATGTTGAGGAGGACAGAGGGTGGCGTGAGGGCAAAGTCTCCTTCTCCCTGACTCATATTTCTCCACTGAGGGACTTGCAGGACTTCATTAGAGGAACAAGCCTGACCTCTCATTGCCCTGTCAATTAGAGGGCAGAGGAGTTGCTTATCAATTTGGTGCCTTTGAAAGGCGAAACTGTCCTTTCAAAGCTGGGAAGGCTCAATCCTTTCTTCTCCATCCCATTTGGCCTCTGCCTCCCTATAAAGAACTCTTTGAGAAGCAATTAAACATTTTCTGCCCCCGTAAGGAGGCCTGTGAGGGTTCATCACTGCCTGCAACTCAGGAAACATGTCTACTCCCGAGTTTCAGTTTTAGCAAATTTATCATTGTTGCACAACTAAACCACATCTCCAATATAGCTTTTACCAATAATAGAGCTTACATTTTTATCTCCACTTGCCTGATTTTCCTGTCTGTCTTCCAGTTGCAAGAAAAGAAGGTATTATTTATTGGGCACCCCACAAACCCACAACAGGAGGAAATGCAGTTTTCAAAGGACACTTAGAGTTTGCATCCATAAAAATAGGAAGCAAGCCAGGAGAGCAGGTATTAAAGTTACTAAGAGTGACAGCCTCAGCAGTGGTCAACGGCGCTTCATCTTGGCAAAGAGGTCAAAGAAGAGAAAGACTGAAAAAGTGCTTCCTGGACTTAGGAACTAGGAGGGGATTGGTTACCTTGGCAACAGACACTTCAGGGTTTTGTGTGTAGGGTGGGAAGTGCCACAGTGCAGTGTGCTGAAGAGGGAATAGAGATGGGAGACTGATTCTTCTTAAAAGAATTCTGAGGGGGAAAGAGGAGTAACTGGATAATAGACAGAAGGAACTTGAATTTGAAGAATGAATTGTTGCTTATTTTAGTGTAAAAGACTCAAGCTTGCTTACATATGGAGGGAAGAGAGTGAGGAGAGAGATAAGTTGGAGATACGAGATAGAGAATACCATTGATGGATGGGGATTCTAGAAGAAGCAAGATGGACCCTATGGCAGGGTCCATTTTCCATTATCATGCAAAATTATTCACTCTCTCTTCCCTGTAGAAGGGTGATACATCTCCATCCCATTGACTTGGGGCATGGCTATTTGACATGCTTTACTCAGAAGAATATGAGTGGGCTTGACATACATCATCAATTCTCTTATTCTTCCATTTTACCATGAAGAAGATGCGCTCTACTTGGGGTCTGCTTTCTGTGCCTGCATCCTGCAATGAAAAGACTTGTGGAGTAGAGCTGTAATCTACAGCAAGTCATAGTTGGCCCACCAATGACACACACGCAGCGAAGTACATCTTTAAAACTGTAAGTCACTAAGATTTGGGGATTTGATGTTATAGCAAAGCTAACTAGTACAGATCCCAAAAATAGAAGACCTTGCTTTCAAAAAGGGGGAATCGGAACCAGAGGAAAGGTTAAAAAGAAAGAAAGAAACAAAAGAACAAAAAGGGGGGAAACATTTCTTATATGGAAGAGGGATTGAAGGAGGGGAGGAGAGTAATGAGTGAAGATCACTTTTAGTGGGTGAAGACAAAAATTGAGTCCTGCCAAACTGAGGACATGTTGAAGGCATCAGAGCCTCACCCACACTCTGGTCTTATCTTTCCATGTATTTTTCTCTACATGGAAGCTGATTTTGCAGCGGTTTTTGGCCTAGCAGTCTCTGCAGATTCTTTCCATTTTAAAATTGGAAGAAGATGTAACAGTTTTGCCGTCAAAGTGCGTCACGCAGAAGTGGAAAGAAAATAGGCCCACAAGCTTTCTGCTTGTTAAAGGTGTTTGAAATGTCTGAGATTGCATCTTGCTCATCTGACGCACACACCACTGAAGGTTCAGACCATAACAAGGTCTGTTTCTTTTACATTGAGAAGTTGCCACATTGATAGACCAAATTAGGTGGGCATCCTGAGAAAATGATGGAGATAGCTTAAATGCAGTATACCTTAGGAAAGGTGGGTCAGTATAAATCTTGTTGAATATTCATTCACTCATTCATTTATTCATTTATACAATCTGTATTTGTTGAACCAAGTATTACATTAGCTATTGGAGATAGAGTAAAAAACGAAGAAGCCACTGTCTAAATCTGTGCTTTCTTAAAGTTCTTCTTTAAGCTTAATTGGTTAAAACACCCATTTATACTTTTTTCTCCCTGTATTTTCTATTCTTATCTCTTGTACCATATCTTGCTTCCTGTATCTGGTAGAAGCCAGGGACTTAGAAAAAGCAACCTCAAGTCAATAACCCTTTTTGCCTTTTGTGAAATCCTATGAGTATTTAAAAAAGATTATGTCCCAGAGGGACAGATGAAAGAGTGAAGTCTTTGAGGGCAAAGAAATTGAGGGAAATTCCTATGGAAGGAAAAGAGGAGAAATATTTATGTGTTCCCAGACTAGTATAGATATGTATACTACATACTTCTATGTGGCACCCCTGAAGAGGATACAGAACTCAGAAGTTAAGTCTATAATGAGTGCCTAGGGAGGTGGGGCCTGTGTCATGAATGTACCCTGCCTTAGAAAGTGTTTCCTGGCTGGGCGCGGTGGCTCATGTCTGTAAACCCAGCACTTTGGGAGGCCGAGACAGGCAAATCACAAGGTCAGGAGTTCGAGCCCAGCCCGGCCATCATGGTAAAACCCCATCTTTACTAAAAAAATACCAAAAAAATTAGCTGGGCCTAGTGGCAGGTGCCTGTAATCCCAGCTATGGGAAGCTAAGGCAGGAGAATCGCTTGAACCTGGGAGGCGGAAGTTGAAGTGAGCTGAGATTGTGTCACTGCACTCCCACCCAGGTGACAGAGTGAGACTCCATCTCAAAAAAAAAAAAAAAAAAAAGAGTTTTCTGACACTTGAGTGGCACAAGAGTTAACAACCATGAGAGGCTGGAGGACTACTGTGGCTTGGATTCTGAGATATCAGTGGTCATCACATACAGTAAATATTAGAAGGTCATATATATATGTGTATGTGTGTGTGTGTGTGTGTGTGTGTGTGTGTATTTTTAAAGATATTACTCACATATTTTATACGCTGGTGTAAGCCTGGGAGACAGGAGACCCATATAATGCCTGAGATTGAGTATTCTGCCAGTCTGGTAGGATGGGGTAGAAAGTCAGAGTTAAATTGAATAAAAACAAAGGGAAGTGATATTTCTTGCAGTTTTTAGTTTATGCATTCCACATGATGTGACTCTTCTTTCTCAGCATCCCACTCTTCTGACTAGATATCAGGTTGCTCTTTAGGGTCTCAGTAACTCTCCAAAGCTCCTAACCACCATGAATTTCCCTCTTCTTGTAGGGAGTATGACAGCTTTAGCTGTGGCATCCCCCAGAACTATAGGAGCCTATGCTCATTTCATTCAGAAGGATTCACACTCCTCAAAGGCAGAGTGCTCAAAGCAATACAGTTTTCTGCGCTTAACACCTTATGTTTCTGTGGGTACAATTTAGAATTACCTAAGAAGGCCAAGAGGCCAAAATTGGAGTATGATTCTCCCAAGGCCAGAAGGGGAAGAAATCAAGATCTAGAGAAGCATCAAACATCAAGGCTAGCAAAGCTACATTTGACTTCTGTCCAAAGAGCAGAAGATCCAAACAAGGCAGGAAATCGAAGGTCAGAAGCCAAGAGCCAACCAGACTGAAATGGAAGAAGTTTAGGAACAAGTTGTAGAAGGACCCAGAACACTGCTTCTAAAGAAGCTCCCAGTGTTTGATAGAGGGGGGCTATTTTCCATTTTTCTTGTTGACTACACTTCTTATTTACTTTATTTAATAAAGGTTTAATAAAAATTCATGAGCAAAAAGTACTAGTTAAAGAAAATCGTTTTATTTGATGCCCCCCCTGCACCAAAACTGAGAAAAGATAATTATTATTATCTTTCAGTAGCAGATTACACCATCGCAGTCCAAGAACACTGCCATTGAGAGAGAAATCATTTGAAAGTAACTGTCCTTCACTGCGTTACAGAATCCTCCAGGGCTCTTCTGCTTCATTCTGTTGTTTCTCGATGGGTGTGGTATTAAGCTATTTGACAAGAAGGCACAGAAGGTACAGGAGTGAGAAGCCCATAGTCTAGAGTGCTGCTCAACAAAAATATACAAATATATAGTGCAACTCCCAAGTGGGAGTCACATGAAACAGGTGAGATTAATTGTAATAATATATTTTTATTTGTATATTTATGATTTAGCTCAATGTATCAAAACCATTATTTTTGTTTGTACATTTTTTTACATGACTGAAATACTAAAGTGTAAAATATGTACGTGTGTGTCTTTGGAACCTTAATTCCCACCACCTCCCTCAGTACACTTATCACTCCAATCCTACTGAAAGTACACCATTCCCTCAAACTGCCATTATATTTCATGCCTCTCCTGGGACTCCCCTTGTTCTTGTTGTGGAGAGAACTACTCATGTTTCAATGTTGGTGCAAACATCTTTTCTGGAAGTCTTCTCAGAGCTTCCCAAATGGAGCTGATGACTCCTTTCTTTCTGCCATCAAGGCACTTGAAAGAGTGTTCTGTCATTGCACCTGTTACACTGCTTTGTAACTGCAGATTCACATCTGCCTTTCTTCAGACCTGGGACTACTGAGAGCAGAGGCGATGTCACATTCACCTCTTCCTTACTCATCATGAATACAATTTGTAAGGGTAATGAACATCCAAATCTTAAATTGTAGACATATCTGAAGCCCCCTAAAATACTTCTAACTACCTTCCTTGATGGCAGAGTGTTTCTTTGTCCAGCTGTTATACATTCCTTATTTAGACATAGTGGCTAAATTGTGGAAAATAGGAGCAGATAAAAATGCGTAAACCAACCTGTTTTATTTCCAAAGTTAAGAAATAAGACTGTCTTAGAAGCCAGATTCTCAACATTGTATATCATCAGACTTTCAAATATTTCAGTTAGATTCATTCTATGTATGAACCAGATAGAGTAGCCTGGGATAGAATCTGGTTGACAATAATCATTTAGGTGCTTTTCAGTGCTCCCTTAGCTCTTCTGACTCTGGGGTGCCATTTTACTGAATGAGCATTTCAGTTTATTCAAGGGTACCTTGCCCTCAAAAGAAGTAACCCAGAATCACCAAATATTTCCAACTAGTGAATTGTTCAGATATCAGGCCATCTACTACGGAACAAAGGCTTCAAAACTAATTTTTTAAAAAGAGGCATTTGAATTAAATTAATTTCTATAATATTGTTTTAGAATAACTCACTTTTCAAATAAGTGCCATGAACATTTTATTTTTAGATTTAAGGCTTATAAGAGCTGTAGTATACTTGGTGCTCTATTTTCATAGATCTCTCTGTTTTCTTAGCTGACAGGGCTATTAAGGTTGATTTCTAGTTTTGCTTCTATAAGAAAAATTTATAAAAAATAATTTTATTCCCTGGGAAAAAAATTAAAGTCTTTTCAAATGCCCTATCAAACATCTGATATCCAAAAAACACAGCACGGGTAAAATATAATTTAGGAAAAATGCCAAAGAATATTTGGATAACATTACAGAGAACGTAATATTTTCTCTTTGCATATTATAGAAAGAGCCTGAGCGAAATCTTCTTTTCATTACCATTCAGATTGCTAAATGCTTATGTTCATTAAGTCTGCTTTTGATATTGTTTTTGAATTTATGTTTTTATTAGATGGCCAAAAGTGCAATAACTGCTTTTATTAGATTGGTACAAAGTTATTGCACTTCTGACCATTCCTTTTAATGGCAATGACCACAATTACTTTTGCCCCAACCTAATATGGGCCAGGTTTTATTTAAATGTGAAAAACACAAACAACTCTTTCCTATCTATATAAATAGAATAGAAATGGCATAAAGCAATATTCATAGGTCAGGTGTTGAGAATGGACTACTTCAATAAGGTCTACTCTGCTGAGAAACATGGAAATATTTCTCATATATTTAGAAACAATGATATGGAAACAATGAGAATAATGGATTTTCCTCTGTAGCACCCACATAAGCAACATTCTATTTTCAGGAGGTTCACAGCATTGCCAAAATGCTCTCCTTCATTGCAGTGAATTTTCATTGCTATTGTAACAGTAAAAGTGTATATTTCTTGCCCATGAAGTTTTAACTTGTGAATTAATAAATAGGATACCTAGGTATGTTGTTTCTAGTCATTAAATGCAAAGGCAAAGTTGTTCTTTTCATGGCAGGTGGGCCAATTAGCATCTTTAAAAGGAACTATCATTATGATAACAAAAATAAAAAAAAATCCCGGGTTTTCTGATGAATAAAGATCTCAAAAAGCACTTTGAAAACATGGACTAATTAATATGACTCAGAATGCTCAAATAAAAATATGTTCTCTGCTCTTAGACCTCTAGCTTAACAGAAGTACATTGGGAAACAAAAAAGGATCAATAGGAAAATCATATTTCCCCTTTGCCAGTTGTCATCCAGTTGCAATACAGCTTTTGAATGGCTGTGTGTGTCAGAAAGAACATAACCTATATTTTACTATGAAAAACATATTTTTAAAAATAATAGTTACACTTTTATATATGGAAATATCGTAGAATGGACAACCTGAACCTCTCCTAGCAAAAACACCCTGTAGTGCTAGTTATATATTTTGAAAGCATAACTTAGATTATCAATAAGTAATAGAAGACACTGGGTGGCCAGAGAGCTATAAAAGAGTGTGTCAATATCATTGAACTGTGGAAGATGTAGCATGGGTGGCTCCTTGCCTTAATAACCTTGGGTGCTAGCCACAAACACTGGCTCAGAAGAAAATGGCTCACGTGAGACAAAAGATGGTAGCTGAAACCACTGTGTAAAGCCTGGACCCTTCAAAACAAAAAAAACACCTTAGAACTTTAAAAGTGTTTCTAGTTTCAAGAGGGCTAGCTCCAGTTGTGCAACTAATGCCATCAGGAAATTGCCTCGTTTTCTCTCTTTCTCAGCTCTGTCTCCCTCAGTTTTGGATTTACTCTCAGGAAGCCACTTGTAATTGATGGTTAACATGATCACCAGAATTTCCAGGCTTACCTTACTCTCACAGATAGAGATCACAATCACACAGAACATTAACTCCTTTTTCCTGAGAGTTTCAGCAATGTTGACATTCTCTGGCCTGCTGACATCATGTGTTGATCCCTCAACTGATTATTTGACCCAAGGATTGAGTTCTCTGGCTGTGGGTCCTCCCTGAGCCAAGGGGAATGAAGTTCTTCCAACCCATATGAACCAAGAGTTAAGGGAAGGCATGGCTCTCCAAAACAAACAAACAAACAAAAAAACTAGAAAGAAAGAAAGGCTGGGAGGCAAACAAAAATAGCAGCAACAACAGATACTATTTCTACAAACAGATGCCGCTTAGTAAAAATGATGTGGAGATCACCAGATGATTTTTTTTTTCACCTGCTTTATTCTTAATCAGGGAAACCAGATCTAGCAATGTTCATGTTATAAAGTAGTAGTACATGACTCTACTTTTTTTTTTTTTTTTTAAATTGCACTGACAACGATGCTAGAGCAAGATGACTCTTCTTTTGTCTCTATCTCTTGTGCAGTAGCAGGAGTGAAACTGAGATGTTAATCTAACTTGGATTTACCTTTATACATAGTTCTAGTTTGTTGTTTTTTCCTCCTAGCATTTCCAATCATGGTGCATTCTTGACAAACATCCATGGAACTAATAACTAGCTACACTCCAGCATTCCCCTTACATAGAATTCTAGTAGAAGAGGAAAAAGTGCTGGACCTGTGTGGGGTCTAGGATGGAGGTGGCTTTCCCTTTAGCCCTGCATCCAGTCTTTAAGAAAAAGAAGAAAAAATAGGAATGAAAAGAATGAGAAAAATTGAGGGGAGACTGAGAAAGGATTCTGCTGTTGTTTACATAGCTCAGGAGCTACTTTAACTGAGAACCACATGGAATTAGATAAAATTCAAAGGACAGTGATACTAAAACACCATATATTGAGATTATATCAGTGAAGTATTTGATAAACTCTGTTACTACATAAATGTGAGAAATTCAACTACATTTTGTTCCAAGTTCTTGTCTTTTTTGTTTCATTGCAGATGTAACTGAGCAAACTGTGTTCCACAGAGCATTCTGTGAAATCGATTGTGAGAAAACATTTTCACAATCATCTCCATTTGATAAATCCAACATATCTTTAGTTGTCATTGTCTAACTATTCTCATTCACATATTAAAGATTATAAATATGGAAATTCTTAAATTTTATTTAATCCAGTATTGACCATTGGACCTTCCAATCCCCTCTCTCTCCTGCTCCACCCCTTTTTTCTTTTCTTTCTTTCTTTTTTTTTTTTTTTGAGACAGGATCTCATTCTGTCTCCCAGGCTGGAGTACAGTGGCATGATTATGGCTCACTGCAGCCTTGACCTCCCCAGGCTCCAGGGATCTTTCCACCTCAGCCTCCCTGGTAGCTGGGACTACAGGCATGCACTGCCACTCCTGGCTTTTTTTTTTTTTTTTGTATAGATGGGGTTTGGCAATATTGCTCAGGCTGGTTTCAAACTGCTGGTCTCAAGCAATTGTCCACCTTGGTCTTCCAAAGTGCTAGGATTATAGGTCCCATTTTTTTTCTAGTAACACTCGTTAATATCTGACAGAACTAGCATGTCTTTCCGCATACCCTGAGGAAGGCTAACTTTTTTTCTTCTCTAGGAGGAACCACATGTGGAAATCTGTAATTGACTTACAAATACATTTTTGTAGGTTTCCCATGCTACCACTGCTTCTCTTTCTTCTTCTCCTATTTCTCTATGTCTTCCACTTCCCCACCCACTGCCCTCTGCTAATGATATTAATCAAGAAAATGCTGATTGCTTGCAGACACAGTCTCATTTAGCCTTTACATTGAGGCAACGGGGTATGTGTCTTCACTTCCTGAATGAAGAATGTGGAGGTCAGAAGCTTGCTTGGGGTCATGTGATTAAGGACATCAGTTAAGACTTGGCATTTTTGCTGACAACAAAACTAACAGTAGTTGGATTGTAAGGGAGTTGAAAAAAATGGTGGGCTTGCTGGAGCCAAGGGCCTTTAACTGCTATTGCTTCCCTTTCTCAGGCTCCAGGGTATCATTCTCATATATGGAACTCTGCTCAGCTTTTCATTTACCCCAAACATTGTTTCCTTAAATCACTGTTCTCAAAGTTACACACAGTTATGGTACAAATTATGTATACCGTACCATTGAAGAGCATACACATTTATTCATAATAGCCAGCAAAATGCCTGTAGTAGCTAAGATGTAGGATAAGTTCAGGTTTTGGGTAAGATGAAATGAAGCTAAAATTTCAAGTTTGACATGGGTCAGGTTTGGGATTATTGCTTTTGGATTACTGGGAAAACAGTATTACCACAAATTTGCCAGTCAATGACAGAACCTAATGTCTGCCTGGCTTAATTCAAAGAGTTCAGTAATCACTGACTACTGGGGAAAAGTGGAGAAAGGAGGAATGGAAAAAGAGAGGAAAGAAAAGTAGGTGGTAAGTACAAAGTCTGCTCAGCTCCAGAGTCTATCTTCTTCCTGTTAACACCTCACTGAACCTATTAGCCTTTATCATGCAAACCACAGAACTTCCTGAATCTTATTAATAGTTTTTTATCTGCAAAATGGGAGTGATGGTATCTTTTTCAGCTACTTTGCAAGGTTGTTCAAAGGCTAAACAGAAAAAGATAAAACATATACAGGGTTAGCTATGAGTGAGAAGCAATACAGATGTGTTTGTACATTTCACAGCACAGTAATGAACATGTATATATCCAACTTGGGACTATGCGGCGCGATAAATATAGCACACATACTGCATATGTGGTGGCCAAGTGAGGATTTGTGCCTGAATGAGGCTCTCTGCAGTTTTTCAGATGGACAACACAAAGCAAAGAAAAAAAAAATCTGAAAAATAGAAATGTAAAAGATGGCATAACTGAATTATTCTAATGAATTAAAGCAAACACTGGCTCTGAACCGTTATTTGGAACCAAGTTCAACTATTGCTCTGTGGCCTTGGCCCTTTGCTTCAGTCTTTGTTTGCTTTTTGCCCTTTTCGGTTGGTGTGTTCCCAACTTGACGACCTTGTTTCAGGCGCTGGGAGAATGCCAATGGCCAGAAAATCACATTTGAGGGGTTGATTTGGCTTCCCTAACTTATCTCTGCTACCTAAGACATAATGGAACTAACGTTTCAAGGTGGCCCCAGGTTAGGATTTAGATTATTACTTGGGAACAAGAGTATGGCCATGAATTTGTCAGACAAGTACTGAACGAAATGTTCTACCCACTTGAAAGTTAAAGGTGCTTGCAACGTTGATTTCAGCTTTTGCCTATAGGACCACTGATGATATCTTAAAAGAAAGAGGGAGAGGTAAACCCCAGAAAGTTTTGGGTCCTCACATTCTTCCTGGATGTTTAATGTTCTAAAGAAGTTATTGAATTAGAAATTTTTATTGTTAGTGTTTCAGGCTTTTGTTTTCGTTTTTTGCTTTTGTTAGAAAAAAAAAAAAATACAAGTGTCTAGGCCTGAAAAGAAGATCAGTTCCTGAAATTCTTTGTAGGAGCCTCAGGTAAACTTTCTTTATCTAAGTTTATCATGCTAAAATGTTCTGGACCTAGACAAAAAAAGTCCTTTTGATTGCGGAGACCACACACGTTGATGAAGCTGTCAAATTTGTGGACTGATTGACCTGGGATATGATTTCCATTATTGTTTTTAATGGTTCTGGAATTTATATCAAGAGATAAGGCATCTGCCCTTGGGAGACAATTTCTGCTGCTGGGAGCAGGGGATGTACATCATTGTAAGTGCATGTAATTTTATAAGCTGATTTGGTTAGTTTACTCCAAGAATTTCATAGCCATTTATTTCTTCCTGCTCGGTGGCAGTCAAGCCTGTTTTGTAGAAGTCATATATGCATGGCTTTCACATCAGAGCCTTCAGAGTCAACAGTGACCAGACATGAGTTGAATCCCAGATCCTCCATCCCCTAGCATTAGGAATTTAGGCAAACACTTTCCCTTGGTATGTCTCAGATACTGCTGGTTGTAAGAAAATAATACTGCCTACCTAGGAGGATTCAGGAAGGAATAAGTAATCCTAGTGTGCCCCCAAATGTATATGTTGAAGCCCTAACTCCCAGAGTGATAGTATTTGGAAGTGGTTTAGATGAGGCTGTGAGGGCAGGGACTCAGGACAGGATTAATGTCCTCATTCAAAGACAAAGATGTCCCCAGCTCTTTCACTTTCTTCACCATATGAAGACACAGAAGGAAGGTGGCCTTTTGTAAGCCAGGAAGAAATCCCTAACCGGGAGCCAAGTTGGTTGTAACCTTGATGTTGAGCTTTGCAGACTCCAGACTAGAAATAAACGTCTATTATTTAAGCCACCCAGTCTGTGGCATTTTGTTATCGTAGCCTGAGCTGAGAAATTAGTACAAGTGCCTGGCACTTTATTGTTATTAATAAACATCCCCCCAAAGGACTGATTATACAATTTTTACAACTCTTTGTTTTGATTTGAAACATTTGCAGTTTGTAAAGTATTGACATTTTGTGTGTGACGATCTCAAGGCAAGTGTTAAAATTTCTCACTTTAAAGATGAGGAAACTGAAGCTAAGAGCTAGAAAATGAATTTTTCAAAAGTCACACTGTAAATCATGACAGAACTGGAAATCTATCTTAGCTGAACATTATTCCTTATTGCTTAGTATAGGGCTTGTCTTTTAGTGGGTCTTAATGCTTTTGTTGAATAAATGACTGAAGAAAAGTACTTAAAAACAAAAATTATCTATGTTTCAAGTTCATTGCAGTTTTTTACATGCTAAAGCTGCCTATTTAAACCAGGGCCATGCTTACTGGTAATCACAGCAGAACTATGGGCCTTTACATAGAGTTTGCTTAATCTAAGTAGGGACTGAATCATGCTTTTATTTTCCAGATTATTAGAGGGATTCTCTTTATTACTTTTTTTTTTCTTTTATGGAGACAGGGTCTCGCTATGTTGCCCAGGCTGTTCTTGAATTCCTGGACTCAAGAAATCCTCCCACCCCAGCCTCCTAAAGTGCTGGGGTTATAGGTGTGGGCCACCATGCCCAACCTGCGATCTTCTTTTAAAAAGAGGCTTATTGTGTATGCAGTTTTTAGGGTACTTCATTCAGATGGCTGAAGCACCCTCAGCTATCTGCAAGGAGTGATTTACCAGCAACAAACTGCTGATCAGGTTACCTGAAAAGAATGAACTCATGAATCTTTAGTCTTGAGACCTGAAGTCCACATATGCCACAGAACATGCTCCACCAGGAAACATGCCTCTATCTAAAGGAAAACATTCCTTTGATTCCCCTAAGCTGTCCAGTGTAGAAGGACATCCCTTGCTTGAGTGGAAAAGGTACTATTGATTCAATGAGGAGAAGGCCATGAGAAATCTTCCCGGATTTCATGATTGAGCACTAAAAAAAATTGCCGGGGGAAGATACTTACTTGGCACTCATTCATGGCAAAGAAAATGTAATGGTGAATTACAGATCTCTCTAACAAATATTTCTGATAGCACAGCCTGCTATAGTGGAAAGAAAGGTGGCTGGAGATGGAAGACACTGGGTCCTAATTCCAAGTCTGCCATTCAGCAGCAGTGTTGCTATTACCAAGTGTCTCAGCCTTCTGGGCTGCATTCTCCTGTATACATGAGTTGGTTAAATAAATAATATCAAAAGTTCCTGGCTGTTTTAAAATTCTGAATATGTATTTTCATGAGAAATGTTTTTGGTTCACTATAATTAAAATTAAAATCCCTCCTTCATTTTTCTGAAAGGATCTGGGTGACAGTCAACACTGAAAGAGAAATTAATTTCATTAGCATTTTGAAAATCTCAATGGCAACATTTCTCGAACAATGACTCCCATTGATGGCCTGAGTGGGCCATTGTGCCTTCTGCCAGTTAAACAGACACCACTTTATTCTTAGCAGCTGTGATCCCTAATTGAAAAGGGGACTGGTTCAAAAAACGTAAAAGGAAAATCGCATCACAGTAAGGAAAAACAGTGTGGAACTCAGTGGCTTCGGCCATCCTGGTCACTGTTTTTCCCTTGAGCTTTCTCGTTCAGGAATTTGCCCTTTGGAGACCAAAGCCCCACAATAGCTTAACTTTTAGTTTTGGGGTATTTGAAAAGTTTTCCTTTCCTCTCTTCATTGGTTGCAAAAGGGTAAAGAAGAATCTTACTGACAGAAGCAATTCCTCATCAAAGCAATATTCCCCATGCTCCATTCTACTTGGAGTTAAACAAGCTCTATTTTCCATTTCCAAAGCATTTTGAAATAGAGCAAAGCAGACGAAAATACATAGATTCTTTAATCAAGTTCTGAGAATAGAGGATTCTCTAGATTTACTGAAAACGTTGGCCATCACTGCCGCTGTTCACTGTGCTTGGGAAGCTCTCTAACCAGATTCCTATGGCTCTTGCACTCCCCAACTTAAGGGCTGTGCTGAAATTATCTTTAGTGAGCCCTTCCTGTCCAAGCATGGGCACTACCACACCCTCCCTCAACCTCATTTCTTATTCCACACCCCTGTTGTATTTTTCATCACAAAATATTTCTTCCCAAAACTCTATGAAAAATAGAATCTTTCTCGGTTTTGTTTACTATTAGAACTCAAGTACCTAGAATAGTGCCTGATATACAGTATATACCTCATATATATTTGTTGAATGATTGAATGTTGAATAGCCCTCTAATAAATATTTCATGAATGGATGAATGAATTATTAAAAAAGAGAGGTCTTTGAATTTCTGCTGGTCCTTTCGTTTCTATTCTGGCAGAGCACAAAAGTAAATTGGCTTGCCATTTGATGCAGTTTTTCTGAAAGTCATGTACATCTAAAGTGTTTCCTTACTGTTGTGGGGATGACTGCACCCTCCCCAGGAGAGGAAAGCTAGCAAACACCAAGGAGATAAGCTAGATTTGCTCTGGTGCCCTCTGGCTCTCTTATATACCCCTCAGTCTTCTCTTGTTTGCTCCTGGGTGTTTTTAATTTTCTCTTGTCTTCTCTAGGAATCTCTTATCTCATGTTCAGATTGCTAAGCATGTTAGATGTGGGAAGAACCATATAGTCTGTGGCTTCTAAGACTGGCTGCACCATTATAACCACTTGGAGAGCTTTTACAAGTACTGACACTCAGGCCTCACCCCAGAGCATTAAATCAGAGTCTTTGGAAGTGGTCCCTATCACAATAATTGATAAGCTCTCCCACTGAGTCTCTTGTGTTTCCAGAGCTGAGAACTACTGAGCTATTCTCCCTCCCACCTCCAATTCAGCAGATGGGAAACTTGGACTCAAAAGTGTGTATTAGTTTCCTAAGGCTGCTATAACAAATTACCACTGACTTAAAACGACAGAAATTTATTCTCTCACAGTTCTGGACACCAGAAGCCTCAATCTGAAGTCAGCAGAACTGGGCCAAAATCAAGGTGTTTACACAGCTGCTCTCCCTCTGGATGCTCTAGGGGACAATTTGGGTCCTTGTTGTTTCCAGCTTCTGCTGGCTGTGAGCATTCCTACTGTTGATTGTCTCATGGCCTCTTCCTTCATCTCATGGCCAGCCATTTAAGCATCCCTGAATCACTTTTTGCTCCACTTTCTCATCATCTTCCTGTCTTCATGTGTCTGAAATCCCCCTCTGCCTCTGTGTTGTAAAGATATTTGTTGCTATGGTCTGTGTCTCCTAAAATTCATATGTTAAAACTTAATCACCAATGCGATAGTATTAAGATGTGACAACTTTAGCATGATTAAGTCATGAGGGCAGAGCCTTCATGGATGGGGTAAGGGCCCTTATAAAAGGGCTTAGGGAGTGGGTGCACACCTGTTCATTCCTTCCACCATGTGAGGACACAGCATTTGTCCCCTCTGGAGGTTGCAGCAACAGGCCCTTTCTTGAAAACAGAGAGCAGCCTTCACCAGACATCAAACCTGCCAACACTTTTATCAAGGACTTTCCATACTCTATAACTATGAGAAATAAAATTCTGTTCTTTATAAATTACCCATTCTCAGCACAAATGGACTAAGACACTTGTGATTGCATTTGGGGTCCTCCTAGATGATCCAAGATAAACTCCTCATCTCAAAAACCTTAATATAATCATATCTACAAAGATCCTTTTATCATATAAGGTAACACTTATGGGTTCACGAGACTAGGACCTGATATCTTTGGAGGCCATTATTCAGCCATCTACTCGTGCTCAGGGACCAGCCCCAGATTACACAGCTGATACTAGCAGGGCAAGATGGTACCCGGTTAGGGCTCCCCACTGAAAGCCTCTGACTACTTTTGCATTAAATGACATATGCAGAGTGAGTTTCACCTTGTGATGTTTGCCTTGTAATGTAGCAAAATTTCTTCACTATGAATTAAGTATCCACCAGGTCTTCAAGTAATAATAATACTTTTTTAAGAGTCAACATATTTTTCTCCCAGTTCATTTTCCTTGAACCTGAGGTCTGAAGCCCTTTCTATCACCAGGCATCTAAACATGCATTATCCATTAACTTGAGGAATGTCAACACAGGATCTGAGACGAGTGTTCTCAAACTCTTAACTCTTTAACTTTGAAAAATTTGGAGATAACTGGAAGATTGTTTGACCCAGTGTAACTTCTCCAGACCTTCCCTTCTTGAGACAAGATGAAGACTCCATGGTACTGAGAAGAAATAGAAGGGAGGAGTGGCATGGATAAATTATAGTAACAGTGTAGGCCTGAGTAAGGAACATCTGGAGCTTGCATTAGGAAGCAGGATAGGAACCAGTCACTGTTCCCAGACCACCTACTCTGGACAGGTCCTCCCATCCTCAGCCTTCTCCCCACCTACTGGTCAGTAGAATGGGACCTAATTGTGCCTCACATTTAGTCTTCCTCTGACCCACTCTATATGAAAAACACAGTTTCCATGAGCAGGATATGGAGGAACAGAGGAGAGTGTCCTGAACATGTAAATGGTTGGAGGTAGTGGCAGGGCCAGAACCGATAGCTAAAGTGCCCAGTGGGACAGTGGTGAAATATACTTCCCATTACATGAAGAACTAGTATTTGTATAGTGTTTTATAATTTATAAAATATTTTATATGCATTTTGATGAGTCCTACTATACTATGCGATTATTTTATTAAATCTGGGGTATTACTTATAGCTAGCACATGGCCAAGTGGAGCCAAATTCTCCTTGACCTGTAATTCTTGGTTTTTCTACCAACTCTCTGGTTTCTCCTGTGAAAGCATAGAGATTCCATCAGCAAGATACCCTGGGATAAGACTCTGAGGAATTCAGAGCTTGAGGTCCAGGGTCAACAGCCATTCAATTTGTCTCCAAGAACACTTGGAACCCAGGATCAATTTCTGTTAAGGGTTTATCTTGTTCTTCAGACCAAATACAATAACAAAGGATCAAGTTGGAATTTTTATGGGCAGAGAAAGCAAGAAAGACTGAGTAGCTTTTAAATATTTAGTTTACATGGGAATTAGAGTAATGGCAATAAAGACATCTTTGGAAAAATAAGTCATGTATGCAGAAGAAGCAATAAAATATACTCTTGGAATAAAATCATTGTCCTTGACTGGACGATACTTCGAAATACGCGTTAGTAACTGCTATGGTTTGGCCATGCCCCCACCCAAATCTTATCTTGAATTGTAGTTCCCGTAATTCCCATATGTTGTGGGAGGTACCTGGTGTGCAGTAACTGAAATCATGGAGGCAGTTTCCCCCATGCTATTCTTATGATAGTGAGTGAGTTCTCACCAGAGCTGATGGTTTTATAAGGGGATCTGTCCCTCGCTTGGTTCCCATTCTTCTCCTTCCTGCTGCCATGTGAAGAAAGACATGTTTGCTTCCCCTTGTGCCATAACTGTAAGTTTCCTGAGGCCTCTGCAGCCATGCTAAACTGTGAGTTAATGCAACCTCTTTTCTTGATAAATTACTCAGTCTCGGATATGTCTTTATTAGCAGCATGAGAATGGACTGATACAGTGCCAATCTCATGCCATCATATTTCAAAACACAGTCATGCCTTCCCGATAGTCCCTCAAAGTCTTAACTCATTCCAGCATTAACCCAAAAGTCCAAGTCCAAAGTCTCATCTGAGACAAGGTATATTATTCAAGGTTCTCTAGAAAGACCAAAGTAATAGGAAAGCTATATAAATGGAGTTTATTAAGGTGTATGACTCACATGATCACAAGGTAAGGTCCCACAATAGATCATCTGCAAGCTGAGGAGCAACAAAGCTGGTCCGAGTCTCAAAGATGAAGACCTTGGAGTCTGATATTCAAGGGTAGGAAATATCCAACATGGGAGAAAGACGCAGGCAAGAAGTCTAAATCAGTTTAATCTTTCCACATTCTTCTGCCTGTTTCTGTTCTAGCTGTGCTGGCTGCTGATTAGATCGTGCCTACCCAGACTGAAGGTGGGCCTGCCTTTCCCAGTCCATTGACACAAGTGTTAATCTCCATTGGTAATACCCTCACAGACACATCCAGGAACAATACTTTGCATCTTCAGCCCAATCAAGTTGACACTCAGTATTAACTTTACATCTATGAGCCTATATAATCACTTAAGTTCTTTCTATTCTTCTTACCTCATATCTATAAAATGGAAATGATACATAATGTACAGAGAAAATATATAAAGAATATAGAAAAGGAGACTAATACGATGTGAATACAATATAGCAGTATATTTTAAAATAGAGAAAGCTGGAATGTACATGTGAGGGGTTGAATTATGTCCCCCATCCCCAAGTTTACATATTAAAGTCTTAAATTCCCAGAACTTCAGAATATGGCCTTATTTGGAAGGGTCATTTGGAAACAGGGACTCTGCAGATGTAGTTAGTGCAGATGGGGTCCTACTGCGGTAGGGTGAGCCCCTAATCCAGTATGACTAGTGTCCTCATAAAAAAGAGGGGAAATTTGGACTCAAACACACATACAGCAAGAAAGTTGTGTAAGGTTGGAGTTATGCTGCCATAAGGCGAGGAACTACCAGACACTAGAAAATAGGACTGCAGCAAATCCTTCCCTAAATCCTGCAAAAGGAGCATGGCCTTGTCAATACTTAATCTTGGACTTCTAAATTTCAAAGCTATAAGACAATACATTCCTACTGTTTAAGCCACTCAATTTGCAGACCTTTGTTATGGCAACCCTAGAAAACTAATACATTGTGTCCCTGAAATGGTGTTCTTGTAATGAGGAATATCTGCATGTACCATTTTTGCAGCCATTTCATGAGAGAGATTTGACAATTCTGTTAAAAATCTAGATAGTGGGATGGCCAAGTAGGAACAGCTCTGGAGTGCAGTTCCCAGTGAGAACGCAGAGGGTGAGTGATCACTGCATTTCCAAACGAGTTTTTACTGCCCACAGACCAGGAGATTCCCAGGTGGAAAAGCACCATGAGTCTCCAGCACAGCTGTTTCAGCTGGCGCAGCAGGTCTCTGCACAAAAACTCACACAAATCTGGATGGCCATTTCAACTGGTGCCTGAAATGCCTGGGAGACAGAGTCACCCCTTCAACTGAAAAAAAGAGGCTGAAACATGGAGCCAGGTGATCTGGCTCAGTGGGTCCCACCCCCACAAAGACCAGCAATCTGAAATGCTCTGGATTGAGAGTTTCACAGCAAGCACAGCTGGATCTGGGATGGTCCAGCTCTGTGAGGGGAAGGGTGTCAGCCATTACTGAGGCAGTCCACAACTACCGAGGCAGTCCGCCATTACTGAGGCAATCCGCTGTTACCGAGGCAGTTTGCCATTACAGAGACAGTCTACCATTACTAAGGCAGACCTCCAAGGCAGTTCTAACTATACCTCTATAAACAAAACTGCAAGGAAGTTCACACAGCAGCTAGGCGGAGCCCATGGCAGCTCAGCAATGCCTCTGCTGGCAGACAGTGACTAGACTACCTCCTTCCTGGGCAGGGCATCTTTGAAAAAAGGCAGCAGCCCATCAGGAACTTAGAAAGAAAGCCCCACCTTCCCAGGACAGAGCACCTGGGAAAAAAAGGCAGATATGAGTTCTGTTGCAGCAACTTAAATGTACCTGCCCAGCAGCTCTGAATGGAACAACAGAGCTTATAGCTCAGCACTTGCGCTCCTTGAGGGACAGACTGTCTCCTCAAACAACTCCTGCACCCCTGTATATCCAAAGAGACAACTCATAAAGGAGAGCTCAGGCTGACATTTGGTGGGTATCCTTCTGAGACTAAGATAACAGAAGAAGAAACTGGCAGCAACCCTTACTGTTCAGCAGCCACCACAGGTGATCCCCATACAAGCAGGGTCTGGAGTAAACCTCCAGCAATCCTACAGCAGAGGGGCCTGTTAGAAGGAAAACTAAAAAACAGAAAGAAATAACTTCATCATCAACAAAAAGGACACCCACTCAGAGACCCTATCTGAAAGTCACTAATACAAAGATCACAGGTAGATAAATTCACAAAGATGGGAAGAAACCAGCACAAAAAGGATGAAAACACCCAAAATCAGAATGCCTCTCCTCCTCCAAGGGATCACCACTCCTTAACAGCAAGGGAACAGGGCTGGATGGAGAATGAGTCTGATAAATTGACAGAAACAGGCTTCAGAAGGTGGATAATAAGAAACTTCTCTGAGCTAAAAGAACATGTTCTAACCCAATACAAAGAAACTAAGAACCTTGAAAAAAGATTTGGTAAAATGCTAGCAAGAATAAACAGCTTAGAGAAGAATATAAATGAATTGATGGAGCTGAAAAACACAACATGAGAACTTCATGAAGCATACACAAGTTTCAATAGCCAAATTGACCAAGCAGAAGAAAGGATATCAGAGATTGAAGATCAACTCAATGAAATAAAATGAGAAGGCAAGATTAGAGAAAAAGAGTAAAAAGAAATGAACAAAGCTTCCAAGAAATATGGGACTATGTGAAAAGACCTAATCTACGTTTGATAGGTGTACCTGAATATGACGGAGAGAATGAAACCAAGCTGGAAAACACTTTTCAGGATATTATCCAGGAGAACTTCCCCAATCTAGTAAGGCAGGCCAATATTCAAGTCCAGAAAATACAGAGAACACCACAAGGATATTCCTCAGGAAGAGCAACCCCAAGGCACATAATTGTCAGATTCACCAGGATTGAAATGAAGAAATAAATGCTAAGGGCAGCCAGAGAGAAAGGTCAGGTTACCCACAAAGGGAAGCCCTTCAGACTTACAGTGGATCTCTCAGCAGAAACCCTACATGCCAGAAGAGAGTGGGGGCCAATATTCAACATCCTTAAAAAACAGAACTTTCAACCTAGAATTTCATATCCAGCCAAACGAAACTTCATAAGTGAAGGAGAAATAAAATCCTTTATGAACAAGCAATTGCTGAGAGATTTTGTCACCACCAGGCCTGCCTTACATGAGTTCCTGAAAGAAGCACTAAACATAGAAAGGAACAACCAGTACCAGCCACTCCAAAAATGTACCAAATGGTAAAGAGCACTGATACAATGAAGAAATTGTGTCACCTAATGGGCAAAACATCCAGCTAGCATCAAAATGGTAGTATCAAATTCACACATAATAATGGTAAACTTAAATGTAAATGGGCTAAATGCCCTAATCAAAAGACACAGACTAGCAAATTGTTTAAAAAGTCAAAACCCATCAGTGTGCTATATCCAGGAAACCCATCTCACATGCAAGGATACACATAGGCTCAAAATAAAGGGAAGGAGGAAAATTTGCTCAGCAAATGGAGAGAAAAAAAAAAAAAAGAAACAGGAGTTGCAATCCTAGTCTCTGTTAAAATAGACTTTAAACCAACAGAGATCAAAAGAGACAAAGAAGGCCATTATATAATGGTAAAAGGATCAATGCAACCAGAAGAGCTAACTATACTAAATTTATATGCACCCAATACAGGAGCACCCAAATACATAAAGCAAGTTCTTAACAACCTACAAAGAGACTTAGACTCCCACACAATAATAGTGAGAGACTTTAACACTCCACTGTCAATATTAGACAGATCAATGAGACAGAAAATTAACAAGGATATCCAGGACTTGAACTCAGATCCAGACCAAGCAAACCTAATAGGCATCTACAGAACTCTCCACCCAAAATCCACAGATTATACATTCTTCTCAGCACCACATCACACCTACTTTAAAATTGACCACATAATTGGATGTAAATCATTCCTCAGCAAATGCAAAAGAACAGAAACCGTAACAAATGATCTCTCAAACCATAGTGTAATCAAATTGGAACTCAGAATTCAGAAACTAACTCAGAACTGCACATCTTCATGGAGACTGAACAATTGGCTCTTGAATGTTGACTGGATAAACAATGAGATGAAGGCAGAAATAAAGATGTTCTTTGAAACCAATGAGAATGAAGACACAACATACCAGAATCTCTGGGACACATTTAAAGCGTGCCTAGAGGAAAATTTACAGCAATAAATGCCCACATGAGAAGCAAGGAAAGATCTAAAATCAACACTCTATCATCAAAATTGAAAGAGCCAGAGTGGTAACATCAAAAAAACTCAAAAGCTAGCAGAAGACAAGAAATAACTAAGATCAGAGCAGAACTGAAGGAGATAGAGACACAAAAAACCCTTCAAAAAATTAAAAAATCCAGGAGCTGGTAAGATCAACAAAATAGACAGACCACTAACCAGATTAGTAAGAAAGAAAAGAGAGAAGAATCAAAGAGATGCAATAAAAAAGGATAAAGGGGATATCACCACCAATTCCACAGAAATTCAAACTACCATCAGAGATTACTACAAACAACTCTATGCACATAAACCAGTAAACCTGGAAGATATGGATGAATTCCTGAACACTTTCACCCTCCTAAGCCTAAACCAGGAAGAAGTTGAAACCCTGAATAGAACAATAACAAGGACTGAAGTTGAGGCAGCAATTAATAGCCTTCCAACCAAAAAAAACACAGGTCCAGATAGGTTCACAGCTGGATTCTACCAGCCATACAAAGAGGAGCTGGTACAACTCTTTCTGAAACTATTCCAAACAATCCAAAAAGAAGGAATTCTTCCCAAATCATTTTATGAGACCAACTTCATTCTGATACCAAATCCTGGCAGAGACTCAACAAGAAAAGAAAACTTCTTTTCTTTTGAGAAGAACCATGATGAACATAGATGCAAAAATCTTCAATAAAATACTGGCAAAGTGATTGCAACAGCACATTAAAAACCTTATCCCTCAAGATCAAGTAGGCTTCATCCTGGGGATGCAAGGCTGGTTAAACATACACAAGTCTATAAATGTAATCCATCACATAAACAGAACCAAATACGAAAACCATATGATTATCTCAATAGATGCAGAGAAGGCTGTTGACAAAATTCAACAACACTTTATGCTAAAAATTCTCAATAAACTAGGTATTGATGGAACATATCACAAAATAATAAAAGTTATTTACGACAAACCCACAGCCAATATCATACTGAATGGGCAAAAACTGAAAGCATTCCCTTTGAAATCTGGCACTAGACAAGGATGCCTTCTCTCACTACTCCTATTCAATATAGTATTGGAAGTTCTAGCCAGAGCAATCAGGCAAGAAAAAGAAATAAAGAGTATTCAATTAGGAAAGGAGGAAGTCAAATTGTCTCTATTTGCAGATGACATAATTGTATATTTAGAAGACCCCATTGTCTCAGACCAAAATCTCCTTAAACTGATAAGAAACTTCAGCAAAGTTTCTGGATTCAAAATCAATGTGCAGAAATCACAAGCATTCCTATACACCAATAACAGACTTAAAGAAAGCCAAATCAAGAAGGAACTGCCATTCACAATTGCTACAAAGAGAATAAAATACCTAGGAATACAACTAACAAAGGATGTAAGAATAAAATACCTAGGAATACAACTAACAAAGGATGTAAAGGACCTCTTCAAGGAGAACTACAAACCACTGCTCAAGGAAATAAGAGAGGACACAAACAGATGGGGAAACATTCCATGTTCATTGTTAGGAAGAATCAATATTGTGAAAATGGCCATACTGCCCAAAATAATTTATTGATTCAATGCCATTCCCATCAAGCAACAATCCTGCCTGTCCTTCGCATGTACCCCAGAACCTAAAGTGCAATAAAATACATATTAAAAAATAAATAAATAGAAAATAAAAGATCACGTATATGATACTAGATGAACTATGTCAATAAATAGCTTATACACATTTAAAAAATTCTAGATAGTGAACATGTAAATATCTTAGTAAAGATCAGGAAGAAAGCTTCTTTTTTTTCAATATGCAAACTTCTTGCTTTTTACAGATGAAATTGAATATTAGGGCTGTGATATAAGTTTTCAAGGTCCTCTAAGAACTATAGTTAAATGTGTCAAATTATTGGGCCCTAAAGAGTAGCTGATTGAAAGCCCCTTCTATTGTCTGGGGGAGGTCGTATATATAGATATGTGACTTGTTCATTCATTCATTTACTACTTACTGAACTTTTTGAACTTATTGATTAGATAAGGTCTTGCCTCCTTTTCAGAATAATGAACATTTTCATGGGAAGGAAGTTGTGGTCAGAAGCTCCCAACTCCCATTTATCCCCACATTTTGTCATCCTGAGTACAGACAGTAAGGAGGAGGGCATGATGAATCAGTGTATCCTATTTGTTTCCCTCTTCTCCTTACTTCCTTTTTCAATGCTATATATATATATATATATATATATATATATATAATTTTTTTTATTTTTTTTTTTTTTTTTTTAAATCCACAGACCTTACCCTAGATTTGGGTAAGAGGGACCCTCGTTATAGGACTCCATTTTAGAAAGTTTCACCTAGCACAAACACAGTTCAGGCCCTAGCATAACACTTCTCCATATCTTGGTCCTGGGTGGGTAATATCGGAGATAGGTATTAGAATATGGGAAGAAACTGACTGGTAGAATTCTTAAGTAAGAGTAAGATAAATTAATAAGCTTTATAGACTCTTCTTAGATAGCATGAAGTCAATAGATTTTGCATAATGAAATATGGTTTTCAAGTAGGAACAAGGTAGTATTCGGGAACCCTTACATATTGGCAACTGAGAAATATTTTGCAATATGATAAATTAATATGACTTTTAAATGTGTTCATGTGTAAGTTGAGATCTCTGCAAACTAATATGGTAGCCACTCATCAAGAGTGTCTAATTAAATTTAAATTAACTAAAATTAAGCAAAATAAAATGTTCAGGTTCTCAGCCATACCACATTTAGAATACTTAACTGCCACATACGTAGAAAAGCTACTGTATTATTTCTATCATTGAAGAAAATTTTATTTTACTAACACTGATCTGGATGCAACAAACATGAAGCATGATACCAATTATTTACATCAGCCATTACATTGAGCTAAAGCTGGAATTGTAAATGATTTTATTTTTACAAGAGTATTTAATATAATTTAACAAATTCTCAAAAAAAACTAAATAAAAAATATTCAGCTTTATTGAAGTAATTAAAAGACCACTGACCACTGGCCTAGGATAATGGCACAAATTGGGCAGATTTAAAAAATTGTGCAAAGTAGAATATTGGCTGAAATACAAAAGCATTTTCTGTACTATAAAGGATACATATTTTCAATTTATTTTCTCAACTATGCCTATAGAAATGACATTGGGATCAATTCAGAGATGATGTATGTTTTTTTCTGGATCTAGGCAAAGGAGATATGTCTTGATGAAACATATCAAGTCTGACATCATAACCACTCTCAGTTACCCACTGAGAATACTGAATAAATGCTGTTAAATCAACTAAGTTCCAATAAGACATAAGATTCACTAGAAGAGATAAATGAAACACATATCTTAAGAAATATTACAAAATTTGAATATTTTTCTAAAGAGGTGATAAAATTAAAATGCAATTGTTCCTCATTCATGTAATAAAATTAAGATTTTTAATGTCATTTCTGTGGTTATAGTTTATGTGACCTCATTAAAATATTTTGACATGATATGCAAAATAATAATTTCTGAATCGAAATATTATTTAAAAAATTAGTCAACAATTCCAAATGCTTATTGCCTCAGAATTGAAATTAATTTTTAAAAACTGAGAACTACAATGACTCAAGAGAAGTGTGTGTAATTTGTCTTTACTGTCAGTAGAACACAAATGTTAAAGAGAAACTCTTTAACAACATGATTATGTGCTGAAATAAAAGAAAGTATGTGGGTGGAATATATAATAGTTAAAAATTTTATGTCTTTAGAACTCATCCTAACATTGACATCTTTCCAATAGAACACCACAACTTGAATTAAATTTCAGTTTTCATTGATATTGTGCTGGCTTCCAGTCATTTATGATAAACGATATTAGAAATATTTTCCAATTTTGACATTATGAAGGTATATTTTACAAGGAAGGAAGATAGATCATATTTTATTTTATTGAGCAGTATATTATCTTGGTTTATTCTTTCAAAATATATGGGAAACTATTTAAAATATGATAAATGGGACTTAATTTGTCACCTTTGGTCTAGGAATGATAAGAGTAGACCTGACCTGACTATCCTTCTAGAGGAAGTAAAAATTAGTTTTTACACTGGTTGGTTAGAATCTCCTGTTTCTGGCCCTCAGGGAGCTCACTGAGGTGAATGTGCAGATTCTACTTCAACTTTATGGCTCACTCACCACAGCTACATAGTCTCAGACATTTGGGAATTGGAAATATTTAGAGAAGGGAAGACTGTGTTTGCAATGTGTTATACTGTAATTTTGTGGATACCGACCAGTCTCACATCTCTACAAATACAGAACAAGGAGAAAGACCATTAAGCTGTGGTTTGAGGGATTTCATTGATGCACCAGGAAAAATGTGTTTGGCAGCAGATTATTCTTAAATTTTGCAATGCTTGTTTGAGGAAAATAATGAGAGTCTCTGCCTCATCTTCTTTTGGGGTACAGCTGGATTTCTCTAATATGAATGTAATGAATGAAGGTAATGATCCAGGTGTAGCCCTGTATGAAAGCAGAGAAGAAGAGTGGGGCATATAATTATATACAGTCCTTAGAGCTCTAGAAGGTTAGGGTTTCATGGCCTGCTGCTTAATCATTACACAAGCACACATTACTACAGCTCAAAGGCAGGAAATGAGTTTTACCACAATTTCCAAGCAAGTAAGGAAATGGTCTGCATGAACTGAAAAGGACTGTGCTATTGCTGTTTTGCATTCTTGCAGAATTCCTAAGGGAGCCCTCTCATGCCTAGATCACTGGTAGAGGAGGAGGGGGGCTTTGAATTCTGTTTTGCTAGTGACACGCTTTATTGTGAATGACCACTAAGAGGGCCGGCCTGAATTATGCTTATACAGGATGAAGCTGCAACATTTTGTAATAAGGAACAGCTCCCTGGATCATGTGTCCTAGGTGAAAGCCATCCTCATCCTGAGCTGACTGTCCATCCCAGGCCCAGCCTGGACCAGTAGTCACAGGAGAGGGTCACTCATGGAGCAGTCTGCTTGAAAGGGCTCCTGGCTCAGGTTTCCCAACAGCAGCTGCTTGTCATGTAGGCATCTGAAACCTTTGAATAGAACGTGTGAGATGTCTGTCTGACTTACAAGAAAAGCTCCACAGCTCTGAACTCAGGGAATGCAATGGCTTTGGAAGGGAACAAGAAATGGCAGAGGCCACTGGATAAAAGGAACAGACATCTGTGGGCTGAAATTACAGAAAAAGGAGCACATTTTTTTTTTTTGACAGAACCACTTCAAATTAATATTTAAAAATGTATTTCTGGTGGAAATGTGATGATGTTCAAAATGAAGGTCTGGAGTCCCTTAGGATGTGAGGTATGTGAAGGAAAAGATAGTTCATTGCCAGGGCCTGTAAGATTGTTGGGTGTGTAGGCGGTACTCACTAAGTATTGTTGAATTAACCAATCATGGGATGGCTCAATACATCTATAAATTTTGTTAGAGGCCACATGGCCTAAGTGAAAAGAGCTTGAAGGCTGGAAACAGACATATATGAAGTTGAGACTAGCTCCTCCTCTTTGTGTGTGATCTCAATGCTTTTTGCCTCAATTTTTAAAATATTTTAGATTTGTTTAATAATAACCACTTTGCTTGGTTGGGTGAGAATCACATGAAGTGTTTGTTATATTAAGTTCCAGGTATATGTTTAAATTGAGGAGTTAATTCTCTTAAGTTCTTTGCTTTCGTTCCCGGAGTTGGGGAAGTATAGTTGCAAAAGAACAGCCCATACAATCTACTTCTTATTCCAAAAATTGTTCAATATTTAGAAACAAGGCGAAGATGGTTGCGTGTCCTTTCAGTGTCATTCTAAAGCATTGTGTAATAGACCTACACAAAGACTACTTAATAATTGAGGCAAACAACCCCATCAAATAGTGGGCGGAGGATATGAACAGACACTTCTCCAAAGAAGACATTTATGCAGCCAACAAACATTAAAAAAAACTCATCATCACTGGTCATTAGAGAACTGCAAATCAAAATCACAATGAGATACTATCTCATGCAATGTGAGTTAGAATGGTGATCATAAAAAGGTCAGGAAACAGATGCTGTAAAGGATGTAGAGAAATAGGAACGCTTTTACACTGTTGGTGGGAATGTAAATTAGTTTAACCATTGTGGAAGACAGTGAGGCAATTCCTCAACAATCTAGAACTAGAAATACCATTTGACCCAGGAATCCCACTACTGGGTATATACACAAAGTATTATAAATCATTCCAGTGTAAAGACACATGCATGTGTATGTTTATTAAAGTACTATTCACAATAGCAAATACTTGGAACCAACCCAAATGTCCATCAATGATAGACTGGATAAAGAAAATGTGGCACATATACACCATGGGATACTATGCAGCCATAAAAAAGGATGAGTTCATATCCTTTGCAGGTTCATGGATGAAGCTGGAAATCATCATTTTCAGTAAACTAACAAAGGAACAGGAAACCAAACACCACATATTCTCACTCATAAGTGGGAGTTGAACAATGAGAACACATGGACACAGGGAGGGGAACATCACACACTGGGGCCTCTCAGGGGATGGGGGGCTAGGGGAGGAATAGCATTAGTAGAAATACCTAATGTAGATGACAGGTTGATGGGTGAAGCAAACCACCATGGCATGTGTATACCTATGTAACAAACCTGCATGTTCTGCACATGTATCTCAGAACTTTAACAATAAAAAAAGTAATTTAGGCAAATATGCCTGTCTGATATCTGATTTATTATAAATCAGAGCCCTGACTTTGTAATGCCACATTTTCACTTGCAGGTTTTCATCCAATACAGATACAAATAATTTGTCTAGTAGAAAATGTAACTGCAGAGAACAGTTTACTAGTTTTACGTAACCCAGAAATTTTACTTGAATATTCTTTCTTTAATCCCTATAACTTCTCTGCTGCTTAAATGTTCTTTGATAATATTTTATGATTTTACTGATTCCTTCTGAAGTTAATGTAAATTAATCATTCTATGTTGCATGTGAGTCATGTTTTCATCTTTTTGAATATGATACTTTGCTAGGACTTAGAGATTTGGCTAGTACTTAGAGATTTTGCTAGCAATACCTATAACATATTAGATATTTAACATAGGTTTGTTGAAAAAAATGAGTGAATGAATACATGAAAGCATGAACCACAAAAGGAAGGCTGAGTGAGCCCTGAGTCCTATTAGCTTTGGACCCACCTCCTCTCTAATAGCTTCATTGGCAACTTCAGACTCAGTCTTTCCACTTCATACCAGCTGCACAGAAAGTTTGGTTTAAACCTAAACATTAAGTCAGTGTTAAGGGAAGTTTGGTGCACTCTTCACAGTGGAGAGTACTATCAGCAGAGTTCATGCTGTTCTATGATGCTTAGCTTTTATAGGAAGCCTCTGTCTGCCCTTGGATGCAGCTGCTGATGTTAATTCAGTCTAGGCATTGATGGCTCAAGTTTCGTGTTTTCAACTATTTAATACCTAGCACCTGGTCCATCTCTTCATCCCTGTTCATTCTGTTCCATGATTTCTTCGTGTCTTTACTTTTGCTCTGTGTTTCCACCTTGGAGGTATCCTACCTGCATGTCTCAACAATTCCCAGTGCCTACATTGAAGCATCTAAGCTCTTTACTTGATAGTCTCATAATTTATTCATGTATAGTCACATTTTCAATTTTTTTGATTTTATGTGTTTTAAAAAGATATGTTTATTTCAGTGATTTGTTAGGGATTGTGTTCTGCTCCATGTCATGAGAATTTGAAAACATGGGTCCTTAAAAGTTCGGGAATCTATATCTTTTTCCTACAAATAGAAGTGCTGAGAGGGGTAGTCCAGACTTAGTTTTGTAGCTGGACAACACTCCCAGCAACCCAGGTTTCTTCTCTGTTTCCATGGAGACTTCCTTGGCATGGGGTTTTTATTTTCAAAAATGTTCGGTGATTGTAAAATGAAGCTCCTTTTCCAGTGTCAAGTTCACAATCTGCATAGAATAAGGGACAGAAGTGAAGGGCACAGAGCATACTTCAGCTAAGTGTGTGTTTTTTTTTTTTTTTTTTTTTTTTTTTTTTTAGTAGCTTTCCCTGAATCCCCTCCAAGTGATTTCCAGTTACATCTCCTCAGCCACACTGTGTGATGTAGCTACCCTTAGCCACAGTGGAAGCTGTGACACAGCCAACTATCCTGAATCAAACCTTGGTTCTCTTACTAAGGAAAAAGGGGAAACTAAATATAGGGTGGGTATCTGGTAACGTCCATCATAATTCTTTTTAAATTTTTATTTTAATACATTTCATTTTGGCCCTCTACCTGGGATATTTCTCTACATTGACAATTACCTGAGAAAGAAACAAATATTTTTATGCCATTGTTTTAAGTCAAATGACTTGACTGTGTCAGAAATGATAAATTGGGGCATTGAGAAATAACATAACTATCAGACATTCAGACATATTACACAAATTGGAGTCGAATCCTAATCATGCAATTTACAGGCTACGTAACCTTGGAAAAATCTGATTAAGTCTCCCTTGTCTTAATCTCTAAAATGGGAATAAAATGATAGAATGTCTAAGCATGAGTTTCTTAGAAAACAGAGTCTATGTCAGAGCTCACATATTAAGGCTTTTTGGAGGGTCCAGTGTCAGGGCAGCTAGAAAGGGAGTGAAATAAGAAGAATTAGAATATTTAATTAGGTTTCATAAAGTTTGTATCAAGGTATTAGAATTCTGAGATCATTCTTTCCTACTGGGGTTAAAATGTTCTTTATGTTATGAAATTATGATAATAGTGATTTGACTATTTTTTAATATTGTTACTAACAACAAAAAAAGGAAAATTGATATCACTGTGTTTCCTGCGTTGCTTCCTAGTTTTTAGAAGTGTCTCAACTTGGTCTCTAAGATGTCTTCTTCACCTAATAATATAATTATAGGGAGATGAGATCTTAGTTTACTTTAAAGACTCAAGCAAAAAGCAAACAACCCCATTAAAAAGTGGGCAAAAGATATGAACAGACACTTTTCAAAAGAAGATGTATATGTGGCTAACAAGCATACAAAAAGTACTCAATATCACTAATCATTAGAGTAATGCAAATCAAAACCATAATGAGTTACCATCTCATACTAGTCAGAATGGCTACTACTAAAAAGGAAAACAACATGCTGGCAGGGTTAAGGAGAAAAGGAAACACTTATATAGTGATGATGGGAGAGTAAATTAGTTTAACCATAGTGGAAAACAGTGTGGTGATTCCTCAAAGACCTAAAAACAAAACTACCATTCAACCCAGCAATCCCATTACTGTGTATATACCTGATACGGTTTGGCTGTGTCTTTACCTGAATCTCAACTTGAATTGTATCTCCCAGAATTCTCATGTGTTGTGGGATGGACTCAGGGGGAGGTCAATAAATCATGGAGGTCAGTCTTTTCTGTACTATTCTCATGATAGTGAAAAAGTCTCATGAGATCTGATGGGTTTATCAGGGTTTATCAAGTTCTTTCTGCTTTTGCTTCTTCCTCAGTTTTCTCTTGCCACCACCATGTAAGAAGTGCCTTTTGCCTCCTACCATTATTCTGAGGCCATCCCAGCCATGTGGAACTGTAAGTCCAATTAAACTTGCTCTTTTTCTTCCCAGTTTCAGGTATGTCTTTATCACCAGCAAGAAAATGGACTAATACAGTAAATTGGTACCAGTAGAGTGGGGCATGGCTAAAAAGATACCCAAAAATGTGGAAGCAGCTTTGGAACTGGGTTACAGGCAGAGGTTGGGACAATTTGATGGTCTCAGAAGAAGACAGGAAAATGTGGGAATATTTGGAACCTCCTAGAGACTTGTTGAATGGCTTTGACAAAAATGCTGAGAGTGATATGAACAATACTGTCTAGGCTGAGGTGGTCTACTATAGAGACACACGCACATGTATGTTTAGTGAAGCACTATTCACAATAGCAAAGACTTGGAACCAACCCAAATGCCCATCAATAATAGACTGGATTAAAAAAAAAGTGGCACATATACACCATGGAATACTATGCAGTCATAAAAAAGAATGAGTTCATGTCCTTTGCAGGGACATGGGTGAAACTTGAAGACATTATTCTCAGCAAACTAACACAGGAACAGAAAACCAAACACTGCATATTCTCACTCATAAGTGGAGTTGAACAACGAGAACAGATGGACACAGAGAGGGGAACATCACACACTGGAGCCTGTCAGAGCGTGGGAGGCAAAGGGAGGGAGAGCATTAGGATGAATACCTAATGTATGCCGGCCTTAAAACCTAGAGGATGGGTTGATACGTGCAGCAAACAATCATGGCACGTGTATGCCTATGTTACAAACCTGCACATTCTGCCCATGTATCCCAGAACTTAAAGTAAAATTAAAAAATTTTAAAAAGATTTCCAAAGCTTGCTATCATTAAATGAAATGGCTGTTTATGAAAGACATTGTGCATGCAAGCCCTTTTGTTTTATGAATATTCTAATTAACTTCAACTTTTAGTAGCTCCCAGGATAAACAAAGGAAAACTTCCTTTCACTATTCAAAAAAACAAAACTATGTGGTCTATGACAAAGGTCCATGTAATATCACAAAGCAAGTACAAATCAAGAACAAACTTCCATTCACAATTGCCACAAAGAGAATAAAATACCTAGGAATACAACTAACAAGGAACATAAAGGACCTCTTCAAGGAGAACTACAAGCCACTGCTCAACGAAATAAGAGAGGACACAAACAGATGGAGAAACATTCCATGTTCATGGTTAGGAAGAATCAATATTGTGAAAATGGCCATACTGCCCAAAGTAATTTACAGGTTCAATGCTATCCCCATCAAGCTACCAGTGACCTTCTTCACAAAACTGGAAAAGACCGCCTTAAACTTCATATGGAACCAAAAGAGAGCCTTCATAGCCAAGTCAATTCTAAGCAAAAAGAACAAAGTGGGAGGCATCACACTACCAGACTTCAAACTATACTACAGGGCTACAGTAATCAAAACAGCATGGAACTGGTACCAAAACAGAGATATAGACCAATGGAACAGAACAGAGGTCTCGGAGGCAACATAACATATCTACAACCATCTGATCTTTGACAAACCAGACAAAAACAAGCAATGGGGAAAGGACTCCCTGTTTAATAAATGGTGTTGGGAAAGCTGGCTAGCCATGTGCAGAAAGCAGAAGCTGGACCCCTTCCTGACACCTTACACTAAAATTAACTCCAGATGGATTAAAGACTTAAACATAAGACCTAACATCATAAAAACCCTAGAAGAAAATCTAGGCAAAACCATTCAGGACATAGGTGTAGGCAAGGACTTCATGACCAAAACACCAAAAGCATTGACAACGAAAGCCAAAACAGACAAATGGGACCTAATCAAACTCCACAGCTTCTGTACAGCAAAAGAAACAGTCATTAGAGTGAATCGGCAACCAACAGAATGGGAAAAAATTTTTGCAGTTTACCCATCTGACAAAGGGCTGATATCCAGAATTTACAAAGAACTAAAACAGATTTACAAGAAAAAAACAAACAAACCCATTCAAAAGTGGGCAAAGTATATGAACAGACACTTTACAAAAGAAGACCTACATGAGGCCAACAAACATATGAAAAAATGCTCATCATCACTGGTCATCAGAGAAATGCAAATCAAAACAACATTGAGATACCATCTCACGCCAGTTAGAATGGCGATCATTAAAAAATCTGGAGACAACAGATGCTGGAGAGGATGTGGAGAAATAGGAACACTTTTGCACTGTTGGTGGGAGTGTAAATTAGTTCAACCATTGTGGAAGACAGTGTGGCAATTCCTCAAGGACCTAGAAATAGAAATTCCATTTGACCCAGCAGTCCCATTACTGGGTATATATCCAAAGGATTACAAATCGTTCTACTATAAGGACACGTGCACATGAATGTTCATTGCAGCACTGTTTACAATAGCAAAGACCTGGAACCAACCCAAATGCCCATTGACGATAGGCTGGATAGGGAAAATGTGGCACATATACACCATGGAATATTAAGCAGCCATCAAAAACGATGAGTTTGGGTCCTTTGTAGGGACATGGATGAACCTGGAAACCATCATTCTCAGCAAACTGACAGAAGAGCAGAAGATCAAACACCCCATGTTCTCACTCATAGGCGGGTGTTGAACAATGAGAACACATGGACACAGGAAGGTGAGCACTACACACTGGGGTCAGTTGGGGGGAAATAAGGGAGGGAGGGTGGGGGGTGGGCAGCTGGGGAGAGATAGCAAGGGGAGAAATGCCAGGTGTAGGTGATGGGGAGGAAGGCAGCAAATCACACTGCCACGTGTGTACCTATGCAACAATTTTGCATGTTCTTCACATGTACCCCAGAACCTAAAATGCAATAAAACAAATAAATGGGAAAAAAAAACCAAAACAAAAAACAAAGCAAGTACAGTGCCTGGAATATACAGGCACATAAGGACGCATACAGTGCTCACATGTTTGTGGAATGAATTTATCTGCTGGTTCTCACATGTCTCTTGTCTTTCACTGGTCAAGCCTTACTTCCAGGACTCTAACTCCCCAATATTTTATATATTTGTAGAATAAATGAAAAAATATAGGCCTGGTTTGAGTATCTACAGTAACTCTATATTATAAAACATAACCTTTTATAATCCTATGGGTATTAAATGAGAACATTGTGTGAAACTTAAAACAATTTTTGATATCATTAAGGAATGACAGGAGTGAACTATAGCAGTAACCATAAAGCAAACCTTCTAAAAGAGACTCACACATACTTCACATTTTCTTAGGAGGGTGAATTAAAGATGAAAGGGTCAAAAGAATTGTTTAAAACATTCTCTTTACCACAACAGACAACAGTGTTTTGTTCAAAACAACTGCTGAGAAAGGATACTCAATCAGGAAGAACACAACTGTTAGAGGAAAAGTAATAAGCCAATTGTCAAATCGGAAAAAATGACAACTAATGTGACACTGCTTTATATCTCATGAAGCAACGATAAGTTGATATTAAATTTCCATTGAAAGCTGTGATGCCTACAAATGTCATGGCATCACGGAAGCTTGTTTCCAGTTCCTTGTGACTACCTGTTTTTTGAGCTTTCTTTCTTTAGGGCACCTTCAGCATTCAGAATGTTTGGCAATTAGTTTTAAATCTAGTACTGATGTCTTCCCCCCCACCTCCAACCCTCTGGAAAAGTAGCTTGAGCTGGAAGGCAGCAGCTGAACAAATATTCGAAGCTGATGAAAAAGTGGTGAGTAGATAGGAAACTCATCTAGCCTTCAGCAAGATTAAAGGGCATCAGTCGATATGAGTGTATTTAAAACAAGGGTACATGTGGGAATGCAGGAGGGTCCATCTTTTTAATTTGGTCCACATAATTGAATTGTGAATACTTTCTTGTATTCCAAGAAACAGGAATACCTATGTGGAATTTTCAGATATGTGCTCTTTCAAAGTGATATAACTCAGCTGAATGAACAGCCATGAGAAAATCCAGGCTCAATTAGACGTTCAGCTATTTGTGCTATGTAGACCTAACTAGTGCTTCTCATTCTGTTCTGTGGCCACAGCTCTGTGTGGATAGTAGTTCAAGACATTTTACATAGTTGAAGTAGCCTGTGGAGAGTTCTCTGTCTTTACAGTTAAGTATCAGTAGCACTCCTGGGTTATATTGCTTGCAAAAATACTGTCATGGTTAGGTAACCATCTTTCATCTTTGATTTATCTCCAAGTAGATCATGTTTTTATGGATAAGAACATTTTTTGAGACACCCCTTACTTGTTCAATTTCTCCGTTGTTTGTTTCAAGGTAGTATACATTTGGTACTAACAGGACTTAAAATGCGCACATATTATTTTCTCCTTTGGAAAATAATACACGTTCTCTATGAAAGAAGGTTCTAAAAATCACTTATATTCACATTACTCAAGTGAGGATCATTGTTAACTATTAATATTTGAGTAGATGACTTTTCAGTTTCTTTTAAAAAATGAATCGCTTAGCTTTTATATCGTTGTTCACATACTGAATATGCAAGTTTGGGTAGGACCTTGAACTAGACCTTAATGATTCATATCAATGAGTGACAGAAAATAAAAACTGAGGTAAGCGAAAAACAAAGATAGATCAAAATGCTCACTTTAATCAATGGTTCAACTTCTTCTGTCAAATCTTTTTTAAAAGGCCTTCAATTTTGATCACTTTTTAAAATAAAGGAATTATGAGGTTACTGTGATTGTTTTTTAGGTTATCTCATTTGAGCTTTCTAACAAATATAATAAGTAGCAGTCATACCGTCCTTTAACATTAATTGAGTTGGGGCTAGATGCCAGGTGTCTCAACTCCATGGCCACCATTCTTTCCGTTACATCATGATTCCACCCATGGGATTTGCATGGCTGCACATACTCTAGTGAATCTGCCCGTGCCATTACTGTCTTAGTTATCTTGTGTAGCATCCAGACTCAGGTAAGCTAAAGAAGTATTGGAGGCTTGGTCCAGACTCTAAGGGTCTGGCCTGGATCCCAAGTCCAGAGGTTATTTGGGACGTTAGTTGGTTTGTTCTGGTGTACCTCCAGTGTGAATCTTTGAGTATCTGAAAAGTAGACATTTTGTTTGGAATCTTTGTTCCATCAATCCTAGTTGTGTGACTTTTGAAAAATTCCTAACATCTCTTAGCTTTAGGTTTATGATCAGTAAAATGGAGAGAATCTGTTTTATCTCTCAGGGCATAATTTTGTCTCATTAAATATAATCACACATATGTCACACTGTCCGCTGATAGGAGCAACTGATAGAAAGTACCCATCACATATTAGTAGGAGAAACCCAACTAACTACTGAGAAGACTTAAACCCTTGCTGAGGATTCTGCTGGGAAATAGCCTCATCCCCTAGAGATACTTCAAACTATGGGTCTCAGAGAATCTGGCTTAGCACTTAGCCTTGCGTAAAAGGAGAGATGGGGATATAGGAGACTGGTTGAAAAAAAGAGTGGAGGTAACCCAACAATGTACTCATTGCTTTTCAAAGACCTCTACACAACAGTGACCTGCCATATTTGTCTTTGAACCCTAAGTACCCAAGCATTTACTGAGTGACTAATATGTACCAAAGCCCTTCTAAACATGAGTGGTGCCCTTATGAAAATATTGGTTTGTCAAATACATCTGTGAATGGAGGGGTGACTTGTGCATGTTGTGAAGGCATGCTGTGAAAACAGCTTTTCTTATTTTCTTCTTTCTGCTCTTCCATTTGGACCAACTTATAAACAATCGTATTCAGACTTAACTGATATTATTGGTCCTAGGGTTTGAACTCAAGTTTCCCTGGTTCCATATCTGTTTCTTCTTTAAAGACTTACCATGCCTCCACGTGTATGGCAGCCTCAGACGGGACTCAGTGAATGTCTTATGAACTCTACACTCAAACAGCAGAGGAGAGGAGACCAAATATAAGAAATAACAGTGACTAATGTAAGATAGTATATTGATTTCTAATTATCTCCCCTCATAAGAATGAGGCACATCGAATAACTAAATTTTCTAGGGAATTGAAGTAATCTCTCTGCAAAGTTTAATATAATTTTGATTTTTCATCATCTTTCCTGAGAAATCATGTCCTATAACATTATTTTATTTTCTGCATTTTTAACCAGATAACTCTAAACATATTTTACTTTTGTTCAAGTATTTGGGCACCATTACTTTGCTATGTCCTTCTCAGACTTCAGTTTTTCTGTCTGTCTCTTTCCTCTAAGTCTGGATATCAACCATCCTTTCTGTCATGTTTGCCATTCTTTCCTCCTCCTTCCTTTCTCTCACTCCTTTCTTTTCCCTTCTTGATTTCTTCTTTTCTGTTTGCTGATGCTAATATTTTTGACCTAAAAATCAGATGTCTGAATGAGTTAACACTTTAACCAAAGTCTTGTATCCACAGAGTAAAGAACAAGTTTTAATAAAGGTGCTGTTTATTTCTCTTTTGCCCAAGTTCACACCTTTTCCCATTTACTTCAACTGTGATATTTTATGGGACTAGAAAGAGAGCTTAATCAGGGACAGACTTAACTCCAGGTAAGTGAATGTGCTACTTCTTCAAGAGTGGCAAGAACAGATGGAAGTAGTAAAGGCTGGGTGGTCAGGGCTAGAGCCAGGCCTCTGGAAGAATTAGATCAGGGAATTCTAGAGACTATGAAGAAAAGGCGAATGACAGGAGGCAATGCCTGAGAGGAAGAATGAGTAAATGCCAGGCAGGAAAGGGAAAGGAACTGCTTCAAATTATGCATCCACTACAGCCTGGCTGTTTCATGTAGACCTCAGAATGAAGGTTTGTAGTTACTGTGCCATTTACATGCCCTCCTGCCCCATCCATGTTCTACTCTCTACCCCTTTTTTTCCTTCTTCCTATCCTCTAGCTTCCTTTGGGATTCAGTTAATAGGTGGCACTGACAGGCAACTGGAAGGTGAGAGGAGAGTGAAGTCCACAAACATGACAGAAATAGCTATTTTTCTGGGTCACTGTGCATTGGCTGCATTCCTCTCTCAAAATGTCTAGCACCTGTTGAGCCGTCTTCCCATAGCTCTGCTCCAGTCACTGTTCTTTCACTTGCCCCTTCAGGCCTTGATGTAATTGCTACACATTGTTGGTTCACCAAACCTACCTTCGTCTTTGTAAATTGATCTTGTATTGAATTCTCTTCAATCATCAAACTTGGTAGTGTCATCAGCGTTCTGCTGTTACCTTGACTGTTTTACTGTTTATAGCGTGAATCTCGACATGCTGTTTTGTCTTTCCAAGTGGGAGAAGCATGCTAATAATGCCTCCAATCCACCATCTTGAAAAACACTACTTTTTAAGAAGAAAACATTTTTTTTTTTTGAGACGGAGTTTTGCTCTTGTTACCCAGGCTGGAGTGCAATGGCGCGATCTCGGCTCACCGCAACTTCCGCCTCCTGGGTTCAGGCAATTCTCCTGCCTCAGCCTCCTGAGTGGCTGGGATTACAGGCATGTGCCACCATGCCCAGCTAATTTTTGTATTTTTAGTAGAGATGGGGTTTCACCATGTTGACCAGGATGGTCTCAATCTCTTGGCCTCGTGATCTACCCGCCTCGGCCTCCCAAAGTGCTGGGATTACAGGTGTGAGCCATCATGCCCGGCCTAAGAAGAAAACTTTTTTTTTTGTATAAGTTGCCAAATTTCATACACGCTTACCTCTGCTTCTGACTATAACGGTGTAACTGTGAATCCTCTCATAGTAAACAACTAGATAACTGGATGAAATACACAAGGCAACTATTTCTGGACAGTAGACAGCAGGCAGTGCAGGACTGTAATATGTGAGAGAAGGTAAATAAGCAAGGTGAATGCCTTAGTTCCTTCTCACACTGCTATGAAGAAATACCCAAGACTGTGTAATGTACAAATAAAAGAAGCTTAATTGACTCACAGTTCTGCAGGGCTGGGGAGGCCTCAGGAATCTTAGAATCATAGTAGAAGGGGAAGAAAACACATTCTTCCTCACATGAAGAAGGAGAAGAATGAGAACCAAGTGCGGGAGAAGAATGGGAACCACCTGAAGGTTTTCCCTTATAAAACCATCAGGTCTCGTGAGAACTGACTCACTGGCCTAAGAACAGCATGGGGGAAACCACCCCCACGATTCAATTACCTCCCATCGGGTTTCTCTCATTACACTGGGGTTTACAACAATTCAAGATGATTGCTGGTTGGGGACACAGCTAAACCAAATCAGTGAGCATTATATTCATCCTGACTTTCTGTCTGGAAGCATTTTCCAGACAACACATAGGAGATCAATTAGAATGTAGAAAGTGTGAGACACCTGAAATTTAACAAGTAGAAACAGAGTCTGGGAAGCTGGCAGAAAAAGAGCTCCAAAATGTATGAAGACCCCCTTGAGCATTGTGTTGAATACTAAACCACAGCTGTGAAGGGCGAGACTCCATGAGGTTGGGCAAAGAACAACAAGAAACTGTAAGTTGAAGTTTCTAGAGTACACGCAGGGCTGGGAGATGTTTGTGTTCTGGTCAACCATAGTGAAGAGTCCTTGTTAAAGCTTTGAGGTATTCAGTGGAAACACTAGAGGGTCATGCCTTGCAAGAGTGAATAAACTAGATCTACAGTAAAGGACACTTGAAACCTGCTGTAACAACCATATAGGAAAACTTTGAAAAGCTCAAACTGATTATGAAGTAACTTAAAAGTTTCTAGAATAAAAAAAAATTAAAGAAACATTACACACACACACACACACAACCACACACCACACACACACACACACGCAACCACACACACATGCGCACACATTCCAGCCCCTTCCAATGCTCAGGAAGAAGAATATTTTGCACAATCTCAGTTATGACCACTGCCTGCATCACCCTGGCTAACAAGGAGGTCTTGAGTCTGTTCACGTATCCAGTGCATTACTACTGCAATCCTATTTATAACCAAGAAATCTCAGAGTCTATGTCACTACCCTCTCGTGCATGTGTGTGCACGTGTGTGTGTGCGTGTGTGTGTGTGCGCGCGTGCGCGCATGCATATGTCCAGGGAATCCAGGGATGTGATGTTCCTTCTAGGCTCCTAGTAGTGTGTAGCAGCATCAGTTCTGATGAGGGTCAGAGGGTAGTGACATAGACTCTGAGATTTCTTGGTTATAAATAGGATTGCAGTAGTTTTGCACTGGATATGTGGACAGACTCAAGACCTCCTTGTTAGCCAGGGTGATGCAGGCAATGGTGACAGCTGAGGCTGTGCAAAAGGGTTCTCCTTCCTGAGCACTGGAAGGAGCTGGAGATACATACACACACACACACACACACACACACACACACACACACACACACACATATATAAACCAGCACTCACCAGTGTAACATGTACAATGTCCAGCATCTAATGAATAGTAGGCATTGGAAAAAGTAGTACAATTTAATTGATTACAAGAAGCATTACAATTTATATTATAATAACATAAATATTATATATTATACAAATATATTACATTATATTTAATTAAAATATAAATTAAAGTCTCTTCTATTACAAGAAGCAACAGTCACCAGAAACATACTTTTTTTAAATGACAAAGGCAATGGAATTGGCAGAAAAGGATCCTAGAACAGCTTTACAAATACCTTTAAATTTTAAGGGAAACATAGTCTAATAAGGAGAGGAATGTAGGATTAAAAACTGGAACTTCTAGAAATGGGATAATGTATGAATGAAACATTTCACTGGATGAGATTAACAACTGATTAACACCAGGAAAGCAAGAAAAAAACCATGGAATTTGAAAGCATAGCAATAGAAAACTTGCAAACCGAAGCACAGAGGGAGAAAAAAATTGAACAAAAAAAACAGAGCCTTGGTGACTCAGGAGACAAAATCAAATGTCAACATATGTGTGATCTGGGCTTAATAAAGAGGGAAATAAATTAACAAATGAAATTATTTGAAGAAATACTGGCAAAAATTTTTGCAAATGTGATGAAAACGGTAAATGTATATATCCAAGATACTCAACAGAACCTCAAGCAGGATAAACACAATGAAAACCATATCAAGGCATATTACAATAAAATTGTTGGAAACTTACGATAAAGAAGAAATCTTGAAAGCAGCCAGAGAAAGAAAATATACACTGTATACAGTGTAAACCATAAGAATAGGCAGACTTCTCATGTGACACATTGTAGGCCAGAAGACAATAGAATGGCGTCTTTATAGTCCTAAAAGAAAAAAATAAATAAAAAAGCTATCCACCTAGAATTTTATGTTAGGTGGAAATAACTTTAGAAACAAAGGTAAAATAGAGTTTTTCAAATGAGCAAAAGCTAAGAAAATTCATTGACAGCAGACTTGCACTTTAAAAGATATTAAAGAAGTTTTTCATCTGGAAGGAAAACAATACCAGATGAAAACTTGAAATTAAACAAGAGAATAAGGAATATTGGAAATAGTAAATATGCTGTTTTATATATAAACACTCTTTTCTTTACCAACATGTAATGAATATATGAGAATATTTGTGAGGTATTTTACACTCTGTTTTTCCTATTAAATCTTTGAAATTCTTCTGTTTTACACTTATATTACATTTCAATTTGAACTAGCCACATTTTAAGTATTCAGTAGCCATGTGCAGATGAGGGATTAGTCATCTGAAAATAAAGTGTTTGTATTTGTGTTATTTATTTTGTCTCACTCTACTAGAATGTAATCTCTGAAACAGCAGTTACATTTTCTTATCCACACCTGTAGCCTCTGTAGCTAGAACACAACCTAGTACATGGTAGGTAATATTTATTTCTTGGATTAAAAGTGTTTCAAGGAAGAAGACATGGATACTGTATACAGCAGATAGAAATTATAAGGTATGTGTTTTGGGAGCTAGAATGGTTCTTAAAGGAGGTTTAGTTAGTATGGACTTCCAAATTTGATGGCTGTAGGTTTAAATCTCAGCTCTATCACCTGCAGTTGTGTGGCCTTGGGCAAATGTTTAACCTTGATTTGGGGATGTCTAAAGTGGATAGGGCATGAAAGCAATTGGTCCCAGGAGGGAGGGTATTTTATCTCTGACATTGTTTTGAGTTGCTGGGGCATGATGATAATAAAAAGTCTTATTTTTATTATTTAAAAAATTCCCAACAGACAATGCACCCCCATCCCTTGTCAGTACTTGAGTGTACCACTGACATTGCTTCATCCTTGATATGCTACTGCCTCTGTGAGCTTACATTTTCTCACCTTTAAAATTATTTTTGTCATTTTATGTAGAAAATATTTTATAGCCCTTATTACATGCCAGGAAATTCTCAAGGATACACACACACACACACACACACTCACACACACAAACATACCCCTATCTACACACACACATACACACACCCCTATCTAAATATATAAATACACACATATCTTTATACATATGTGTGTGTGCGTGTGTGTATCTACACATCTATCTATATATCCATCTCTATTTCTATCTCTGTGTAATTCTAGCAACAATCCTGGGAGAAAGGCAATTTTTCGATTCCCATTTTACAGATGAGGAAACAGAGGCCCAAGTTTACATAGCTGAGAAGAAGCAGAGCCAGGTTTTTAACTCAGGCAATTTGACTTCAGAGAATGCACTCTTATATTGCCTCTCCATAATAAGACCTACCATATAAAGTTGGAGATACTGAGTGGAAAATAGCCAGCATGGTGTCCAGCCCACAACAGATTTTCAGTGGACAGGAGCTATTCTTATTATCACTATTAATAAAGTTTTTATTGGTTGAGAATCTGAAATCACAGGGAGGGTAATAACACCCCAAGGGTACACCACTATTCAGAAGCAGACAGGGCTTAAGGTATATAACCTGCTGATTTCCAGTCATGCCACGTCTGTCCACTGTTAACCCTTTATGAGAAACTAAGAAGAAATAACCACTGGAGGAGTAAAGAAGAATTGTTGACATTTTAATTAAATACGCTGAGAGATTGTTTTTCTCTTGTGTGGTTTGAAGTCTTATTCTATCTGACCCTGGGAATTCGCTCATATCCTCCACAGGGATTTTTATGAAGAGAATATTCTAAAAACATCCTTTCCCTGCCCCAGCTTCTTACCAGGGCAAGAATAGTGTTTAATATTCTAAGGCTCTTATATGTCGTGATTTTTTAACTTTAGTCACACTTAAATGTTTTTATACATTTTTAAAGCATAATTTAAACTTTCAAAAATCTTAAAATTATGGTGCAATTTACATAAAGTGCAGCAATTTTAGGCGTGCAATTCAGTGGATTTTCACAAAAATGTGTATGCAGCCATGTTGCTACCACCCACATCAAGATAGAATATTTGCATGGTGCAGTGGCTTGTGACTGTAGTCCCAGTTACTAAGAAGGCTGAGGAGGGAGGATCACTGGAGCCCAGGAGTTGGAGGCTGCAGTAAGCTATGATCACACTACCGCACTCCAGTCTGGGAAACAGAGCGAGACCTTATCTCAAAATAAATAAATAAATAAGAAAAAAAAGGAAAAAAAAAAAGATGTAGAATATTTCTAGCACTTCAGAAGGCTCCCTCATGTCCCCTCCTTGACAATACTCCCACCAAACATAACACCATTCTGACTTCTATCAACTTAGATTCATTTTGCCTGTTCTTACTTTGAAAGGAATATGGGGTCTAGCTTTTTGTTGTTGTTTATTTAACCTGATGTCTACAAAGTTCGTCTGTATTGTTGTGGGTAGCAGTAGTTAGTTTTTTATTGTTGAACAGTATCTTTGGTGACTATACCACAATTTATTTCTCCATATTTTGGTTTTGGACACTTATTAGTTTCCAGCTTGGAAGTATTCTAAATAAAGCACCAATGAAGTTCTTGTATATTTTATTTAATGGACACAAGACTTTATTTTTATTGGATATATACTCACTCATGGAAATGCTGGGTCATAGGATATGTATATGATTAGGATTAAAAGTTAATGCGGCCGGGCGCGGTAGCTCACGCCTGTAATCCCAGCACTTTGGGAGGCCGAGGGGGGTGGATCATGAGGTCAACAGATCGAGACCATCCTGGTCAACATGGTGAAACCCTGTCTCTACTAAAAAAAAAAATACAAAAATTAGCTGGGCATGGTGGTGCATGCCTGTAATCCCAGCTACTCAGGAGGCTGAGGCAGGAGAATTGCCTGAACCCAGGAGGTGGAGGTTGCGGTGAGCCGAGATTGCGCCATTGCACTCCAGCCTGGGTAACAAGAGCGAAACTCCGTCTCAAAAAAAAAAAAAAAAAAAAAAAAAAAAGTTAATGCAAGGAGTTTCAAAGAAGTTGTACTAATTTACAGTTCTTCAGTGTGTGTAAAGGTTTTAGCTGTGTTATATCCTCAACAGTTGGCATGGGTGCCATAACTCTTCAACATAATCTGTTTTTGAATATTCTGTTTCATTTTTAAGCAATGTATTAGATTACATGTAATTAATTAGCTAGCAAAAGATTAAATTCTCATAGTTTAAGAACTTCCCATTGACAATTACAGCATTAGGGCCATAGGCATTTCGTCTGTACTTTCTTTTTCAAATCAGCATTATTAAAGTATAGTTCACACACAACAAAATACACCAATTTTAAGGGCAATAATTTGTTGTGTTTTGATAACTGTATATGTATGCAACTGTATAAAATTACCAATTGTGTAGACCCCATAGTAATCATAAAATGGAACATTTTCATCACCCTAAGAAGTTCCTTCATGTCCCTTTAAAGTTGTTAAAAGAAAAACTTCAGCTGAATTAAATTTAAAGGAGTTTAACTGAGCAGCAAACTACTTGGGAATTGGGCAGACCCCAGAATCACAGCAGATTCAGACAGATTCCAGCGCAGCCATGTGATGGAAGAAGATTTATAGGAAAAAAAAAAGGAAGTGAGGCACAGAAATCCAAAGTGAGGTACAGAAACAGCTGGATTCGTGGTTAAGGGTTGGCGTTTGCCTTATTTGAACTCTGCAGTGTATGAGTGGTTGATGCCCTGCCCAGCTAGGAGGTAACCTAGTCGCAGTCTGCCAGCAGAGGCTTTGCTGAGCTGTGGTGGGCTCTGCCCAGCTGCTGTGTGAATTTCCTTGTGGTTTTGTTTCTAGAGGTATAGTTAGAACTGCCTCAGTAAAGGTGGATTGCCTCAGCAGCGGTGGACTGCCTTGGTAATGGCAGACGCCCTTTCCCCCACAGAACTGGACCATCCTGGGTTCAGCTGCACTTTCTGTGAAACTCTCAATCCATAGCGTTTCAGATTTCTGGTCTTTGTGGGGGTGGGACCTGCCCAGCCAGATCACCTGGCTCCCTATTTCAGCCCCCTTTTTGTCAGTTGAATGGGAGTTCTGTCTCCCAGGTGTTCCCGGTGCCAGTTGACATGGCTGCCCAAATTTGTGAGTTTTTGTGTGGAGACCCACTGCGTGGGCTGAAACATCCATGCTGGGAACTCATGGCACTTTTCAGCCTGAGAATCTCCTGGTCTGTGGGCAGTAATAACTCCTTTGGAAATGTAGTGATTACTCACCCTCTGCATTGTTTTTGCTGGGCACTGCACGCCAGAGCTGTCCCTATTCGGCTATCTTGGATCCACCTAGCCAAGACTTATATTTCGTCATTTTGATAATAGCCATTGTAACTGCTACAAGATGACATATCATTGTCATTTTAATTTGCATTTCCCTAATAATTGGTGCGATGTTTAGCATTTTTTTCATGTATCTGTTGGCCATTTGCATGTCTTCTTTTGAGAAATGTCTATTCAGGTATTTCTTACATTTTAAAATCAAGGTTTATTTTTTGATATTGAGTTCTTTTTAGAGTTTTTTTTGTGTTTTGGCTCTTAATACCTTATCAGATTATTGACTGCAAATACTTTCTCTCAACCTATAGGTTGTTTCTTCACTCTATTTTCCTTTGCTTTGTAGAAACCTTTCAGTTTGAACTAATCTCATTTGTCTATTTTTGCTTTTATTGCCTGAGCTTTGGGTGCCAAATCTTAAAAAAAAATAATTGCCCAGATCGATATTGTGTAGTTTTTATCCCCTATTTTTTTGAGTATTTTTATAGTTTCAGGTCTTATATTTAAGTCTTTAATACATTTTGAGTTGATTTTTATATACAGTGTGAGATAAAAGGTCCAATTTCATTCTTCTGCATATGAATATCCAGTTTTTCCAACATCATTTATTGAATAGACTGTTCTTTTTCCATTGTATGCTCTTGGCACCTTTTCAAAATCAATTAACTGTAAATGTGTGGGTTCATTTCTGGGCAATTTTGTTCACTGGTGGATATTTCTATTTATATGCCCATACATGCTGTTTTAATTGCTATAGCTTTGTAATAATTTAAAGTCAGGTAATGTGTTGCCTCAAGCTTTGTTCTTTTTGATGGAGAGTGCCTTGGCTCTTCAGGGTTTTTTTGTGGTTCCATATGAATTTTAGGATTGTTTTTCTATTTCTGTTAAAATGTCATTAGAAGTTCGTTAAGGATTACATTGAATCTGTAAATAGCTTTGGGTAGTATGAATATTTTAACAATATTAATTCTTCCAATCCATGAACACAGGATGTCTTTTCATTTAGTTGTATTTTCTTCAATTTTTAAAATTGTTTTATAGTTTCAGCCTGGTGCAGTGGCTCACGCCTGTAATCCCAGCACTTGGGAGGCTGGGGTGGTGGGATCACCTGAGGTCAGGGTTTTGAAACCAACCTGGCCAACATGGTGAAATCCCATCTCTACTAAAAATACAAAATTTTCCAGGTGTGGTGGTACATGCCTGTAATCCCAGCTACTTGAGAGGCTGAGGCAGGAGAATTGCTTGAACCTGAGAGGGGAAGGTTGCAGTGAGCTGAAATCGCCATTGCACTCCAGCCTGGGCAATAAGAGTGAAACTCTGTCTCAAAAATAAATAAATAAATAAAATAAGTAAAAATAGAATAATTCTCAGTGTACAGATCTTTTACTGCCTTAATCTCTATTATGGCTAAAGTTAGGATTTCTAAATGTTCTTCATGCTTGTGTAATCATAATACATAACACTTACATATATGTTTTAAAAGCTCACACGTATTCAACATTGACAATATATTAAGTATTGTGATAAATTCTTTATATCAATTTTTATATTTCATTCTCATAAAAATGCCCTATGAAATTTGTGTTATATTTCTGCTCCCTTCCTCGTCCCCGTTATATGGATGAATAAATTTAGTCACATGGAAATTAAGTTATTTGGCTGGGTGCAGTGGCTCATGACTGTAATTCCAATAATTTGGAAAGCTGAGGCAGGTGGGTCTCTTGAGTCCAGAAGTTTGAGATCAGCCTGGGCAACATAGCAAGACCCTATCTCTACCCACCCACGCCCCCCAAAAAATTAGCTGGATGTGGTGGCCCACGCCTATAGTTTCAGCTACCTGGAAGGCTGAGATGAGAGAATGACTTGAGCCCATGAGTTCAAGGTGGTAGTGAGCTATGATTGCACCACTGCACTCCAGCCTGTGTGATAGCACAAGACCCTGTTCCAAATAATAATAATAATAATAATAATAAAACAAAAGAAATTAAGTTGCTTGATCACAGTTACTTAGTAAGTATAAGAACTGAAATTTGTACCTTAGTCCATAGGTATATATTTTCAAGAATCAAAATATACACTACGTGGTGGTATTTAATTAAGCAGATACTTGTTATAATGCTACTATATGACAGATTCTGCTCTAGGAAATTTCTCATTAACTACTATGCGAATCCATCACTAAGTACTATTAATTTTATCTCTTAAATGTCTCCCAAGTTCTTCCCTTTCTCTCCTTGTCCAATGGCACCAACCTAGACCAAACCGCTATCATCTGCCATTGAGATTATGGCAACAGTTTCCACATAGACATACAAATATTCATTTCTGGGTCCACCCAATCCATTGTCTGCTCTGCAGTCAGAGTGTGTGTGTGTGTGTGTGTGTGTGTGTGTGTGTGTGTGTGTGTGTTTTCAGAACAAAAATCTGCTAATATCATATTTTTGTATGAAATCCTTCAAAGACTGTGGAATAAGTATTCAAATCTGAATGTTTGGACCTTTAACTACTTCTACAGTCTCTTTTTCCCCCCATTTATTTATTTTATTGCATTTTGGGTTTTGGGGTACATGTGAAGAACATGCAAGATTTGCATAGGTACACATGTGGCAGTGTGATTTGCTGCCTTCCTCCCCATCACCTACATCTGGCATCTCTCCCCTTGCTATCTCTCCCCAACTCCTCACCCCCCACCGTCCACCCCCTATTTCCCCCCAACTGACCCCAGTGTGTAGTGCTCCCCTCCCTGGTCCATGTGTTCTCACTGTTCAACACCCACCTATGAGTGAGAACATGTGGCGTTTGATCTTCTGCTCTTCTGTCAGTTTGCTGAGAATGATGGTTTCCAGGTTCATCCATGTCCCTACAAAGGGCACAAACCCATCGTTTTTGATGGCTGCATAATATTCCATGGTGTATATGTGCCACATTTTCCCTGTCCAGTCTATCATCAATGAGCATTTGGGTTGGTTCCAGGTCTTTGCGATTGTAAACAGTGCTGCAATGAACATTCATGTGCACGTGTCCTTATAGTAGAACGATTTAAAATCCTTTGGATATATACCCAGTAATGGGATTGCTGGGTCAAATGGAATTTCTATTTCTAGGTCCTTGAGGAATAGCCACACTGTCTTCCACAGTGGTTGAACTAATTTAAACTCCCACCAACAGTGTAAAAGTGTTCCTATTTCTCCACATCCTCTCCAGCATCTGTTGTCTCCAGATTTTTTAATGATCACCATTCTAACTGGCATGAGATGGTATCTCAATGTTGTTTTGATTTGCATTTCTCTAATGACCAGTGATGAGCATTTTTTCATGTTTGTTGGCCTCATGTATGTCTTCTTTTGTAAAGTATTTGTTCATATCCTTTGCCCACTTTTGAATGGGTTTTTTTTTTTTTTTTTTTTTTTTTTTTGTAAATCTGTTTTAGTTCTTTGTAAATGTAAATTCTGGATATCAGCCCTTTGTCAGATGGGTAAACTGCAAAAATTTTTTCCCATTGTGTTGGTTGCCGATTCACTCTAATGACTGTTTCTTTTGCTGTGCAGAGGCTGTGGAGTTTGATTAGGTCCCGTTTGTCTATTTTGGCTTTTGTTGTCAATGCTTTTGGTGTTTTGGTCATGAAGCCCTTGCCTACGCCTATGTCCTGAATGGTTTTGCCTAGATTTTCTTCTAGGGTGTTTATAGTGTTAGGTCTTATGTTTAAGTCTTTAATCCATCTGGAGTTAATTATAGTGTAAGGTGTCAGGAAGGAGACCAGCTTCTGCTTTCTGCACATGGCTAGCCAGCTTTCCCAACATCATTTATTAAACAGGGAATCCTTTCCCCATTGCTTGTTTTTGTCTGGTTTGTCAAAGATCAGATGGTTGTAGATATGTTGTGTTGCCTCCAAGACCTCTGTTCTGTTCCATTGGTCTATATCTCTGTTTTGGTACCGGTACCATGCTGTTTTGATTACTGTAGACTTGTAGTAGTGTAGAAGTCCGGTAGTGTGATGCCTCCAGCATTGTTCTTTTTGCTTAGAATTGACTTGGCTATGCAGGCTCTCTTTTGGTTCCATGTGAAGTTTAAGGTGGTTTTTTCCAGCTCTGTGAAGAAGGTCATTGGTAGCTTTATGCGGATGGCGTTGAATTTGTAAATTACTTTGGGAAGTATGGCCATTTTTAATGATATTGATTCTTCCTAACCATGAACATGGAATGTTTCTCCATCTGTTTGTGTTCTCTCTTATTTCATTGAGCAGTGCCTTGTAGTTCTCCTTGAAGAGGTCCTTTACGTTTCTTGTTAGTTGTATTCCTAGGTATTTTATTCTCTTTGTGGCAATTGTGAATGGAAGTTCGTTCTTGATTTGGCTCTCTTTCAGTCTGTTATTGGTGTATAGGAATGCATGTGATTTCTGCACATTGATTTTGTATCCTGAGACTTTGCTGAAGTTGCTTATCAGTTTCAGGAGCTTTTGGGCTGAGACGATGGGGTCTTCTAGATATACAATCATGTCGTCTGCAAATAGAGACAATTTGACTTCCTCCTTTCCTATTTGAATATCATTTATTTCTTTTTCTTGCCTGATTGCTCTGGCTAGAACTTCTAGTACTATATTGAATAGGAGTGGTGAGAGAGGGCATCCTTGTCTGGTGCCACATTTCAAGGGGAATGCTTCCAGTTTTTGCCCATTCAGTATGATATTGGCTGTTGCTTTGTCATAAATAGCTTTTATTATTTTGAGATACGTTCTGTCAATACCTAGCTTATTGAGGGTTTTTAGCATAAAGGGCTGTTGAATTTTGTCAAAGGCCTCCTCTGCATCAATTGAGATAATCATGTGGTTTTGTCTTTGGTTCTGTTTATGTGGTGAATTACGTTTATAGACTTGCGTATGTTGAACCAGCCTTGCATCCCTGGGATGAAGCCTACTTGATCATGGTGGATAAGCTTTTTGATGTGCTGTTGCAATCGACTTGTCAGTATTTTATTGAAGATTTTTGCATATGTGTTCATGATGGATATTGGCCTGATGAGTCTCTGCCAGGTTTTGGAATCAGGATGATGTTGGTCTCATAAAATGATTTGGGAATAATTCCCTCTTTTTGTATTGTTTGGAATAGTTTCAGAAGGAATGGTACCAGCTCCTCTTCATATGTCTGGTAGAATTCGGCTGTGAACCTGTCTGGACCTGTGCTTTTTTTGGGTGGTAAGCTCTTAATTGCTGCCTCAACTTCAGACCTTGTTATGGGTCTGTTCAGGGTTTCGGCTTCTTCCTGGTTTAGGCTTGGGAGGAGGCAAGTGTCCAGGAATGTATCCATTTCTTCCAGGTTTACTAGTTTATGTGCATATAGTTGTTTGTAATAGTCTCTGATGATGGTTTGAATTTCTGTGGAATCTGTGGTGATATCCCCTTTATCATTTTTTATTGCATGAATTTGGTAATTCTCCCTTCTCTTTTTTATTAATCTGGCTAGTTGTCTGTCTATTTTGTTGATCTTTTCAAAAAACCAGCTCCTAGATTTATTGATTTTTTGAAGGGTTTTTTGTGTTTCTATCTCCTTCAGTTCTGCTCTGATCTTAGCTATTTCTTGTCTTCTGCTAGACTTTGAGTTTTTTGATCTTGCTCCTCTAGCTCTTTCAATTTTGACAATAGGGTGTCAATTTTTGATCTCTCCTTGCTTCTCATGTGGGCACTTATTGCTATATATTTTCCTCTAGAGACTGCTTTAAATGTGTCCCAGAGATTCTGGTATGTTGTGCCTTCATTCTCGTTGGTTTCGAAGAACATCTTTATTTCTGACTTCATTTCATTGTTTATCCAGTCAACATTCAAGAGCAAGTTGTTCAGTTTCCATGAAGCTGTGCGGTTCTGGGTTAGTTTTTGAATTCTGAGTTCTAACTTGATTGCACTGTGGTCTGAGAGACAATTTGTTATGATTTCCGTTGTTTTTGCATTTGCTGAGCAGTGATTTACTTCCAGTTATGTGGTCAATTTAGAGTAGGTGTGATGTGGTGCTGAGAAGAATGTATATTCTGTGGATTTAGGATGGCGAGTTCTGTAGATGCCTATTAAGTTTGCTTGGTCTGGATCTGAGTTCAAGTCCTGGATATCCTTGTTAATTTTCTGACTGGTTGATCTGTCGAATATTGACAATGGGGTGTTAAAGTCTCCCACTATAATTGTGTGGGAGTCTAAGTCCCTTTGTAAGTCATTAAGAACTTGCCTTATATATCTGGGTGCTCCTTTATTGAGTGCGTATATATTTAGGATCGTTAGCTCTTCTTGTTGCATTGATCCTTTTACCATTATGTAATGTCCCTCTGTCTCTTATGATCTTTGTTGTTTTAAAGTCTAATTTATCAGAGATGAAAATTGCAACTCCTGCTTTTTTTTGCTCTCTATTTGCTTGGTCAATCTTCCTCCATCCCTTTATTTTTAGCCTTTGTGTATCCTTGCATGTGAGATGGGTTTCCTGGATACAGCACACCGATGGGTTTTGTCTTTTTATCCAATTTGCCAGTCTGTGTCTTTTGATTGGGGCATTTAGTTCATTTACATTTAGGGTTAATATTGTTATGTGTGAATTTGATACTGCCATTTTGGTGCTAGCTGGCAGTTTTGCCCATTAGTTGATGCAGATTCTTCATTGTGTTGATGCTCTTTACCATTTGGCATGTTTTTGGAGTGGCTGGTACTGGTTGTTACTTTATATGTGTAGAGCCTCTTTCAGGAGCTCTTGTGAAACTGGCCTGGTGGTGATGAAATCTCTGAGTACTTGCATGTTCACAAAGAATTTTATTTTTCCTCCACTTATGAAGCTTAGTTTGGCTGGATAGGAGATTCTGGGTTGAAAGTCCTTTTCTTTAAGGATGTTGAATATTGGCCCCCACTCTCTTATGGCTTGTAGGGTTTCTGCTGAGAGATCTGCTGTGAGTCTGATGGGCTTCCCTTTGTGGGTAACCCGACCTTTCTCTCTGGCTGCCCTTAGTATTTTCTCCTTCATTTCAACCCTGGCAAATCTGATGATTATGTGCCTTGGGGTTGCTCTTCTTGACTAATATCTTTGTGGTGTTCTCTGTATTTCCTGGACTTGAATATTGGCCTGCCTTGCTAGGTTGGGGAAGTTTTCCTGGACAATATCCTGAAGAGTATTTTCCAGCTTGGATTCATTCTCTTCGTCATATTCAGATACGCTTATCAAACGTAGATTAGGCCTTTTCACATAGTCCCACATTTCTTGGAGACTTTGTTCATTCCTTTTTACCCTTTTTTCTCCAGTCTTGCCTTCCCATTTTCTTTCATTGAGTTGATCTTCGACCTCTGTTATCCTTTCTTCTGCTTGGTCAATTTGGCTGTTGATACTTGTGCATGCTTCGCGAAGTTCTCATGTTGTGTTTTTCAGCTCCATCAATTCACTTATATTCCTTTCTATTTTGTCCATTCTCGTTAGCATTTCGTCAAATCTTTTTTAAAGTTCTTAGTTTCTTTGCATTGGGTTAGAACATGTTGTTTTAGTTCACAGAAGTTTCTTACTACCCACCTTCTGAAGTCTGATTCTGTCATTTCATCACACTCGTTCTCCATCCAACCTTGTTCTCTTGCTGGTGAGGAGTTGTGATCCCTTGTAGGAGGAGAGGTGTTCTGGTTTCAGGTGTTTTCATCCTTTTTTCGCTGGTTTCTTCCCAACTTTATGGATTTATCCACCTGTCATCTTTGTAGTTGCTGGCTTTCAGATTGGGTCTCTGAGTAGACGTTCTGTTTGTTGATGATGAGGTTATTTCTGTTTCTTAGTTTTCCTTCTGACAGTCTGGCCCCTCTGCTGTAGGTCTGCTGAGATCCACTCCAGGCCCTGCTTGCCTGGGGATCACCTGCAGCAGCGTCTGCGCTTTCACTGGGAGCTGCAATCCTGAGCTGTTCCTAAACGGCCATCTTGGATCCCTTCCCCTCTTGTGTCTACTTCTACAGTCTTCAATGAATCTCCTGAATTTTTTTTTCTTAGTGCTTCAATCACCTTGAACCCTTTTCAGCTCCTTTAATCTCCTCTAGAGTTTTGACACAGGCTGTTCTATAAACTGGAGCACATCCCTTTCTTTCTGTCCTTTAATTACCTTCAGTGTCAGATCTTCTATTAGTTATCACATCTTCCAGAATCAAGGAAGCATCCTTGCCCTGATTTTCTTGAATAAGTCAATCCCTTCATTGCAGGCTCTCATAAAACCTAACTTTGTTGTGTGGCATTTGCCAGAGTTATCTTTATGCATGATTATTTGATTAATGTCTATTTTTATTTCAATTAGCTATACTGGCATGAATAAACCTACATGTCTGTTTTTCCTCATTATTGCAATTCTAGAATTAGTATTGCAGTACTATTTGTTGAATCAATAAATGATGAACATTTACACAATGTCTGTTCCCGAGAATTTTATAACACAGGATATAGACAAGTTACGGAAATTACAATGTCTTAGGTTAGGTGTTACAATAGGGTTACTAGATGCTGTGAGAGCAAAAAAGAGGCACTCGAACTGGACTTGCAGGCATGAGAAGGATACCTGAATGAAGCAACATGTAATCTAATATCTGAGTTTTGAGTAGGCATTAGCCAGGTGTGATTGACAGGTATGAGAGTGTGGTCTTGGAGGAAAGGAGAATGTTACAGGTAAGGTGAACAGAGTAACCAAAGACCATGCAATGTGAAATAGAAGGCTACCCTGATGAACTCAGAGTTATCAGGATGGGAGAGGCATGGAGAGGGAAGCAGGGTAGAATGTAAGAGACAAAAATCATGGAGATAGGCAGATATTACTTCAATCTGGAGCAGGGAGTTCATTATAATTTTGCAGTTTATTCTGATGGCAATGGCATAGCACTCAGTTTTAAGTAGGGACATAATCTTCCCTAGAGCTTTGACACAGGCTCTGTATCTATCTACACAGATAGTGTATATTTTAGAAATGCCATAGTTGTTGTAATCTAGGGAATGATTAGAGTCTAGTATGTCTGAGGCAGAAAAAATGAGTTGTGAGGTTGTTTCAGAAGTCCTGGCAAGAGGTGATAGCAGCCTGGAGTAGGCTAGTGTCAATGGAATTGGTGAGAGGTTGGTAAACCTAAGAAATATTGAAAGGTAGATTCTACGTGATAGGGTGACTGGGTGGAAGCGGAAGTGAGGAGAGAGGTGATAAGAATGCCATCTGGGTTTCTTACTTGGAGAGCGGTGGGGCTGTCCAATGAGTAAGGAAAACGAAGAGAAGAATGCTGGATGTGTTAGAATGGAGCACTTCAGTAAAATGCTGGGAAATGGTGCTTGTAGGACCGCCTAATGGAGATGTCTATGAGGCAGGCAGGTGTATGAGATGGGAGCTGAAGACAGTGATCTGCGTAGAAGCCATAGGCCCCATCTCTGAGTCATCAGCACCAAGATGGTAATTGAAGTTACAGTGGATGAAATGTTCATGAGTAACGTTTTGAATAAGAAGAGAAGAGGACCTAGATGCAGCCTCTGAGAAATATGTAAATTTAAGGGATGTCAGAGGAAGGGAAGCTCACAAAGGGGAACTAAAAAAGGGAGAAACAAAGCCATGTGAAGTGCAGTTGACAACGGCTGGAGAAAAATGTACTGAAGAGGAGCTGTCTAAATCATTGAGCAACTACTTAAAGGTTGAAGTACTCAAAGGCTCTAGTGAGAAGCAGGTAAGTGATGATTTTGTTCAAGTGTTGATGTTATTTGTATTTGGTGGAGGAGAAGGAAGCTAGGTTTCACTGTGAGAGGAATGCACAGTAGACGAAATTCAGGGAACACAGAGAGAACTGGGCCCACCAAATTTTCTATGCGCAAGATCCAGGGTCACTTGAGATGATTATTTTCTTAAGTACAAATAAATGAACACATAAAAATGCCCTTTGGAAAGAATCAACGGAGAGTAAGTGGCTGAAGATAAAGAAATTTGAACGGGTAATTAACACAGCAAGGGATATAAGAAGAAAGATGGTGGGGGATAACCCTGAGCACACATAGGGAAATTAGTCTTAAAGCAAGATGCATAAAACCTCTTTCAATGCAATTGTATGAAAGGACAGGATGGATACACATACAGGCGAGTTTGTATGTTTGGTGTTAAAACATTGTTTTTTTTTTGTTTTTTTTTTTAATCCTAACCTTGTTGTTCAATTTGCTCTGTGAATTAGGAGGTGAAGTAATCGGCTGAGAGTAAAAAGAAACATGAGTTTGGGGATTTGAGATGATAATAAGTAGCTTGAAACAGTTACTAAGGAGAAAAGAAGACTGACCTCCTGAAAATCTCTTCCAAGTCACCATTTTTTATAGCTGCATAGTATTTTACTTTGTGGGTGCCAAATAATTACTTCAGCCATGATTTGTTAATGAATCTCCAGGCAGAGTTTGCTTAGCCATTATTATGCATTGCAATGGCTATTATCAAAAAATTTATTAAAAATGTTTATTAATTGTCTTCTATGTACAATATAGAGGATGCAGTGATAAACAAGACATTACTAGAGTAGTGAGCTTCAAATTTAATAGAATATGTGACATTAATGGCTCTGAAACAAGAAGAATGTGAAAAGTTTCTGAACAGAGGCTCAAAACAAAAGTGTTATAGGAACACAGAGGAAGAAGAGAGTGATTCTGGTTTTGGAGGTCCTCCAGAGGTTTAATAGACAGGATAACCTCTGATAATGACATCAAACGTGTATTATTTTATAGAAAATAGTTTGAAGAAGGGCATTCATGTAGAGGAGTTGCCCAAACCAATGCATTCCAAGAGGAATGTGCTGACTTCATATCATAATGAGACATAACTGGCTTGTCATAGAGAGAAATGAAAGAGGAAGGTAGGGATGGGGCTGGGAAGACAGTTGTTACCACATTATGGAGAGAGAAGACTCAGATCCTTATTTTCTAGACAAAGGTGTGCCATAATTCAAGCCCTCAAGAGACATAGACTCTTGTGGGAAGAAAGAAGAACATACCAGATGTTTGATTAGCTAATAAGGAAAAATGTAGTACCAGGCATTAAGTACTAACCCTTAGCTTCGACCCATCACAGTTACACAGTGAATTCTTGTTGAATGAATGAAGGTCAAAGGTAGAAACTATAAAAACAACTGTTATTCAGAATAGGAAGAGCGTGGCTACAATGATTAAGAAAAACTTCCCAAATCACTTTTTCATATTTTTAAGGGTGTGGCTTGACATATTTATCCCTTTCTCTCTTGCTTTCTTTCTCTCAAAATGCAAACTGGCTACTGAAGATTGTTTTCTTCATTTTTGGAGACTGTATAACCATGATATAATTATCATTACTGATGGACACATGTAGATGCTAAAAAAAAAAAAAAAAGGCTTTTTCTTTCTTTCTTTTCTTTTTTTTTTTTTGAGAAGTTGATATAAGGAAACTTGACAATAGAACTCAAGAATGTTTTCATAGCTGAAATAGTAGGAAAGCTGTTCTCTCTCATCCAAACACCTTCTTCCTGAGAGGTTGATCATAGTGATAAGAGTTTATTCGTATTGGCCCAGTATAAAATGAGTAGGCATGTGGTAATGATAAATAAATATGTAGTATAATTAGGACTTGATTCAGTCAAACCTTTCACTGGCATGTACACCAGAAAATTCTAGCTGCAATTCGACCTGTCTTGAAATGTCCCTTCATCTCACTTATGTCTAGTATCTCCAGTGATGCTTTTTGTATTTCCCCGAAATTTAGTAGATGTGTATGACATCTGCTACTGAGGCCAAAAAGTCCACATTGAAGTCAAAGGAATGACTTTGGAATCTGTGTCTCTATTATTATGCTCCAGCCATCTTCTACCATTATCATAAAATGTTGCTTTGTGGGAGAGTGGAGGTCCTTACTGGAATATGCACATGTGCCACAATGAGTTAACCAGTAGTTGAGGTAACTGTGCATTTTGAAGTTTAATTCATTTCACGGAGAAGTAATACTTTGATGTTTCACCCAGTTTGACTTTTATTTTCACTAAATCAGATTGTAGGGATGGGTTTGGGAGTCCTTTCTCTCTTTATGTTAATAGTCTGAAAAGATACCATCTATACTTTTTATTTAAACAAAAGGGAAAGCAGAGTAGAGATGGTCAGAGAACAGCTTGCCAGGTAGCAATTTGGAGGAGATGAAAATTATGTCAGACTTCTGTGAAGCTTTTGCTGCTCTGGCCTTAAAATTCCTCGTCACCTCAGGGCCCTCCACTTTTCTGTTATGGCCGAGCATGCACCCATGGTCAGACTATTAGCTCCCAAAGAGGACAGATTTTGTCTCTCTTATCCATTCATATAGCTCCCCAACCCAAGATGAGTAGAACTGACCCCCTCCCCTCTGACACTTGTTTCCATGGAAACCCAACAGGGAACAGGAAGAAGAGTCCAAAATTATGCCTCTTTCAGGGGGCAGAATCCATTAGGCCTGCACATGTGACTGGGTTCCTTCACATGGTTATTTTAAAGTAATGAACCTAAGCTTTCCCCAGGTCTGATTCATGCTTTTAAAAGGTAATGGGAGAACACTTTCTGAGAAAGAGGTTACCCTTAGTCTATGTTTATCACTAAAGGTGGACTTGCAGATCACACACTAGTAGAAGAGGCCCTGTCATTCTGCTGTCATGTGAAAGCTGATGTCAACCTAAGGCTTTGGTTTGACAGGGAAAATGCAGAGAAGCTGCCAAGAGTTCCAGAGTCTTACTGATTTTCTGCCTGATTTGTTCTCCTTTCCAGGATTCTTCTGTATCCTGTTCTTGGAACCAAATCATGTTAGATATAGAATAGTGTGAAGTGGTGCCACAGAAAAGGTAATTGCAAAAAGGCGACAGGCATTATTTGAAGACCTACTATTTCCCAGGCCTTCTGATAGGGATACACATACACACACACACACACACACACACACACGCACACACAATTGAATCCTGACAGCAACATTTTGAAGTAGATATTATCTCCAGACAGAGCTAATATTTTTGGTATATACGCTAATATTTGTGTGGTATATGTGCTTCTAAAGTATCTCTTTCTCTTTGTGTATGTGCGTGTATGTGTATGTATGTACAGCTCTGTTGAAAAAATTTGCAAAGTTTTCATGAATTGGATTATATTGTTGTAAAATCCTTCTACTTAAAAAATGGCAACCTAGTATTTCATCATACTAACACATCAAAGTTTATTTTCCCATCTTAAATTGTGGTTATTTAGGTTATTTCCAACCTTATATTCTGGTTAAGTTGGAAAATATTCCATCGTATGTGTTATCACTGATTTATTTAACCACAGCTTTTTTATATTTAAATAACCTTTTTTTTTTTCTAATTCACATGATATTGTGACAAATACTGTCATGGTCACTTTTTTATGTATTTGATAATTTTTTATGGTTAATTATTAGATTAAAAGGCACGAATATTTTAAGTGATACTTAATACATATTTCCAAGTTGGCCTGAAGAAGAATTATTAGTGTCTTGCATTGCCCTAAAGGTGTGAGATGGCCCCTTCCCCTACACTCTTGCTAAAGCAGATATTTTCAATCCTAATTTATTAACCTGATGGGCAAAAGATAGTTTCATTTGAAACTGAATTTTCTGATTAGAGTCTGTCCCAAGTACAGTTTATTGCTCAAGAAAAACAGGCCCAACTTCTACTAAAATAAGAAAAGTTAAATATTATCATGTTAGTACCTAGGATGTATTTTGAAACAATTTAAAATCAAGCGACTTGATTAGAACTTTATTTTAGCTGTTCATTGCATTTAGGGACTCTTTTTCCCTATTGAATCGTGCTGTGTATAATAGCATAAAGACACAGCAGGAGATAGATGTTTTTGAAAAAAATTCAGAAGCCAAATCAGAAAGGCAAACTCATGATTCACGTTCCTTTGATTTTATCTGTAATTATTTTGCAAGCATTTACACTCAGTTTGAAACTTGCCATTCATAGAAGCCACCATTTTTTTCTGAATGTCATAGAACTATGCACTGGAAAGTATAAATGAAGGAGGATTTTTGAGTTGTTGCATAAAAATTGGAAGATTATGAGACTTGAAAATGTCCCTTTTTTGTTTACAATTGTCTATTTGCTTCTACATCTTTTTAAAAAATCTTATGATGTGAGTAATATGTACACAATTTGGACAAGGTATATGATTAAAAAAAAAGTACTGTACTACCTGGAAGAAAATTTGAGTTTTAACCCAGGATTTATTCAATAGGAACCTTTGTAACTTTAGCCAGATTATATCACTTCTCTGGTCATCAGTATCACAGTGTACAAAATGAAAGAGATGGACTAGACAATGTTTATAGCCATTTTCCAAACCTAATATTTAGCTCTAATTTTTTCTGGGTGGGGAAAGAGATATCTTAGTGATTAACTTGCATAAGTAACAAAATTAACTACAAATCTGATATTTTCCATTGAATATCCATGCGTAACAGGAGATATTGGGCAGAGAGATAATACCTTTTACTGTCAGTCTACTGTTCTAAATTTTTAACCTAAAAGAGAGGAAGGAAAATATCCTGAATTTTCATGTTGACTCTTAGGTTGGAGGTATATACTTCATGTGTCAGGTGGCTAAAATTTGACTTGTGCATTAAAAATGCATTCAATTTCCTGAATGTTTAATATCATTTTCCTAGCCAACAAACAGAATGGACCGTGACAGCTATTTTTCTCTGCTCAGCATGTTTTGTAGCCCCTTTTCTGGTTTCTGGAACAAATTCTAACCCACTCCTTGTGGTTTTGGTGGAACTGTCAATCACAGTGTCTGCTCCCCTACCTAAATCCACTCATTGAAAAGCAGGTGACTGAGCTAGGCCAGTTAGAGTCCACTCTGGGACTTTTCTGCTGCAGTTGGAGGGGAAGATTCTCTTTTCTCTTTGGATCTCAAGTTAACACTTGAAGGGCTAACCTTGCCAGTGGCCATCATTCCCAACATGTGGAAGCATCCTGTCTGCAAGGAGAGGCAGTCAGGCTGACCAAGAAAGAGAATTAAAAATGAGTAGACAGGAAAAACTCTGATACTGGTTATATCCTGAATCCTCCAGTATACACATGATTCAATGATTCCAGTTTGAAAATTAAGCTTGTTGAGTTGTTTTCTAATGTTAGCAATTGAAATAATCCTAATACAGAAAATAAAAGGGAAGTTGAAACCAAAAACAAAACTGTCTCCAAATACTTCTTTTTGGAGGCCTGTTCAGTGCATACATGCAATCTGATAAATAGTGAAAATAATGTTAATGATAGTAGTTCAAGCAAAGAGTCCTGAGTTGTCAGTTTGGACTAGAGGCATGCTTATCAAATATGTACTTCCGGGGTCAAAACTACCAATAAAATATGAGGCATTATTATAAAAGCTCAGAGAATTAAAAACTACTTGTAAAAGTTATTGCACAGTTGTAACAGATTTGTACACGTTGACATGTACACATTTGAAATAATGATGCTGTTGGTAAGAATCCTGAAAAGAAAATTAAGAGAACTGGGCTGAAGTCCCAGTTTTATATTTAAAGGTATGTTGCCATGGGTAGGTGACTTTTCCCTAGGACAAAGTGTCCTCTTTTGTGAAGTGAAGTGTTTGGAATTTGTTGCCCTACAGGTCTTTTCAGTTCAGAAGCTCGCCCTTCTCCTCTCATTCCCTCTCCTCTCATCTCTGCTTTTTCTTCCACTAGTTGTGCAATTCTGATATCTCAGGCCATGAAAGTCATAACTGAGCTGGAATATTTACAAGGAAGGGTGATCACATAATCAAGGTAAGAAAAACACAAAAGCAAAGGATTCTTTAAATTGGAACATAGTTTGAGAAGGACCACCTCAACAAGATTGAATGTACTTTGTGGTTCATCAAACCATTTTCCCTTTTGCTTCTGAGCACATACTAGATTATATTTCTGGCTGTGATTGCAGTGGCCCTTTCAATGAGCTATTGCCAATGAGATACTAGAATAAATGATGTCCGCCACCTGTAGGCCTGGACCCTAAACTTCCCACTAAGTCCTCCACATTCTTTCTTTTATTTTCTCTACTGATTGAATGCAGAGGATCTAGTGGTGGACTTCAAAGGCCTGGGTCCTTGAAATGACTACACGGAGCAAAGCCATGAGTCTTTTTATTTCTTTATGTATGTATCCTTCCTTATCTCACTTATTTATCCTTTTAGATAACATGGACCAACATTACCCTTCACCAAAATACCTTTAATAGCACTGCCAAGGACAGAATGCTCAGTTGAAAGGACTCTGACTGTGACTCGTTTTATTTTTTACTAATTTTTTTTTCTATTTAAACAAAATGTAACATGAAGAAGTAGAATACAGGTTTGAGGGGATAGTAACTGATTTTTTAATTTTGTACCCAGACATTTGGCCTTATGTTCCTGTTACAGCCTGATATGGTTTGGATCTGTGTCTCCGCCCAAATCTCATGTTGATTTGTAATCCCCAGTGTTGGATGTGGGTCCTGGTGGGAGATGACTGGATCACGGGGCTGAGTTCTCATGAATGGATTAGCATTGCCCCCTTGGTGCTGTTCTTGTAAAAGTGGGTAGGTTATTGTGAGATCTGGTTGTTTAAAATTGTGTAGCACCTGCCCCTTCTCTCTTGGCCTTGCTCCTTCCAAGTAAGATGCCTGCTCCCACTTGTCTGCCATGATTGTAAATTTCTTGAGCCCTTCCCAGAAGCAGAAACCACTCTGCTTTCTGTACAGCCTGCCGAACCATGAGCCAATTAAACCTTTTTTCATTATAGATTGCCCAGTCTCGGGTATTTCTTTATAGCAGTGCATGGACGGACTATTACACAGCCATTGTAAGTTTCACCATTGTGATTCTGATGCCTGTTGTGCCTTTGTTACTCTTCCTAAACAGCGCTCCCAGAGTCTGTGATCTCCTCCTGAAAACTTCATTGACTCTTTTGTCTTCACTCTACAGCAAGGGGATAAATGTTCTCTTGAATAGCAGGGATTATTTATGGCAAAGGTTTCCTCAATGTCAATTTGTCCACAGAGGGAAGTACAACTCCAAGGGCATGTTCTTCTCTGGATGCCAGACCCAACTCCCATTAGCACTAACAAGCACTACGTGTGAGACTGTTGCCTTTTCTGGGCCACTGCAGCATAGAGAGAAGCCTTTTCTCATCCATCACATCACCATCAACTCTTGCTCACTCACTTCCTTCTTCTCTAAATAGCTTTCCAAATGAGAAAGTGGAAACATTCCATTGTTTATCTCTGACCAAAATGTTCTTTTCAATAACAGTGATAAGGTATTCCAAAGCCAAAAGGTCTTCCAAAGTCCAGCACCGTCCTGTGTCCTGTGCTCTCCCTGGACACAGGACTGTGCTACAGGACTTGGCCTCATGGAAAGATCAAATCTTGATTATTTATAGGGCTGACTGTAACCTCTTGAAGCCAAGGAACTCTGACTTCTTTGGATCTAACACAGTACTTGGCCTCTCTTTTTTGTTTTTGTTTTTTGTTTTTTTTATTGCATTTTAGGTTTTGGGGTACATGTGAAGAACATGCAAGATTGTTGCATAGGTACACACATGGCAGTGTGATTTGCTGACTTCCTCCCCATCACCTATATCTAGAATTTGTCCCCTTGCTATCTGTCCCCAACTCCCCACCCCACACTGTCCCTCCCCTACTTGGCCTCTTTGTAGGTGAGTAGCAGATGTTCCGTAACTGTAGCTAGATACTTGCTATGGCCTTGCAGCTGTGGTGGAGACAAGGCTGTCCATGAGTAGCAGAGGCGATATAGCTACTGTGGGCTGACATGCAGGGAATCAAGGCCAGTGATGCTGTGAGACATTCTACCGTACTCAGAGCAGCCCCCGTCACAAAGGAATCTGGCCTAAAGTGTCAACAGTTGAAAGGCTGAGAAATCCTACACTACAGTTAGTTTCTGTGGCTCATAATTAATAACTTTTCTAAAATAGGGATATTATTAACCCTATTTTATGATGAGGGAAGAGATTGAATTAGGTTAAATAAAATGTTTAGGACTAAATACCAAAGATGGCCTGGTAAAGGAGAGATTCATATTAGTCCAGACTTTCATGAACTTTTGTTAGGGAAACTATTTGTGTTTTTTTGACAAAAAGCACAATTTGACTTTGCGGTGGCTTTGTAACGTGTCAACTTGGCTACAGTGACCTACATTTTCCCAAATCCCCATTTCTGGCATGTTTCCGGATAGGATTGAACAAAAGAGATATTTTTGGGTGAGATATGTGGGGCAGATGTGATGCAGCGGCCGTTTTGTAGTTCCCAAGTATTGTCTCTGACTTGCAGGCTCATCTATGGTGTGAGGCAGGAGCCAGCCCACAACCGTTTCACTTTCCTTTGGATCTTCCTCCAATTTCTCCAACTCTTGGGTCAGATGTGTATGTAGCTCTGTGAGGAAAGGTCCTAGCTTTTGCAGGACACTTACTATAACAAGAACAGACGGGGATTTCAGTCTGTGCTTGTGGGCTCCGGCTTGTGATTGTGGTTCCAGCTTGATCTTGCTTACTCCCATGTAATGTTTCTCTTCTCTTCCTGTCTGCCCTCTGGACTTGAAGTTCCAGCATCAGACAGGATGACAACAGTCTCACAGTGACTGCTTAACCAAGTCTCACAATTGTAGGAAGTCAAATTGCTGTAGCAAATATATGTGTGTGTATGTGCATATAAATAGACACACATATACAATACACACACACACACACACACACAGACACACAGACACATTCGTGCGGTTTTGCTTCTCTGCACCTTGATACAACTGGTAATATTTTAGATAAAAGTTTTTATGAGAAAGTTGTAAATTAATAACTACATAAAAAGTTTTGAATAAAGTGAAAAGACACTTATAATCTCATCTTAAAATAACTACTATTTATTTCTGTAAACACCTTCCTTTTTACGCAGGTATACACTAAAACAAAAACGTATTGGATAAATGAAAACATGTACATCTCTAGGTATCAGTTTAGTTTTTGCCTTAACTTCCTCACTTCTATTATAGCTTCATATCCAGTGTTCTCTGCTGCCGGTGAGGTGGACATTTGTGTCTCTACTCCTTGCTTTAACACTCATCGTTGAAATGGGGAAAATGCTTCTTACACACTCTTGTACTCTGCTCTGTTATAGCATCTTGTGCTGTGCTCTGCTGTAGCAAAAACATAGCATTCCTCGGGATCTCAATTTATTCGTGATATATATGTTTAATTTTTATATGTATTTGTATGATATCCTCAGCAGCTTGGAGGATATCGTGAGGTATAGGACCAAAGGCAATTTGAGAAGCCCACTGTCCCGTGTCCTCAAATTTACTCTTTCCCTGCTTTAATGGTTCATAACCCTTTGCAAAAGCAATGGGCCTTCATCCTCTCTTTCCTTAGGGTAAAGTTTCTTTCCATGAGGAGGATGGCAATATAATTTGTTGTCCATTCTGGCACCTCCTTGAGAGTGGAAGAGGGAGTATGACTAACAATGATGCTGGGACAGTAGGCATATACTGTTTCTTACTTATGAGGCTGCCTGGCCTGTCATGAAACAGACGATTCTTATGTTAAACCTATGTTACCTGGGACAGAGGCATTTTTTATGTAATTATAGTCATACTTTATATTGCACTGTTTTACAGACCACCAACAATGTATGAGTTCCAATTTCACTACATTCTCACTAACAGTTGTTATTTTCCATTTAAAAAGAAAATTCTAGCCATACTAATGGGTACAAAATGACATCTCATTATGGTTTTAATTTGCATGTTTTTGATGATGATAATTTTGAGCACATTTTCATGTCCTTATTGACTAATTATTTATCTGCTTTGGAGATTGTCTATTTAGGTTCTGTATTCAAGTTTTAATTGGGTAATTTGACTTTTTGTTGTTGAGTTTGTTATATGTTGGTTATACTAGGCCCTGTGGTTTGCAAAACTTTTCTCCCACTATGTAGATTGTCCTTTCACTTTCTTGGTAGTGTCTTTTAATGTGCATAAGTTTTTATTTTTGATGAAGCTGAATTTATCTTTTAATTTTGTTGCTTGTGTTTTGGGTGTCATATTTAAGAAATGCCACCTAATCTAAGGTTAAAAATATTTAACCCTATATTTTCTTTCAAGAGTTTTGGAGTTTATCTCTCAAATTTAGGCCTTTGATTCTTTTTGAGTTAATATTCACTTATGGTATGTGGTTGGAGTCTAAATTAATTCTTTTGTATGTAAATATCCAATTGTCTCAGCAACATTTATTAAAAAGACTATTGTTTCTTTATTGAATGCACTGGTGCCTCTGTCAAGAATCAACTGACCATAGAGGCATGAGTTTATTTTTGGACTCCCAATTCTATTGCGTTGATCTACATATTTAGCCTTATGCCAGTAACATGCTGTCGTGACTATTGTGACTTTTTAATAAATTTTGGAGTTGGGAAGTATGTATCCTTCAACTTAGTTCTTTTTCATAATTCATTTGGCTATTAAAGGGCTCTTGCAATTATACATGAATTTTTGTTTCAGCTTGTCAATTTTCATGTCATTCATATGTAGATAGAGATAGTCTTACTTTCTTCCTTTTCCATTTAGGTGCTTACCCTACCCACCAACCTACTTTTCTTCCTTCCTTCCTTCCTCCCTGCCCCCAATTTGAACAGAAATGGGGACAGTGGATATCCTTGTCTTGTTCTTGATGTTAGGACCAAAGTTTTTCACATTAAGTATGATGTCAGCTGGAGGTTTTCCATAGGTGTCTTTTTGTCAGATTGATGAAGTTCATTTCTGTTCCCAGTTAGTTGAATTTTTTTTTATTATGAAAGGATGGTGGGTTTTGTCAAATGCTTTTTCTGTCTTCTGAGATCATTATATGGATTTTATTTTATTCTATTGACATGGAGTATTATATTAATTTATTTTTAGATGTTAAACAAACCTTGCATTCTCAGTCATGGTTTATAATCATTTTGATATGCTGCCGAATTTTGTTTGCTCATATTTTGTTGAAGGCTTTGCATCTATGTTCATATGGGATATTAACTGTTGGTTTTCTTTTCTTGCAGTGTTTTTGTCTGGCTTTAGTATTGATAGTAGCCTGACATAATAAGTGAGAAAGTGTTTCTTCCTCTTCTATTGTTTTGGAAGAATTTGTGAAGGATTAGTTTTAATTCTTTCTGTGTTTGGTGAAATTCACCACAATTCACCACTAAGCCATCTTCACTGGGGTTTCCAGTGAGAAATAAAAATTTTGATTACTAATTCAATCTTTTTTGTTGTTGTTATAGGTCTATTCATATTTTCTATTTCTTTTTGGGTTTGTTTTGGCAGTTTGTGTGTTTCTGGATTTGCCAGTATCATTTAGATTATTCAGTTTGTCATTATCTTCTTATTTAAGGTCTGTGTAATGTCCCCACTTGCATTCCTAATTTTAGGAATTAGATAACCTTAACAGACCCATAACAGGCAGTGAGATTTAAATGGTAATTTAAAAATTACCAATAACAAAAAAAATCCAGGACCAGATGGATTCACAGCAGAAAGGTACCAGACATTCAGAGAAGAAATGGTACCAATCCTTTTGACACTATTCCACAAGATAGAGAAAGAAGGAATCCTCCCTAATTCATTCCATGAAGCCAGCCATCACCCTAAACCAAAACCAAGAAAGGATATCACCAAAAAAGAAAACTACAGACTGATATCCTTGATGAACATAGATGCTAAAATCCTTAACAAAATGCTAGCTAACCGAATCCAGCAACATATTGAAAAGATAATCCACCATGATCAAGAGGGTTTTATACCAGGGATGCAGTGATGGCTTAACATCCACAAGTCAATAAATGTGATACACCACATAAACAGAATTAAAAACAAAAATCACATGATTATCTCAATAGATGCAGAAAAAAGCCTTCAACAAAATCCAGCATACCTTTATGATTAAAACTCTCAGCAAAATCGTTATACAAGGGACATACCAGAATGTAATAAAGGCTATCTATGACAAACCCACAGCAAACATAATATTGAATGGAGAAAAATTGAAAGCATTCCCTCTGAGAACTGGAACAAGACAAGGATGCCCAATCTCACCACTCCTCTTCAACATAGTACTGGAGGTCCTAGCCAGAGCAATCAGACAAGAGAAAGAAACCGAGAAAGTTCAAATTGGTAAAGAGGAAGTCAAACTGTCACTTTTTGCTGACAATTTGATTGTTTACCTTGAAAACGCTAAGGACTTCTCTAGAAAGCTCCCAGGACTGACAAAATAATTCAGCAAAGTTTCTGGATACAAGATTAATGTACACAAATCAGTAGCTCTTCTATACACCAACAGTGACCAAGCAGAGAATCAGGAACTCAACTACTTTTACAATAGCTGCAAAAAAGTAAAATAAAATAAAATAAAATAAAATACTTAGGAATATACTTAAAGAGTTGAAAGACCACTGCAAAGAAAACTACAAATCATATTTCATGACACAAACACCTGGAAACACATCCCATGCTCATGGATGGGTAGAATCAATATTGTAAAAATAACCATACTGACAAAGGCAATCTACAGGTTCAACACAATCTTCAACCAAATACTACAATCAATATTCACAGAATTAGAAAAAACAATTCTAAAATTCATATGGAACCAAAAAAGAGCCTGAATAGCCAAAGCAAGGCTAAACAAGAAAAACAAATCTGGAGTCATTACACTACCTTATTTAACTATATTATAAGGCCATAGTCACCAAACAGTGAGGTACTGGTATAAAAATAGGCACATAAACCAGTGGAACAGAATAGGGAACCCAGAAACAAACCCAAATACTTGCAACCAACTGACCTTCAACAAAGCAAAGAAAAGCATAAAGTGGGGAAAGGATACCCTTTTCAACAAATGGTGCTCAGATCAGTGGTTAGCCACATGTAGGAGAATGAAACTGGATCCTCATCTCTCACCTTATAAAAAAATCAACTGAAGATAGATTAAGGACTTAAACCTAAAACCCGAAACTATAAAAATTCTAGAAGATAACATTGGAAAATCCTTCTAGACATTGGCTTAGTCAAGGATTTTGTGACCAAGAACCCAAAAGCAAATGCAATCAAAACAAAGATAAATAGCTGGGACCTAATGAATCTGAAGAGTTTTTCCACGGCAAAAGGAGCAGTCAGCAGAATAAACAGACAACCTACAGACTGGGAGAAAATCTTCACAATCTATACATCTGACTAAAGACTAATATCCAGAATCTACAATAATCTCAAACAAATCAGTAAGAAGAAAACCCCACACAATCCCATCAAAAAGTGGGCTAAGGACATGAATAGACACTTATCAAAAAGAAGATATACAAATGGCCAAAAGGCATATGAAAATAATGCTCAGCATCACTAATGATCAGGAAAATGCAAATCAAAACTGCAATGCAATACCACTGTATTCCTGCAAGAATGGCCATGATCAAAACATCAAGAAACAGTAGATGTTGGCATGGATATGGTGAACAGGAAACTCCTCTAGGCTGCTGGTGAGAATGTAAACTAGTACAGCCGCTATGGAAAACAGTGTGGAGATTCCTTAAAGAACTAAAAGGAAAAATACCATTTGATCCAGCAATCCCACTCTTGGGTAGCCACCCAGAGAAAAATAAGTCATTATTCGAAAAAGATACTTGCACATGCGTGTTTATAGCAGCACAATTCACAATTGCTAAATCATGGAACCAACCCAAATATCATGGAATCCACCCAAAAGCCCATCAATCAAAGAGTAGATAAAGAAACTGTGATATATGTGTGTGTGTGTGTGTGTGTGTGTGTGTGTGTGTGTGTGTAATGAAATGCTACTCAGCCATAAAAAAAAGGAATGAATTAACAACATTTGCAGTGATCTGGATGAGATTGGAGACTATTATTCTAAGTGAAATAACTCAGGAATGGAAAACCAAGTATCATATGTTCTCACTGATATGTGGGAGCTAAGCTATGAGGAAACAAAGCCTTAAGAATGATGCAATAGACTTTGGGGACTTGGGGGGAAGAGTGGGAGGGGGTTAGGGATACAAGACTACAAATATGGTGCAGTATACACTGCTTGGGTGATAGGTACACCAAAATCTCACAAATCACCACTAAAGAACTTACTCATGTAACCAAATACCACCTGTTCCCCAATAACTTAGGGGAAAAAAATCTGTTCAAAAAGGGAGAAATAGGAGTTACATAGAAATCATTAGTCCATAGCCATTCTGAAAATCATCAAGGTACAGGTAGCAGTTTCTTAAATAGGGCTAAAGACTTGAGAGTAATTCCTTATGACTCTTGGCTCTGCCTTTTAGGCTCTTGTCTCTATTCTCTGTCTCTGAGTTATCCTTTTTTTTTTTTTCTAAAAGGTAGCCATATTTTCAGGTTTGCAGTTTTCTCAGGGATTCCAAAGATCTCTTTTCATTTTATCTGTATCTGTTCCTTTCCATCCAAGCTAGTGGTATTTCTGCTCATTCATTTTTCTTAAAAACATTTGTGACTGTCCTGGGAGTTTTACTGGGGTTCATTTCACTAGACAAAAGTTACCTCTATGAATCTCTTTAAGGTAACGTCTTTTTGTTGTTGCCGTTTTCTTTAAGCTTCTGCTGAGACTATCGTAGAACAACATTCTCAGTTCCTCTGAAGCTCTGTTCTACTGGATGAAATTACCTTAGATCTGTATGGAGTCTTAATCAAAGGAGAGAAGCGTGTGCAAAAAGCAGCATCTTAGAATCTAGTAAGAGGTTGGGGGATGAGGAGGGTCTCTCCTTAGAATAAATCAGAATTATGTGGTCTCTGTTTTCTACCACACATCACTTGTCAGGCTTAATTGGTCCTGCTGCTGCCAAAATAGAGAGGTTCCCCAAGTGGAAAAGAGAAAAGGGCCCCCTTGTTAGCACCCACCTATCTTTGTTGAATGTTGTTTTGATTCACATGTTCAGGCATAGCTGAAAATTTGTTGAAATTCTAAAAATTGAATAATGCATGATACATGCTGCGTCCCAGGATTTGCTTTATTATCTAAATTTTGCACACTTTAATATGCCTCCCAAGAAGGTGTCTTGTTTATTAAGTATCACAAGAAAACAAAAGAGATACAAGAACTGTAGAGAAGAGAAAATGATTTTGCCAAATTATTTCAATGCTTTGGTACATGAATTTAAATTAGTAAGTGAATCTATTTCTGCATAAATTTTATTTAAAGACAGATGTTTTTGTTCCTTCCCGGTGAAATGAATACCAGACATTAGTGTGAAATAGCACCTAATTATTAGCTACTGAGAGGGTCTGCTTGTCACCATGTGAACCTGCATAAAAATCAAATAAATAAGCAATGAAACTATGGAACAAACTATTGTGGACTTGGTCCTATACATTGGGTGAATCATAAATCATGCCTACATGTCTGGGATCCCCAGGAGCAAAGACCACATTTAAAACCTCAGCTTAGAAAGCTGTTTGCTACGGACTGAATATTTGTGTGCATCCAAAATTCATATATGGAAATCCTAACCCCTTTGTGATAGTATTAGGAGGTAAGGCTTTTGTTGGTAATTAGGTTATGAGATGGAAACCCCATGATGGTATGAATGCTCATAAAAGAAGAGACACAAGTGAACTTGTATACCCCCCGCTCTGCTCCTTGCTCTGTGAGAATACAATGAGAAGACAGCTGTTTGCAAATCAAGGATGCCCACACCAGACATCACATCTGCCTGCACCTTGACCTTGGAATTTCCAATCTCCAGAACTCTAAGAAACAAATGTTTGTTGTTTGAGTCACCCAGTCTAGGGTATTCTGATATAGCATCCCAAACTCAATTAGGCATTCTTCTCTTCATGTGCACACATGAAGGGATTGTGTGTTCGTGTTTTCAAGAAGACAACAGGTTTTTAAATAAAATCACTCATCCATCTATTTTGTCCTTTTATTAATTGAAGAATAATTATTTATATACTTCTGATGTACATAATTCTTCTAACCAATTGTGAATTTTACCTTTGAAAAAGAAATGGCTCATATATTCATATACTTTCAAAAATTAATTGAGAATCTTTTATATATGGAGTTTTACGTTAACTGCTGAGCATACACAGATGAATAAGGAACACTCTCAGCTCCTTAGAGAACATATGGTAGAGTTTAAGAGATAATTTCAATATAATACAAAATTTGCTACTGGGTGAGATGGGTGTTGGGGCACAAGAAGTCATGAATGTGATGCCCGCTTCAGATGCTTCATTCAGCAAAGTACTAAAGGAAATTCATCACCAGTTCATACCCCGTGACCATTTATACCTTCCAAAGTTCAATTCATACACATTCGGTTACTTTAAAGACCATATTGAATAAATAATTGGATAACCCAGCAGGTGACTAATAGCTTTTTGCTTACTTTGGGATAAGCCCTGTGTGATTCTCAGAAATCTTTTGATTGTTTGATTATTTAACAAAAGATTCCTGCTTCTTAAGACTTCAAAATCCATTAAAGTAATAGTAAGAATTAGTTTTCAATGCTCCCAGTCATAGGGTGCTCATTTCCCCCTTGTTCCTGAGAAGGGTGATAAGATAGGTTTGTTTTCAAAGTAGCCATTAACAAGTGAGATGGTGCCTGGTCTAACTAGGCCCTCAATCTAAAGCAGGACACCATCTCCCTTAATCTGTGTTCAAGTTATTCCAAATAGGGTCACAGTGATTATTAGCTCAGTAGGTGATCAATAAAGGTTTATGGAATGAATGAATGAGTCATTTGCTGTGGTTCAATTTCCAAAGTTGATTATCTGATTCTGTTAAATTCCCAGTGCTACAGCTGCACACCTTATTCTGTAGGCCATGCAGTTTAGTTTTTGTTTTCAAGGATATAAGTGCTGTGCTTTTGGCAGTGACTCACCTAGTGCTGTGACACAGAGGTAGGTATTATCTTGAAATGATATATCTCTATATTCCACAAGGTACAGTCCTAATCATTAGGTGACACACTGTGAAGATGAATCTTCTAAATAACCAGCCATTGGAATAAGCAGAAGACCTTGTTGCTAAATGACATAAGACTCTTTTGCACCTGTGGTTTACTTTTTATTTAACATTCCACACTTCATACTCTTTGTGCATCAGATTATCCACTGTTTACGGTATCTGTAAACCAAATTAAACCCTTCTAACGCCACCTGTCATCAGTCTCTTTAGCAATCATAGTTGATAAATGCCCTGTTGATCACCTTTTTGGAGAAGTTCTGAGAACTGTATATTTTTGCTTTTTGAGGAAATAGTTCAAACATCCTTCTGCTTATAGCTTTAAAAATGGACTGTAAAAGGCATATTAGCTTATTGATTTCAACCAATACAAGAGATGGAGGCAATTACTGTTATTTAAATCCAGCTGGAGACCTTATCAGTGACTACAAAATGGATGTATTTTTGCCTACCATATTGAGAGAGCAGCAGCCGAAATGGCCTGGTAGGGTATGCTGGACTGTACCTTCAATAATCAACTAAATTGTCCTTGCCTCTGTGTCCTAAAGCCAGTCAAGGAGGTATATTTCCAACTGCAAACTTGATTGTTACTTCTACATCTTAATAGAGAACATTACTCCTATCAAAGGTGCTTAAAGGAAAACTCTAGATTATTGTTCCAAATAAGCAAAGTTCTTAAATTTGCAAAAGCCTTGGAGACAGAATGACTGAGGCTCTAATCCTACCTCGAAATTTGGGGCAATTGTAACCTCTCTAAATCTTATTTCCTCATCTTAATGTGAAGCTAAAACTACTTGCAAATAAAGAACTCATTACAAAACTGATATATTCTCCTCCATCCCTTCCTTGGTCAAGGATTGGCTAACTTAACATGGATTCTCAAATACCATCTTTGCTTTTCTGTAACATAAGGGATAGAGAATTAAGTATTCATTTTTCCTCATTGGTGATATGCCACAGCTCTACCCCGTGATATACAAGCTTACTTCTGATAAGAGGGGCTTCCATTAAGAAGAAGGCTTTGGACCCTCTCCGGTCCTCCAGCTTGAAGAGCAAGTGTGACAATTTAAGGTGCAACAGATCTCCAGCCACCATGAAGGAAAAGTCATGTGATGGGATGCTGGGGTAAGAAGATAGAAAGAGCCTGGCCCCGGGCCGGGCGCGGTGGCTCAAGCCTGTAATCCCAGCACTTTGGGAGGCCGAGGCGGGTGGATCGGGAGGTCAAGAGATCGAGACCATCCTGGTCAACATGGTGAAACCCCGTCTCTACTAAAAATACAAAAAATCAGCTGGGCATGGTAGCACGTGCCTGTAATCCCAGCTACTCAGGAGGCTGAGGTAGGAGAATTGCCTGAACCCGGGAGGCGGAGGTTGCGGTGAGCCGAGATCGCGCCATTGCACTCCAGCCTGGGTAACATGAGTGAAACTCCGTCTCAAAAAAAAAAAAAAAAAAAAAAAAAAGAAAAGAAAGAGCCTGGCCCCTTCATTCATGAGAGGGCACATCATTGAGAAGACATGCAGAGGTATTGGGAAGAAAAAAAACTTTCATTCAGAAAAGCTTTTCTCATCTTTCATGAGAAATTAGTTTTCTTCCTATTAACATGGCATTGAACTCATTTCTTATAAACTAATAATCTAGTTTTGCTATCCTGTGAAAGAATGTGCCCTCTAATTGCCTTGAGTGAGTTGTATTTCAGAATGATTTGATGCTAGAAGTATCATGTGATTCAACTTTAAATATTTGACGGAGTCAATACTCAGACCCAAGTCTTTCTGATTCTGATGCCCCTGTCAATCATCAGTGCACTCACATGGTGCCCCAATGCCAGGTACTCAGCAAAAGCTTAAAGAAAGTAAGAGTTGCTGATTGATGAATTAAATAGCCCCTCTCCATTTATACATTAAAACTCCTCTTTCAACACAATCTCATACTGACACTGAAATCAAAGTTTTCCATTAGCTGACTTTCCTCTCCATAGAAATAAGAACTGAATGGAGAGATAGCTGAAAGAAATTTTGTGTGGCATTGGCCTTGAAGGCACTGATAAAGGGCACATACTGAAGTTCGTTGGCTGGGCCCCATGGGAGGCACACTTGTGGCCTTGGAGGCATGGCACTGCGGAAGCACCTAGAGGAAACAGCCAAGTGCACATGCAGCAGGAATGAGCCTGCACCTCAGATCGTCATGCTTGGCTTCATGTTTCCAGTCCTTTTAGGGGACCCTAGCAGAGACAGCAAATTCCACGTTAATCCACTTTTTGAGAACAGAAGAGATATTGTTTGGCATTAGCCAATAAGATCTGGTGACTCATAAATGGGTCACAGACATTGCCTTTTGCCCAGGTTGATGGCCAAAAACACACTGGGCATTGTGTTCAAAATGTGAGTAAACAAGTCCAAGTTCAGATCGCTTACAACCTAGATTAAATGGCTTAGTAAAGCACTCTGTTCACTGGAAACAGAATCTTGACTTCCTCTTGAAGTACTCGTTTCAGACATGGAATGTTTGGGACAGCTATACATATTCTGTTAAATGCTCTGTTCCCTATTTCCAATAACACAATGAGGAAAGTCCCAGTAGGCATTACTGGCTGTAATTTGAAAATCAATATAATCTTATTTACTCCTGGTTACAATTTTTTTCAGAATCTTCAAATGTAAGAAGCCAAAAATAAAATTTCTCTGATCTCATAGCCCAACTCCCTATAAAATATCACTGTTTATATTTTCTTGACTACTGTGCAGAAATCTATGAATGACAAACATATTGTACGGGTTGAATTGTGTCCCACATAAGATGTGTTGAAGCCCTAACCCCTAGTACCTCAGTATGTGACCGTATTTAGAAATAAGGTCTTTACAGAGATAATTTAAAATAAGCTCATTAGGTGGACTCTAATTTAATATAACTTGTATTCTTATAAAAAGGGGCAATTTGAACAAAGACAGACATACCCAGGGAGAATGCCATGTGAACATGAAGACAGAGATTGGGGTGATGCTTCTATATGCCACAGAACACCAAAGATTGCCGGCAAACCACCGAAAGCCAGAAGAGAGGCATGGAACAGTTTCTCCCTCACAGTCCTCAGAAGAAAACAACCCTACCAATATCTTTATTTTGGATTGCTAGCCTCTGGATCTGTGATACAATAAATTTCTGTTGTTTAAATCACCTAGTTGACAGTGTTGTTACAGAAGCTCTAGCAAATGAATACACACATAGATATTGATACTGACACACAGATCCAGGTATACACATAACATTGTCTCATTTTCCATTTCATTTCTTTGTAGAATCACAACTCATTCTGTTCCCTCCTTGCATCTGTCTGGTTTTAGTAGCTCTGTGTTGGATTTTTTTTTCCAGTTTAATGACAGTTAAGATTTTGAAAGTGCTGCTATCCTCATAAATCTTTGATGCCGATTAGAATACGTATCTTTCACTCTGAAATTTATGGTCACTATTTCATAGTTTTTCATAAAGTGCTAGATGGCCAGTAGGCACTAAGCATTAGGTGAGGTTTATGAAGATGCAGAAATAATCAAAAAAAGGAGATAATGTGTTGGACCTCTGCTGGAAGGTAAAGAGATTGCAGCAAAAGAGCATACCCAGGGTGAAGCACTACATTCATGATCTAAGTGCTTGGTGCCAGCTCTTCTTAAGGTGACATATTAGATCAAGAAGATGGAAAGATGTAAATATCTATCCAGCAGATAATAAAATTATTTATTAAGATGATCAGATTCTCCTTTCTCTGATTCTATATGCAATATGCAAACTTTTTTATTTTTATCAAGTTTCCCATAGAGACTTTCCCATTAAAGAGGCTTGCCTGATCATGATATGGATTTACTTACCACTGTATCCCCCATGCTAAGTTCAGTGCCTGGATCACAGTATGCACTCTCTCAATATTTGTTGAGTTGACTAAATATTATGTATGGTCAGCAAATATGGTTGCATGCCTTCTGTGAGTCAGAAATTAGGCCAAGCATTTTTGAATGCAAAAAGTTAAGTTTTCTCAAAGTAAATTAGTAATTTGACACTGATTAATTAATCATTGATTTACGAGTCAGGTTAATAAGGGTTTAGACCCTCACATCACTCCATGCAAAATGCACTTCTTGAATATGTAAGTCCAAGCTTGGACACTTCTGTAAGTCTTTAAGCACTTCGAAAAGCCCTGTTGACTTGGCAAAGATTTCATGATGAAGATGTCAAAAGCAATTGGGTCAAAAATAAAAATTGACAAATGGGACCTAATTAAACTAAAGAGCTTCCGCATAGTAAAAGAACATATCAACACAGTAAACAATCTACAGAGTGGGAGAAAGTATCTTGCAAACCATGCATCTTACAAAGGTCTAATAACCAGAATCAACAAGGAATTAGAACAAATCAACAAGAGAAAACAAACAACCCCATTAAAAAGTGGGCAAAGAATATGAACAGACCCCTTTCAAAAGAAAACGTCCATGCAACCAACAAGCATATGAAAAAAATGCTCTACCTCGCTAATCATTAGAGAAATTCAAATCAAAACCACAATGAAATACCATCTCACACCCATCAGAATGACTGTTATCAAAAAGTCAACAAGTAACAGATGCTGGCGAGGTTGCAGAGAGAATAGAACACTTACACACTGCTGGTGGGAGTGTAAATTGGCCATTGTGGAAAGCAGTTTGGTGATTTCTCAAAGGAGTGAAAGCAGAATTACCATCCATGTCAGCAATCCCATGATTGAATATATACCCAAAGGACTATAAATCATTCTACCATAAAGACACACGCACTTGCATGTTCATCACAGCAATACTTACAATAACAAAGACATGGAATCAACCTAAGTGCCCATCAAGAGTAGACTGGATAAAGAAAATATGGTATGTATACACTATGGAATATTATGCAGTCATAAAAAAGAACAAGATCATGTCCTCTGCAGCAACATGCAGCTGGAGACTATTATTCTAAGAAAACTAATACAGGAACAGAAAATCAAAGAGTTTATATTCTCACTTACAAGTGGGAGCTAAACATTGAGAACATATGGATACAAAGAAGAGAACAACAGACACTGAGGCCTATTTGAGGGTGGAAGGCGACAGGCAGGTGAAGATAGAAACACTACCTATCAGTACTATGCTTATTACTTGAGTGATGAAATTGTCTGTATCTTAAATCCCTGTGACACACAATTTACCAATATAACAAACCTGCACATGTACTCTTGAATGTAAAAGTAAAACCATGAAAAACCCTATTGAACAGTCTTTCAGACTCTCATTTATTCATCCTTCAATTGTTCATTCAGTTATTTTTTCAAATCTTTCCTTCATTTGATTTTTCTTTTATTCTTTTGATCAATGACTACCTATACCTACAATGTGTCAGGAGTTATGCACGATATTGAGTGAGAATTTAAAAATATTAAGACAATTTGTGTTCTTAAAGAACTAATACACCATATCATCTTTTAAAAAGTTGCTGGGAGTTATACCCTCTGGCCATTTTGAAGATAACATTTAATACTGAGAGCCTCTTGCTTCCTACGGAGCCAGCTTTCAGGTTAAGGGAAATCAGCGTAGGCACCTGGATTCCCAATCCTCATTGTAGCTTCTCTTCTCTCCACACCAAATTCCAGGTCTGTCACTGAAGACTTGCAGCTTGGGAGAAATTCTAAAATTCATTCAACTGCACAAAAGTTTAATGAGGTATTCAGGACAGGAAGTTAAATTTACTATTATGTTTTCAATCATGAAAGGGAAACTGTTTGGGTATCTATTTTGAAGCAAATACTATCTATCATCTTCTGTTTTACAGAAATGTTTTTTTATAAGCTATTTAAGACAATATGACTCCTTTTATAATTATCAAGATTTCAGATAAGCATTGAGCTGCCTCACCACATAATTGTAGCAGTGAGTATGGGTGCCCCACCCACTTGAAGATAGATTGGAGTCAGTCCACATTTATACATTTGATGTGGTTTTATAGGAAGAGCCCCAAGTGAAATTCTTCCACTTGGTGGCTCTTTGGGACCTAATCCATGTGTCTTACTCAAAATCATGGTTTTCAAGTCTGAAGTGCAGTACAATGGAGTCTTTAAAGAATTCAGCAGTTGGCAGTACATTGATAATTTGAAATGCATACCTTAATATAACCAACATTTATTGTTTATTACATGTACTAGATATTTTCACAGACATTAACTTGGTTACTTCTTAAATCAATATATTGAAATAAATATTTTTTTATAAATGAGAAAATAGAAGTTCAGAAAGTTTAATCAACTACCCCCAATTCAGAAGGCTATTACACAAAAGGAACCATGTCTAGTTATGAACGTTTTCTCCTTTTCGTTACCAATGAAAGCAATGCTCCTCAAACCTCCTTACTTCCTTTTTCAGTCTCGTCATTCTTCTTCTCTTCTTCCTTCCCCAGTGTTCTTTCTTTCTCCCTTCTTTCTTTATTGTATCACTTCTCTCAATTACCCTTCCTCCGTTCTTTCTTTCTTGAGTGTCTGTTGTGTGTCAGGTCTTGTCCTGGGACTTGGAGATTCAGATGCCATGATCCAGCCCTTGTGAGAAGCAGACGGGATGATCACGGTGAGATATTTACTAAGAAATAAGTCGTATAATCCTGGAGCTTGAATGAAAAACGATTTGGAGCAAGAAGTGCTTTGTGAAATCACACATGCTTTTAAGACCACCTAAAAAGTCTACGCAGAGTTAGAGGAGGGTCAAAAACAAGGGCCCAGGAAATACTGACCTTCATGAAGATTTGTTGAAACGGAGAAGCCTCTGAGAGATTCCAAGGAGGAAATGGCCTCAGTCACAAGAAGCAAATCGAAAGCTATTTTTGTCATTAAAAGTGTGATGAAATTCAGAAAGATTAACAGGACTGATCTACAGTTTGGAAAGTGCAAGGGTCATACGTAAATGTGACTATTAGGAGGAGCATTATTCACATTCATATATTTCCATGTAGAATCAATGTCCCTATTTCTGTCCCTTAGATGTGTCATCTCCAGGGAGATGGGTGATATTCTATTGATAATTGTGGGGGAGAAACAGCACTGCATAGTTCCCTTGTCTTTGGGGTCTGCATGGTCAAATAAAGCACAATTTTTTGTCTCCTTTGGTGGCGTAATATAATCTTAGCAGCAAAAACCATATCTAAGGTAGATCAGAGCTGCTTGTGACTGGGAGTGTGCAACCTGGTATAGGTAAACCCCATGTAGCGGCATACTTAAGCAGCATTTCTGTATCAGCATTATCAGTATTAAATCTGACATTTTTTTTTATGAGACAGGGTCTTGCTATGTTGCCAAGGCTGGAGTGCAATGGTTATTCAATGATCATAGTGCACTATAGCCTCGCACTCCTGGGCTCAAGCCTCCTGCCATAGCCTCCTGAATAACTGGGACTACAGGTGTGCACCATTGTGCTAAACTAAATCTGATATTTTTGCCTTCATTTACCTAACTCTTTTTCTTTCAGTGGGTGAGAAAGAAAAGTGATACTATTTTGGGCCCCTTTAACAATCATAAATAGTTCCCTTTATTAACAAGCAACAAAGAACATAGTCCAAAAATATAGTTAGAAGTAAACATTGGCAACAACATATTAATATTTGAGGACTGCAAAATATAATTTGGGAAGCCATGCCTTCTCAGCTTTTGCAAGGTATGCAGTGTCCTCCTTCTGGTTTTCAATGGTACTATGTTAGTTCTTCTCCATGGAAATTTCTACACTTATATGGGAGCAAGTGGGAGGAATGGGGTGGCAAGAGTCCCTCAAATAAGGGAAACAAACTGATATGGTTAGGCTTTGTGTCCCCACCCAAATCTCATCTTGAATTATAATCCCCGTAATGCCCACGTGTCAAGGGAGAGACCAGGTGGAAGTAATTGAATCATGGGGGCGGCTCCCCCCATGCTTTTCTTATGATAGGGAGTGAGTTCTCACGAGATCTGGTGGTTTTATAAGGGGCTTTTCCCTTTCTGCTCAGTACTTCTGTTTCCAATTGCCCTGTGAGGAAGGTGTCTTGTTTCCTCTTCAGATTTCATCATGAATGTAAGTTTCCTGAGGTCTCCTCGGCCATGCTGAACTGAGTCAATTAAAACTGTTTCCTTTATAAATTACAGACTAATACAGTAAATTGGTACTACAGAGAATGGGGTGCTGCTATAAATATACCTGAAAATGGGGAAGTGACTTTGGAACTGGGTAACAGGCAGAGGTTGGAACAGTTTGGAGGGCTCAGAAGAAGACAGGAAGATGTGGGAACGTTTGGAACTGCCTAGTGACTTGTTGAACGGCTTTAACCAAAATGCTGATAGTGATATGGACAATAAAGTCCAGACTGAGGTGGTCTCAGATGGAGATGAGCAGCTTGTTGGGAACTGGAATAAAGGCGACTCTCACTATGCTTTTTGATTTTTCTTTTTACATGTAAGAGACTGGTCTAAGAGCTTTATATACATTAATTCCTATAATCTTTGTGATAGCCTTATTTGATAGAAGAAAAAACTGGGGCATAGGGAGGTTAAGTGTCTTGTGAAGCTCACAGGGTCAAAGGATTGGCAAAGCTGAGATCCGAACTCGGGTGATCTGTCATTAGTTCCCATACTCAGCTGCTACATTTCCTCCTCCTGTGCCCTGCCCACTCCACCTGCTTCACATCTTCCCTAGAGCAGGATGCCATAGCAACACCTGTCCTAAATAATTGCTGAGAAGTGAGAAATGTAAACTCAAATGGTCAGATAGCCCTCCTTTTAGCCTCTAAGTCACCAGGTGGTCTGAAATGTATGTGGCCCTAAAAGGGGTACAGGGGCGGCTGTAATCACAAGGCGGGGTGAAGAAGAGCATCTGCTCTGGGCCATGTTTTTCCAGGAATGAAACAAGTTCCTCCAGTGGTAGGAGATGGAAGGAGTTGAGGAGAGGAGGGCGTTCTCCAGCTTTAGGGGACTTGGGGTTTTGTCATGAGAGAATTGTTCTGCCACCTTGTGCTTTGAGTTCGGAAACATTTTTAAACTCAGCTATGGTGGATTGGGTGTGTGATTTGTGCAAGTGGCTGATTCTGAGTGTCTGTTAAAGGAGTGGGTAGCACGCCTATAATCCCAGCACTTTGGGAGGCCGAGGCGGGTGCATCACGAGGCCAAGAGATCGAGACCATCCTGGTCAACAAGGTGAAACTTCGTCTCTACTAAAAATACAAAAATTAGCTGGGCATGATGGTGCATACCTGTAGTCCCAGCTACTCGGGAGGCTGAGGCAGGAGAATTGCTTGAACCCAGGAGGCAGAGGTTGCGGTGAGCCGAGATCGTGCCATTGCACTCCAGTCTGGGCAACAACAGCGAAACTCCGTCTCAAAAAAAAAGGAGTAGGTAGTTGGAAAATCTGTAAAATCAGAAGCTGAACCATGAAGTGAGGGCAGAGGATGACACTTCCATAGTGGTATCTATTTCCTGGGCCCACAGAGCCTCTCCCTGCATTCATGATGTGTGTTTGCCGACCACAGCAGCTGCACTAAGCTGGGCACGGCCCACAGCCTCCGGGGCCTCCTGGGTTTCATAGTTTAGGGGCATGTAGCAGCATGGTGGGATGCTTTGGTCATGAGTTCACCACTGAGGCCACATGGCTTTCACCTTAAGACTTTGACAGCTGCAGCAGGTTTGAAGAAATGTAGCCACTGGTAGAACCAATCAGATCTTCTCTTTGGAAAACCAGGACTAAGTATTTGCATTAGAGAAAGCCTCTGGGGGAGTGGGAACCTGAATGAGGCAAGAAGAAATTTCGGATGATGACAATATGAGGGCTGGGGTGACAGACGTTCCTTTAATTTAAATATTAAAACAGCTGAATTTGAGATTGTTTCATACCCTCAATGGGTGAAGAAGTAAGTATATACCTTCATTGTATTTAATCCTCAGAGTATCCACTGAAACACATGTTATCAACATGTTGTGGATAAAGAAATTGAAGCAGGAACAGATTAGGTGACTTTCCCAGGGTCCTGTGGGTGGTAGATAGGTGGACACCAATTTGGCCTGTAAGCAGTGATTTTACCTTACGGGCTGTAGCATCTCTTCTCAAGGCAGAAGGATGAACGTACTAGCACAACAAATGTGAGTGCCCAATTTTACCAGCATGAGGAGTATCTACCCCTCTGGGTCATCAGATAACCAGAAGCAGCATGCAGCGTCACAAGGATATCCTATTATTACTGTGTTTTGTAATAGGCATTATTAGGGCAGAGAAGAATGAACTAAGATGTGACATGGGATAGGGCCAATGTGCTAGAGGGCCTTCCTTCCTCTGTCACTACCCTTTTTTTTTTAAATGCTCAGGTCAAGTCTGGGTTAAGCTATCAGGATGAGGAAAGGATCAATTGCTGATTAGGCAGCCACCTGCACGTACACTAGCTAACAGCATTGATAGGCTGTCTCAAAGTTTCTCTAGGAGCTGCCAGCAGTGATGAAATCACACTGGCCATAGTTTGTGAATCTACCATCAGTGAAGTCCTATAGGCAGTGACTATTCAAGTGCCTGCCTCCCCATAAACTCCCTTTTGAGTAAAGTAACTGCACATCACTCCTTATTCTAGTGTTCACCAACTCCAGTACCCACAAGGGTCAGGCAAGGGAGTGAAATGCTCTGGCAGTAGCCTGAATTAGGTCTCTGGTGAACTGAGGAGCTCAGGTGCTTTTTAAAGGGTCACACAGTACTCAGTACCTATGGACTGTGGTTAGTGTTTCTTGGCTTTCTAATTTTTCAAGGGAAGCTGGAAATCTGAGTTTTTACCTGAAATTTCCCTATTGAAAAATCATTCATGGTTAAACATTAAACTGAAATAAATACTGTGTGAGCCAATGTTGTGCAAGTCACACTAAATATATCTGAGGCCGATTCTAGACTGCTGTTGGCAATAGTTACCTTGCACAAAGATTGAGTCCTTCATTCAAAGCACCACTGTGCTGCCTTCAGCAGACTGGAGAAAAAATGGAACTGGAACAATGGCAACTCTCCTTAGGTTATCCTTGGAGACCTTGAGAAGCATTCTCCTCAACAGGGAAGCCTAAAATCAGAAGGCAACTGTTCAACTCCATCAAGTCCTTGCTCTTAGGAAACTGGAACAGAAGATACAGAGAGAGTTAAGTCATGGTAATAGGAGTAGAAGAAGCAGAGCCATAGACTCACCAAGAAACCTTCAATGGCAGAACATTCCAATTGGATAGCTGCTACTGCCAGGTTAATCACAGGAACAAGGGGCTAGAACTTTTGCTGTGTGTAGTACATGTTGGTGCTACTGCTGTTTTCTGAATAAATTTATTTTCTATAAGACCTTGCTCCAAGCCTACCAAGTGAGCTTCAGGGTTTTGTTTTGTTTTGATTTTTTAATGTCCCATTTTATCTTTACAATAAAACTCACCGACACAGGTAAATCCAAGTATGTCTGAGAATCTTGCAATTTCAAAGATGCTGGTTACTGCAGGAATCTGTGGTCTAATACATTTATTTGTGGTAAACCCCTTTCTTTTTCCTCACACTGATGGGCTCTGGTGACCATGTGACCCTGCCCCTGCTGATCGGATAAGCGAGAGATAACCTCAGCCAAGTTAAACCAATCACACTCTCTACCTTGTGAGTTTGCAATCATGTTTATTCATCCATGATGACTGCTTGAAGTAAGAGGTAATGGAAACTCAGGACTTGAGCTTCCTCTTGCTGGATGGCTATTTCCAGTAAAATTTATTAACATACTTTATAAGTCCCAACATGATATGACTTCTGCTTTCTTTTCTAGTGTCATTGCTCACCAGTCTCCCTGACACTCTCTCTGATTCAGCCTTTCTGGGCTTCCTTCACGCCCACATGGGGCTGTGCAGGTGCTATTCTCCCTTTCTGGTGACTAGCCAGCTCCGATATAACCCTTTGATCTCAGCCCAAATGTCACTTCTTTAGCATGACCTAGTGATTAGATCTTCCTCCCATTCCCCACCATCACTGCAAAAGCTTGTGGCACTATACATTTTCCATTTCTTCATAACATTAGTTTACCATGACCCTAACACTGTTTATGGCTTTTCTTCCTGCATCTGTTCCTTGTCACAGAGGTGGCTAAGAGCCTAGACTTTAAGGTCAGAATCACTGGCCTTGGATATATGTATCTAAAGGATTTTCCAATCCTGGCTTAGATATGTGACTTTCAGCATGTGACTTAATTTCTCTGTCTTAATTTGGTCACCTATGAAGTAAAGATAGTAATGATACCTATTTTAAATAATTGGTGTGAGGTTTAAATGAAATATGCATATAAATCAAGTAGCACAATGCTTCCCACATAGTAGCTGCTCAATACATGTTTTCTGGTATGATTATTATCTGTTTCTGTTGACTATTCCTCAGTTTAAACTTTTGAGAGAAAGAATCTGATTGGTTCAGTTCATTTTTTCACACTAGGTCTTATTGTAGCTATCTAGTTAGCAACCAATGTTGCTGCAGAAAGGCATGTGTGTGTTTGCATGTATGTGTGTGGGTGTGTGGAGGTATTACGGAGTCTCCGATGTGGTTTACCAATTCTGCCAGTTTTTTTCTGGTCCACAAGGAAGTGACATGCACAGATTGTTAACAATGATAGGAGTTTGTTGCAAGAATATAGATGGTGAGATAGAGGAAGAAAAGGTCACACTAGCAGTCAAGTCATTTAGGAGGGCCTAAGTTGGTATGTGAGGCACATTTCTTATGAAACTGGAAGACTCCCTCCATTGTCATTTGGGGCAGACGTTGGACTTGAGTGAAACTTCCTATCTTTTTGTGTGCCCTGAATTTATACTTCCAGAAGACTAATTATTTTTTGTAACAATTTCAATGATTTTTTTATTCCTACTATCTTTTTTTGCTATTTAGTTAATAGAAAAAGGGTTCTAAGATCATCATAGCAAGAAAATAATGGCACATTGAAAGGAGAAACAAAGGATCTTTCCTTGATTTTTGTATTTCAAAAGTTTGGGAATTCACAGGGAGACTAAGACGGTGTGTTCTGGAGATTTGGGAAAATGCAAATTAGGAAAGAGATAGAAACAGCCTTACTGAGTTTTTGCGGTTTTGTGTGGCACAGTGAAAAAAAAAATTATCCCAAGCGCTTAGGAAGAATAATCCCAAGTGCCAAGAGAAAGCCTGTGATCAAGAATGGAAACGGCGTGTCTCAAACTTAAGTGCAACAGTGACTAAAAACCAGGAGGGGGACCTAAGGAGGAAGACAACTCGATAGATGCCGGTGAGGATAAATGACAACCCAAGTCAGATGCCCTCACCCCAGCAAAGCACTGGAGCTCCATAAACTCTCCCAAATTAAAGGTAGCTTCTCCCAAAGAAGGGAGTCCTTGCGTTGCCTGAGATTAATCCCCAGTAAAATGGAGGCTTGCGCTAAAAATAAAGTTCAGAAGTTAAACCAAATACAATTCTCTCACGCAATGGAGTGTGAAGACTAACATTCTTGCAACTAAAAGGAATATACAATGAGGTTGTTTTGGACCCATTTGATAAGAACATGTCATTTTTGCTGTAGTTAATAATACCCACTCCAGAGGTGGCCAGTTCATGTGCGGTCACTTGAGTCATGCATCTGTCCCTGGTTGGTCTCAGCAATGGCAAGGGTAATGAGTGGCTGTATCTTTTTAACAGTAATGACAACCTAAGCAAGAAAAGCCTTGAACTCCAGCATATCTCAGATATTGTGGGCTCAGTTATGTACTACCACAATAAAGTGAATATAATGATAAAGCAAATCAGGCAAATGTTTTGCTTTCCCAGTACATGTAAAAGTTATGTTTATAAGATACTGTAGTCTATTAAGTGCAACAGCATTATGTCTAAAACATGTATATAACTAATTTAAAAATATCTTGTTGCTAAAAACTGCTAACAATCATCTGAGCCTTCAGCAAGTTGTAATCTTTTTGCTGGTGGAGTGTCTTGCCTCATTGATGGGTGATGGTCACTGATCAGGGTGGTGGTCACTGAAGGTTGGGGTAGCTGTGGCAATTTTTTATAATAAGACAACAATGAAGTTTGCTGCATTTCAAGAAAGATTTCTGTGACATATGAAATTGTTTGGTAGCATTTAACCCTCAGTAGAACTTCTTTCAAAATTCGAGAGAAGAAAGAGCCAATCTTCTCAAACTCTGCCACCCTTTATCAACTTAAGTTGAGGTAATATGCTAAATCCTTTCTTGTCATTTCAGCACTGTTCACATCATCTTTACTAGAAGTAGATTGCATCCCAAGAAACCACTTTCTTTGAAAGCAACTTCTTATCTGTTCAAGTTTTGTCATGAGATTATAGTAATTTGGTCACATCCTCAGGCTTCACTTCTAGTCCTTGTGTTATTTCCATCCCATCTGCAGTTACTCCTCCAATTAAGCATCAGACTCTTCAAAGTCATCCATGAGGACTGGGATCACCTTTCTTAAAACTCTGGTTAATGTTGATATTTTGACCTCTCCCTTGAATCACCAATGTTCATTTTGGCATCTAAAATGGTGAATCCTTTCCAGAAGATTTTCAATTTACTTATCCCAGACCCATCAGAGGAATAACTTTCTATGGCAGCTATCACCTTATAAATGTATTTCTTAAATAATAAAACATATAAGTTGAAATTAACCCCTTGATTCATAGGCTGAAGAATGGATGTTGTGTTAGGCAAAATAACATTAATCTACCTATACATCTCTAGCAGAGCTGTTGGTTGACCAGGTGCATTTTTAATGAGCAGTCATATTTTTAAAAGAATCTTTTTTCAGAAAAGTAAATCTTCACAGTAGACTTAAAATATTCAGTAAATCATGCTGTAAATAAATATGCTGCCATCCATTGTGTTTAAATAAAGGTTAAAACAATAAAACCTCACTGAGCACAGGCAGAGTAGATTTGTTAAGGACCTTGGGATTTTCCAAATGGTAATGAACACTGGCTTCAATTTAAAATCACCAGTTACATTAGCTCCTAACAAGAGTCAGCCTATGCTTTGAAGCTTGAAAGCCAGGTATTGACTTCTCTACAGCTATGAAAGTCCTCGATGGCATCTTCTTCCAAATGAAGACTGTTTTGTCTACATCGAAAATTTGTTGTTTAGAGTAGTCACCTTCATCAATGATCTTAATTAGACCCCTGGATAACTTGCTGACTCTTCTGCATTAGCTTTTGCAGCCTCACCTTGTACTTTTATGTTATAGAGAAAGCTTCTTTCCTTAAACCTCATGAATCAACCTCTGCTAATTTCTTTTTTTTTTTAAATTTTTTAATTTTTTAAAAATTTTATTGTACTTTAGTTTCTGGGGTACATGTGCAGATCATGCAAGATAGTTGCATAGGTACATACATGCAAGGTGATTTGCTGCCTTCATCCCCCCATCACCTATATCTGGTATTTCTCCCCTTGTTATCGCTCCCCACCCTCCCCACTCCTGCTGTCCCTCCCCAACCCCCCTACTGACCACAGTGTGTGATGCTCCCCTCCCTGTGTCCACGTGTTCTAATTGTTCAACCTCTGCTAGCTTCTAAATTTTCTTCTGCGGCTGCTTCACCTCTTTCAGTCTTCATAGAATTGAAGAAAATTAAGGGCCTCTGTCTGGATTAAGCTTTGGCTTAAGGGAATGTTGTGTCTAGTTTGATGTATCCAGATCTCTAAAGCTTTCTGCATACCAGTAATAAGGCTTTTTCACTTTCTTATCACTAATGTGTTTGTTGGAATAACATTTTTAAATTCCTTCAAAAACTTTTCCTTTGAATTAACAACATTGCTAATTGTCTGGTGCAAGAGAATTAGCTTTTAGCCTATCTCTGCTTTTGGCATAACTTCCTCACTAAAAATCATTTGTGGCTTTTGATTTAAAGTGAGAGAAGTGTGACTCTTCCCTTCACTAGGACACTTAGAAGCCATTGTAGGGTTATTAATTGGCTTAATGTTTGTACTATTGTAGCTCAGGCAGTAGAGAAGCCCAAGGAGGGGGGAGAGATGGGAGAAGGGTCAGTCAGTGGAGCAGTCAGAATATACATAATGTTTATCAATCAAATTCACAGTTTTAATGGGAGTGGTTCATGGCACCCCAAAATAGTTGTAATAGTAACACCAAAGATCACTGATCACAGATCACCATAGCAGATATAATAATGATGATGAAAAGTTTGAAATATTGCAAGAATTGCCCAAATGTTACATAAGACATGAAGTGAGCACATGCTATTGAAAAAATGATGTTGATAGACTGGCTTGAAGCCGAGCTGCCACAAACCTTCCATTTCCCAAAAATGCAGTACATGATCAAGTGAATCACAATAAAATGAGATATGCCTGTACTTTCCTGGGAGAGTAACTGGGTTTGTGGCAGGCACTTAAGGATTTATAGACCTTTTAAAGATAGAGGATGCTTGGGCCATGAGGCTTTAGGGAGAGAAGCAGGACATTAAAATGGATTAAGTTTCATAAAATGGAGTCCCATTGGGTGCTCTGGTTAATTTCATGTAGGATTTGCTTTGCATTTTTAGAAGAGGACTGTTGGAGATTTGACACTGTGTGTGGGGTTTAGGGGACTCTGAGGCAAGGCTGCATGCCCATAAGGTATACATTAAAAACAGGATTTCTGGGGAGGAGAGAAATTTTAATTTAATTAATACATTAATAGATTGAGGGTGGTGAGATTTCTGGTTTTCTCAGGGAGGCCAGATGAAAGCTGAAATCTTATGAGTAATACTGAGCCACATTTTAAGAGGAAGACATACATGTAAAATAGAAAGTAATCAAGAAAATGAAACCATGTTATAGGAATGATGGCTGAGGGACCTGGGAATATTTATTTAGGCTCCAGAAAGAAGCTCAAGGTGACATGATTACCAGCTTTTAATATTCAAAACCCTGTCACTTGGAAGAGGGATTGCACTTACTCAGAAAAGCCTCAGGCCAGACCTAGGATCACTAGGCAGGAGTTATAGAAAGACAACTTTTAATTCACTGCGTAGAGTAGGCAATTCACATAGAGATGTCTGAGGATGGGATACACTCAGTTCATGGGCTAGCTCAAAAAGGGAATTCAAGCATACATTGGCAGGAATGTTATGGAAGTATGGTTGTGCAATGTAGTTAAAACATAGAAATGAAACTGGATTCCAATTTTGACTCTTCCACTTACTAAATACTCTACCTATGGCAAGTTGCTTAATTTTTCTGCTTTAATTTCATAATCATTAAAATGTATTTAATATCTACTGCACAAATGTCAGCAGTAATTAAAATAATTAACTTTAGTTCTTAGTGTCTGAAGAGACAGGTGTGTGTGTGTGTGTGTGTGTGTGTGTGTGTGTCTGTTTCATGTACATATGTACATGCAACATTTCTGGTTTCTCCTAAACTGAAGTATTGTGATTCCAAAGGCTATGGAAGAGAAAAGTTTTAAAAAAATTAGCTATTCTCCATTGCTTAGATACTCCCCAGTATTTTGATATGTGCTGATGTGCTTGAAGCCTTTGAAAGTGTTCCAGCTTCTTTCTTTCTTTCTTTTTTTTGAGATGGAATCAGTCTTTCTCTGTGACCCAAGCTGGAGTGCAGTGGCATGATCTCAATTCACTGCAACCTCCTCCTCCCAGATTCAAGTAATTCTCCTGCCTCAGCCTCCTGAGTAGCTGGGATTACCTGCGCATACCACCACATCCAGTTAATTTTTGTAATTTTAGTAGAGACCAGGTTTCGCTATGTTGGCCAGACTGATCTCAAACTGCAGGCCTCATATGACCCGCCCACCTCAGCCTACCAAAGTGCTGGGATTACAGGTGTGAGCCGCCACAGTCGTCATGTTCCAGTTTCTTATGAAATTGTTTTAATATGGTATTTTCCAATTAAAAATTCAGTTTAAAGCAGATGAAAAGTGTATGATGCTCATCTTAATGCTATCCACAACTGAGAAATTCTCCTCATTTTGCTTGTACAGAATGCAATATGAGGATTTTTTTCAAAGGTGTGAAAAAGACAGAGAAGGATGAGCAGTCACAATTCAGTTCCCTAGTTAACAGCATGATTTGATTGTGTTTACATATGAGACTTGTGTTTGGGGACCTCTAAGCCTTACAGTGCCCGTTTATCAATTTGCAAACAGCACCATTATGCGCTGCCTATGATAAAGCACTATCACACAGCTGAATAGCTCTCCCAGTAGAAGATGATTATTTCCCAAGATAAAAGCTGACTACCTGATCTACCTGATGCTGAAGCAATTCATCAATTCTGTGACAAAGTGAAAAAAAGACACCAACCACTCTTTTGGTGTCATGCAGAGGAAACAATTGGTTGATTGTGATGGAATTTTGGCTGCAAACACAGCCAAGGCAAACCTAAAACCTAAAACAGTAAAAGATATTCCTGAGAATTTCCATTATAATATAATTGTTTCTGCTAAACTTTATGATTTCCAGTGTGCTCCCAAGTTAACTGTGGGAGTAGAAGTTAAGCGGTCAATCATCATTAACGGTACTAGCTTTGTTTGCTAACAAAAATTGTGGTTTACATTTTGAATTTGATTTCACTGGGTAGTTTTCAATGCAAACTTAGGTGGAGGAGAACTATTTTGTTTGTAAAGGAAGAAATACTATCCTGATATCATAGACTGTACAGCAGACTTCTTGAAATCTAAGAGCCACTACTGTTTGTGTTTTCCCAGCTACAAGCAAGATGGAGTGGAATAATGCTGGGCTTTGAAGTCAGAAAGAAGTCATTCATTTTTTCATTTATTCAACATATTCTTGTTGAGTTCTTTCTATGTGTCAGGTACTATTAGGTTGGTGCCGTTACTTTTAATGGCAAAAACCGCAATTACTTTTGCACAAACCTATTATGTTAGGCTCTGTGGATTTAGCTGACTGATGGGCTGCTTGCTTCCACAGATACTATAATTTAGTGGAAGGGTGGAGGCGGAGAGGTCTGACGACAAACATTTAAATACTCTTCAGCTCCCAGCCTTTGTATTTTCTATTTTTGTGTTATAGGGTAAGTTATTAATTGCTCAGTGATGCCTCACACAAAACAGGTGCTCAGCAAGTACTGGTTCTCTACATTTGTCTACTCCTGACCCTACAGGGTCCAAGTGAAAAAGTGACTGCTTCTCTGTTTGATTGATACCTTTTTTGAAACCAGGAAAATGAAGATCCTTGTCAATTCCATGAGCCATAGATAGATTTGGAATGAGCTGGCTTCATTGTCTAATGTTCCTGTGAGCGCGTTTCTTTCAAGTCTGAGAGTGAATCGGCTTCTTATATTTTGCTCTCTGTTTTGCCTTCAGAATGCTTTGGGATGAATGACTCTGAAACTCTAAATGTTACTTTATAAAAAGCTGCAAATTGCTTGTCTCTTGGTATACTGACTTAATCTACCTTTTACTGAATTCTGCCAACGAAGGTGTTTAAGAAAAGCTGTGAAATGTGGTGGTTCTTAGAATCACTTTCTAGTAGATCGAGTTCATCTTGGGTCAGCTTGACTGTATGATTACCTCATTAGAGACTGGGACATAGAAAAACAAAAGGTGAATTTATTGATACGGAAATGCATGTCATCATTAATTGTTATAATTTTAATGCAAATATTATTGACAATGGATGAAAAATGTAGTCTGTAATGATGTTTGCCAAATAAAGTATGCCCAGAGTTCCAAACACTTGTAAATATTCAAATAAATATTTACACTATAGCCTGCTGGGGAATTGAGGGAATGAATATAATGTGAATTGAATAGTCCTTTCTCTTTTTCCCACTACCTTTCTCTTGCTCCAGACAATGGTAATATATATTTTATCCTTAGCATAGATTTTATATGAGACACCAACATCTTTTCTTCTTGAATAAATAATAGTAAATCTATACTATGTGGCAGAAAAAACAATATTAACGAACAGTTTAGTATGCTAACAAAACTCCCACTCTCCCAACGAAATGTGTATGTTGCTCAGGTAGCTATTAAGTAATTCTTTAGTTGTGTGTTAATGGAGGACAGGAACCAAAAGAAATTGTGGAGGAGACTAGAAGAGATAAGAGGGATTTTTTAAAAAAAAGTTTACTTTAAGTTCTGGGATACATGTGCTGAACGTGCAGGTTTGTTACACAGGTATACATGTGCCATGGTGGTTTGCTGCACCTATCAACTCATCAACTAGGTTTTAAACACTGCATGCATTAGGTATTTGTCCTAATGCTGTCCCAACAAGATAGATTGTTGTTGGAAAAGGCAGAGAATTACTGGCAGGAGGAAAAATAACAAAAAGAAAGGGCAAGGGAACCAGGTGGCCAGAAACCATGTTATTGGAGATCTTGAGAGCATGGAGGTGGTTAGGAAAAAGATTTTGTGGGTAGCTGCTATATATGACATATGTGGACAGGGAGAGTGATGAGGGAAAGAGGCTTTTAAGAAGTTTGGCTCTGCATTATAAATGTAATCTACACCTGACCCCTTTTTAGGAGACTATGGTAAAGACATAAATTACTTTCAGCTATTGTGTTTGTTTGTTTGTTTTTGCATGTAATACTAAAGAGATTTGGGGCCTCTGAATGGCTTTATAAATGTTAACTTGGAATAAAGCATTTGAACCATTCTGCCATTTTTGTGCCCTAAAACTCCCCGTTTCTCCAGGTACCCTGTAAAACATATCTTCAGTATTGAGCAGGAATCACTGAAAATCCAAGGGCTTTGAAGTTAGACAAATCTGGGTTTGACTTCTGACTGCTCACTTGCCAGCTCTTTCCCGTAGTGTGGTGTCACCTCATATGGCACAAGTGCCTCAGTTTTCTCAGCTATAATATGGAGTTAAGAGTATCTATCCTGCAGGACTGTTGTAATCATGGAAATAAAACATCTAACAAAGATCTTAAGAGAACTGGAGCTTCATCAGTCTGATTCCTGCCAGAAAACATGGCCCATTCAAATTAGGAAAATTTAAGGGAAGTGTAGAGCAGGACAACGCATAGGCAGGGCATAGGAAAACTACAAAGTATAGTACAATATTCTGGTGTTGCCAGCTTTAGGTCTGAAGGTGTGAGAAGAAGTGTTTCCTGGAATACAGGGAGAACCTAAGAAGGCTGTGCAGGGAGAACTATCAGACAGGTGCAGAGACCTTTTGTTGGAGAGCTATGTCCAGCTCTTGACAATCACTGACGGATTGGGAAATGACTTGTATAGCTTTTTTTCCTCTTTCTTTTCATTCCTCTAGTTTCCTCCAGGGTCTTCTATTGGTGAAACATAACTTGAAATCATTGGTAAGGAAGTCCATTAAGGCACAGAAGTGAGCTGTGAAACAGATTAAGGATTGAGAGTGGATCTGGAGCAAACCAAACAGATCCATCATGCTCAGTAAGTGTCAGTCCTCTTCTTATTTTTCTTCCCAGTAGCGTGGAAAAGAGGGTGTCTTTCTCGTGGAAGAATAATCATACAATAGAGCTGTCATTAGTCTCTGAAAGACTGTCCCTTATATGTAAGTTCTGCAGATTGTTATACATCATGGACACAGCTCTGGAGTTGGAAATAAACACCTATCAATCTTTGTTCAAAGGTTCAGCGGGAATAGCATGGCTAGTCTAGTGGCTGACTCTCTGAGAGCGAGTGATGCAGAGAACTTGCTATGCTGGTCAGAGATAAACAGGACCTCTTATTTCGACAGTGGCTTTTCAAGTTTGCCTCTTGGCATGAAGCTGACTTTGGCAGAGGGTATCATATAAATAGGGCATAAGCTCAAGCATGTAAGCCAGGCACAACTTGTTGGATGTATTCTCACCCTCCAGCCCTTGACTCATAGCTATCTGACAAGACAAAGCTGATGGAAGGGAATTTTTTCAGAAGACTGATCTCTTGGACTTTTTACAAAATTTGTAGATAAGTTGAAGAGAGTCTTTGGGAAAGAGAATGCTTGGTCATCACTTTGGCAGAGCTTTGATTCACTTCACTCGTTAAGCTCTTGACCTTTGATGAATAACTCTTCTCCTTTGCCTCCTGTAGTGGCATTAATGGCAATCTCTCAGAAGATATATTCGTATCCTAGTCCACAGAACCTGTGAATGTTGTCATGTTTGGAAAAGAGTCCTTGCAGATATAATTAAGCTAAGGAGAGAAGAGGCGATCATTCTGAATTACCTGGATGAGTCCTAAATCCAATAGCAAGTGTGTGCTTATAAGATACACACATTGGGATAGAGACAATGAGAAAAAGGCTATGTGAAGATGAAGGCAGAGATTAGTGTGATGTAGCCACAAGCCAAGAAAGGTGGCAGACATCAGAAACTGGAAGAGATATGGAACAAATTCTTCCCTAGAGGCCTTTGTGGGGAGTATGACCCTGGTTGTAGACTTCTGGCCTCCCGAATTGTGAGAAAATTAATTTCCATCATTGCAAGCTGCCACGTTTGTGGTAATTTGTCACAGCAGCCCCAGGAAACAAATCTACCTCCTATAAAACCGTCTGTGCTGGTACTGTGACTGTTAAGCACTCTGACTATTAGCAGCCTGAACAACTATAGAAATAGCGCAGATTTTATATGCTTGAAAATTGGGTTCTTACCACAAAAACCACTGATAAATATGGAGGTAATGCACGTTAATTAGTTTGAATTAGTCATTCTACAATACACACTTCAAAATATCATGTTATACACCATAAATATAAAAACACACTTTTATTTGTCAGTTAAAATATCAATAAAAGAAAAAATAGTACAGAGTATAAGTATCTTGGAATGTATTTTTCTGAAGTTTCCGAGAAGTCATCACAAATCCTGAGAAGTTGTGTGATCTAATTTATGCCTTAAACACTTGCAATGAAACATCACTACATTGAAAGAGAGGCAGAAGAAAGAACAATGGAAGAAGTCATGTGTTTTATACTGGTAGCTACTCACTGGCTGTTTGACCTGGGAAAAGTCATTCAAGCATTCTAAGCCTAGATTTTCTTACCTCCAAACCACTTGTCTAACCAATTTTACAAGGTTAGTTATTAAAAGGCGCTTTGAAACAAAATGCTGTCCATTAAGCTAAAATGTTATACAATTTGTTATTCACAATATACAAAGAACATGTATTTATTGAGTTAAATGAAACCCTACTAACTCAGAGCTTGTGATGATTTAGAAAAAAAGTCTACGTAGAAGTCAGAAAATCAGGGTTTTAGTCCTGGGTCTGTCATGAAATAACCAGCTAAATGACCTTGGACAAGTTATTATGCCATTTAGGGCTACAATTTTCTTAGTTACTAAATAAGAGTTGGATTTGATCATCTCTAATGCTTCTCCAAGCTCTCTGATTCTATAATATTTTAAGAATATTAAAATTAACAGGATGGTTCTCTCCCTTGGTGAGCTTGTCTCTCTCACGGCTTAAATTTTTACTAAATTCTGATAATCCCAAACTTGTCCACTGAGCTTCAGACTTCTATAACCAATTATCTGGATGTCACAAGGTATGTCAGCTAAAATTCTCTGAATGTAAAAGAAAGGCAATACAAAATTTCTTTGCACCAAATACAGATAAATAAATAATACAGAGGAACTTATTGGCTCACTTAATTGAAAAGTCTATGAATAGTTAGTTTTAGCTACAGCCAAATTTATGGCTTACATAATGTCATCTAGATTTACTTTCTTTTCATCTCTCAGATCTGGTTTCTACAGGGTTGGCTCTAGCTTTTAACTTCACACTGTGCAGTAGTTGCATTGCATTATCTCTTGTTTATGTATTAAAAAAAGGAAGTTTTTTCCATGATGTATAGCAAGAGTTTCTTTGCATCTCATTGGCTCTCATTGTCCATCTCTCAACCAATTACCATGACCAGAAGTTATTCAATGCACTGATTGGCTCAGGCCTGTGTCATGTGATTCATTGTTAAGGGAGATAGCCAGTAGTGTGCTAGAGTGAGCCCATTACCACATTTCAGTACTTTTGTAAGCTGGCTGTTAAATTGGTTGTAGCACTTAGTTGGAAAAGATGGGAATATTTAAATTACATCTTGGGGCTTTATTTGTTTTGGAAAGTTTGTCTACCATCACACCACTGGGTACAGCCCTCTGCAAGATAGTAGGTATGGGTAGAGCACCCTCAAAAAAAAAGGAGGTTATCAGAATAATGCAAGAAAAAATGCAGTCGTGGCAAATGAGTATCCACTAGACCTAAGAGCTCAAACTGAAAATATTCAATGCTGAACTCATGCTCTTATTCCTCAACCTGTTTGTGTCTAATGGATTATTCTACCTTGAAAGTCAATTCAAATTTAAAATATGACATTGAATTTTTGAATTTTTCTGCCCCATACCACAATTTTATCTTTTTGCTATTTCTCAAATCCATTTTTCTGCTGTTGCTGACCAGTAATTTGTGTTATGCTTGTTTGATCTCACACTGGGCTATTTCAGGACTCTTTGAATTTGTCTGTCTTCTTTCAGAATTCTCATTTTCAAATCCATCAGTTGATCAGCACCAGGGTGATCAATCTAAAATACAGCTTCCTACTTCCTAAGTCACTTTGCATTGCTTGACAGATAAGGCCTGAAGTGGTTTTAAAACCTATTAAAGGCTGGGCGCGGTGACTCAAGCCTGTAATCCCAGCACTGTGGGAGGCTGAGGCGGGTGGATCACGAGGTCAAGAGATCGAGACCATCCTGGTCAACATGGTGAAACCCCGTCTCTACTAAAACTACAAAAAATTAGCTGGGCATGGTGGCGCGTGCCTGTAATCCCAGCGACTCAGGAGGCTGAGGCAAGAGAATTGCCTGAACCCGGGAGGCGGAGGTTGCGGTGAGCCGAGATTGCGCCATTGCACTCCAGCCTGGGTAACAAGAGCGAAACTCTGTCTCAAAAAAAAACCAAAAACAAACAAACAAACAAAAAAAAACCTATTAACAAATTCTCTAAAATATCTCCCTTTGATAAGTAGAGTTTAATTCTCCTCCCCTTATATGGGCTTAGTAAACAGAATGTAACAGGAATGATGGTATGGGATTTTCATGAATAGGTCATAAAAGGCATTACAGGTTTCTCCTTGCTCTTTCTCTTGAGTCACCCACTCTGGAGGAAGCCAGTTGTCATTTCGTGAGAACATTCAAGCAGTGCTATGGAGGGGTCCACATAGCAAGAAAGAAACTGAGACTTCCTGCAAAAGCCAACTTGGGCGTAGATTCTCTAGTCCCACTCAAGACGTTAAAGGACTAAAGTCCAGGCTGATGTCTTAATTGAAACCTCATGAAAAGTTCTGAACCAGAGCTACCTATCTATCTATTTTACTCCCAAGCTGCTGATCCATTGACAATGTGAGATTGAAACTGTTGTTTTTAACTGCTAAATTCTGGGTACAGCAGTAACAGCTAATATATATTTACTTAATCTGGTCTAAGCCTACCACTGTTTTTTTTCTTCATCCTTTGTTCATCATTGTATCTATACTTTAGCATCACCAAAGTGCTTATCTTTTTCTATTTAAACCATTCTGTTTCTGGCCTTTGTGCCTTAGTTCAGGCTTTCCCTCTTTGCTCCTTTCTTTTTATTTCCTTTACTCTTTAGTTTGTTTGTTCTTCTTTTATCTCTCTCTCCCTCTGCTAGTTGCTTCTTTTCTGCAGCTCAAGTATAATTTCCTCAATGAAGTATTCCTCTACCCCATCCCTCATGTTGGGATAGATTTCCTTTCTTTGTGCTTAAACAATAACTATAGCTCTACCACTTAAAAAAAAAAAAGTCTTCACATTATAGTGTGAGCTTCTTGAGTGCAGATACTGTAACTCCCCGGCACACCAATGAGGAGTACGCAAATTCTCCCATCCCAATCTCGTTACTCTCTCACCAAGGGGTGGATTCTGTATCTCTTCCTCTTGATGCTAGATGAAACGTTGTGACTGCTTCAAACAATTGAGTAGAGCTGAGGTGATACTATGTTACTTCCAATGTAAGTTCTAAAAATGCCATGTACTTCTGCTTTGCTCTCTTTAGACCTTTCCTCTTGAAATCCAAACATCATGCTGTGGGAAAGCCCCAACAGCTTGTAGAAGCGCCTACATAGGGAAGAAGAAGACTGTGAGCTGAACTGGAAAACATTACCCTGCCAGCCATGTAACTGAACCATATCAGAAAGGGATCTTCCAGTTTCTAGATGAGTCTCCTAAGCTGATACCACACTAATCGTACATGAGCTTTCTCTGCTAAGCCTTGGCCAAATTACAGATTTTTTGGAAAAATAAATGATTTTTATGACTTTAAGTTACTAAGTATCGGGGTAATCTGTTATGCAGCGATATAAAACAGGAACATGTGGCACAATTCCTGTATCACAGGTATTAGGCAAGTATTTGTAACCTGGTCAGTGATCCTGATTATCTAGAGAGAACTTTTCTTCTGGGCGCATTAACGCACTTGTTCATTAGCCAAAGCTTTAGTTAACCTGTCTTAAGGCATGTATTCAAGCTGTATCTTCTTTGAATTGACTCCCTACTTTCCTTACATATTTACCTGTTCAAATCTTTTGCTTCCGAAAAAATCCCTTGAGTCTTCCCTCTTTCTTCCCCTTGTTGCCTCTCTCTTTCCTTCTTTCTTTTGCTTCCTTTTTAATAGATATGTCATGAACATCTATCACTCAGGATATCAGGTACAATGATAGTCTCCGCCTTCATAAAACTTTATATTCCAATTGTACATTCAGCCCATAAATAAACACATAATTTTAAAAAATCCCAGAGTGCTTTATTATTAAACAGTATCTGATAATAGAGACTAATGGTGGGGTGGGAGTGGGCAGGAATGTGACCCTATTGTAGATGGAGTGTTCAGGGAAAATCTCCCTAAAGAGGTGACATTTGAGACCTGAAAAGTAAGAAGGAAGAAGTTAAGATGCAAAGACAATGACATCTTTGGCAGAAAAAACAAGTATAAAGCCTTCAGCTGGGAAAAATAAATGTGTTTTGTTGGACAAAATAAAGGAGGTCTTTATAACTGCAGCATAATGAATTAGGAGGAGAAATCGATGAGATGAAGTTGAAAAGATAGGGAGGAACCAAATCATGCATGTTTAGAGACCCAGAGTAAGGAGTTTACATTTAATTTTAAACACAATTGATAATTATTAAAGAAGTTTAAAGTAGGAGAGAGCCACGGTCTGGTTTACATTTTAAGCTTACTCTTGCAGCTGCGTAGGGAATGTTTTGTAGGTTGGCAAGAAGAGGTCCAAGGAGATCATTAGTAGGAAAAACCAGCACTGGATGGTGGTACCTTGGATTAGGGTTGTAGACAGAAAAAAATGTATACATTGGAATAAAATTTGTAGTTATAACTTATAGGACTTGCTGATGACTCAGATGTGGATGCTAAAGGGAAGAGAGGATTTCCACCTTTGGTAAAAGACTTGCACTTTATTTTAAGGCAATGGGGAGCCATGGAAGGTTTTAGCATAAGAGTGTATACTCCTATGTTTTCCTGAAGGAGGCCTTCACAGATACCTCCTGTTGACACTAATCTCTCCCTCTTCTGTGCCTAATGGTTTTGACTCTTACACAAAAGGTAGCATAGGTACAGATTAAAAGCATAAGGAATTTTGCAGCTGAACTGATGCAAATTGATCTGCATTCCATATCTACTTCCTGCGAAATGTATGACTTGGATAATTCTATTCAACTCTGTGCCATTCCTCTTCAAATACGAGTAGCATCTATATTAAAGATTTGTTGGATTAATTAAATGAAACACTGGGTGAGAGAAATGTACTTTAGGAAGAGCAGGAAGAACACCTAACTTTAAATTTGGGGGGGTGGCATGGCACTTAATTATTATATCTAATATTTGTGGAGCACCTATCATCTGCCAGATCCCTTCAAAGTGTTTCATTCTTTATAACAATCTGATTTAGTTACTGTTGTTATCCTCCTTTACAAATGAACAAATAGATGTCCAAAGAGCTTAAAAAATATACCCAATGTTATATAATGCTTAACTCATATGTAAGTATTTATCTGCATTTTTATGTATCTATATCACTCTCAGACATCAGGGAGTGGTGTATCATATCCATCTAACTCTCTTCTCCATCTCTGGCACATTGCAGGAAATAAATTCACATATACTGAGTGAGTGGACCTCCAGCCTTTGACTCACATGTCAAACCTCCTGTTTGACAAGATGAAGACCAGAGTTTTGGAGTTCTGGCTCTGTTGAGCACATTCACACAGCTGAGCTTGGAGCGTCCTGAGTGCAGCTAGCTAGAGAAGGTACTCAGCTCCATGACGAAATCAGATCCCCACATGGTCAGCCAAGTGCTCAGCTGCCCAGTCCATATTGTGCGATGATCTTGTGGCTAATTTCCTTGTGCTGTTTGGTCTCAGAAGCTTAGCAATGATACAATAAAACCTTTATTAACAAGACTATTCAGTGACTACTGGGGCAGAAAAAGAAAGCTGCTTTGTTTAAACCCTTTTGCAAAATCTATAAAATGTAGTGCTGTCTCCTTCTGCCTTGGTAAGAGCTGTGCAGTGAATACAATTTGTATCTTGAAATTAAAAAGTGAATGATTCCCATATCTTACAACAATTTCAGTGATTATTTTAGAGAAGAGGGTGTGGGAAGTGATTGGGCTAAAAGTGCTCTGAGACGAGGCACCCTAGTTTGAGATGCTCATTTTAAAATAACATGATTGGGGAGCATTTCCCCTCAGAACTGATCTTTTCCCTTAAAAAAATGGAGTGAAAAAAAAGGGAAAAATTAATGAAAGTTTTTGGTTATTGTCCTAAGGCTTCCTTCAAATCTCAGCTTAATTTCTCTTCTACAAAATATGTAAAATAGTTTTTACTGAATCAAAAGTCTGCTGCTGTGTTTGGTTTGGTATATGTAACTGTTCATTGGTCTTTAGGGTAAGAAGGAAGAAGAGGGAAGTCACTGATATGGGGCCCACTAGAGAATGGATTGCTCTCTATGCTTCAAAGAGAGTTTTGGTGGATTTATTAGGGGAGCACCAGGGTTCAGAGCACATTGTGACAGAAGGGACATGTGATTTAGCAGATACTGAGAAGATCCCTCTGCCCAAAATAGACACACCTGCTTGTGGATGTCTGGCATGCCTTTAGCTGGGGACAAAGCCAGAAAGGCCAGCTGTTCCCTCAGATACCCTTCCCACAGGCTGGCTAAGGCCTGAAATTCCAGCCTTGAACTTAAGGCTAATTTTTTTCTCCACAACCTACCAAAAAGCACGTGCTTAACTCCCCCTCCTCCAACTCTAAAATAAAGGTGTCAACAGACATTTTCACTGTAGTATGAATTACATGGACTCGTGCAAATAACAGAAATTATGGAAGTAGGGGAATTCTTCCTTCTCCCTGCTTAATTCTAAGACTTTAGTCAGGTCTTTAACTGCTTATGTGGCAATTTCCTCCTTTTAAGATAGGAATAATAAGCCAAATTGACAAAACTGAAGGCAGCATTAAATAACACAAGTATAAAAACCAACTAGCAAAAGGCTAAAATCCCAAATGTCTATCAAAGAGACGTTAGTTAAATAAATTGGGATATTTACACAGTGCCATATAACGTATCTCTGAAAAGGAAAGAAATATAGCTGTGTATCCTGAAATATAATAATGTCCAGGCCATATTGTTAAGCAAAATAAGCAAGATGCATAACTGTATTTATAGTATGCTACAGTGTGGATAGGAAAGGAGAAAAAATAAGAAATACATATTTGTTTATGATTGCAACAGCAAGATAAAAATCAACAAAAAATGCTTACCTATAGTTGGATGGAGGAAGCAGGGGAGTAGGGGATACTGAAGAGCTATGCTTCTCCACATACTTTATTTTATTTATTTATTATTTTTGAGACAGAGTTTTTGCTCTTGTCGCCCAGGCTGGAGTGCAATGGCGCAATCTTGGCTCACTGCAACTTCCGCCTCTTGGGTTCAAGTGATTCTCCTGCCTCAGCCTCCTGAGTAGCTAGGATTACAGGCATGTAGCACCACACCCAGCTAATTTTGTATTTTTAGTAGAGACGGGGTTTCTGCACGTTGCCCAGGCTGGTCTTGAACTACTGACCACAGGTGATCTGCCTGCTTTGGCCTCCCAAAGTGGTAAGATTATAGGCATGAGCCACCCATACCCAACCACCTTATTTTATTTTTTGACTTTGAAGTTGTGTAAATGTTTTGCATGATTAAAAACAAAAGGGAAAAACACATCAAAATATAACAATTTCTAAAATTTTAAAACAAACTGAAAAAAATAACTTAAGCATATATCAATTCTGTGATGTAATGATCTCAAGAATTACTTTAAATGACTTTAGAACACACATTTTGATTGTATGTCCTTAGGGACATATATCCTAAGCACAAAAAGAAGTACAAAGAATCTTAGGTTGAATTTTGTTGGCTGGTTTTTAGTGGTGATATTTACATTCTTATTGTTTATTTTATTATATCTAAAATAGGATAAAGCAATTAAACAATTAAATTATCCTTAGGAGATAAAATTTTCAGAGTAAGAAAACATGAACTTAAAAAAAATTGTTAAAAACTCTATAACCTTTATTTTGAATTAGAAATATTGGTAAGAATTTATAGTTTAGTTTTCTTTTTCTCAAAACGGCAAATTTCTTAGTCATGTTTACAGACAAGGCCTAGACTTGTGATCAATTTAGTAGCAATAATCACTCCAAGTACCCAGCATTTGATATCTAAGTACCATTTCCATCTTAAAGGAACCAGGGCTCCTTGGAGAAATGGCTGATGCTAGCATGAACAGAAAGTATTTGAGATGAGCTGAGATACACTGTTATGTCCCCGTGCATAAAATGTATGAGCCAGCTTAAGGAGCTGATATGATTTGGCTGTGTCCCCACCCAAATTTCATCTTGCATTGTAGCTCCCATAGTTCCCACGTGTTGTGGGAGGGACCCAGTGAGAGATAATTGAATCATAGAGGCAGTTTCCCCCATACTGTTCTCATGGTAGTAAATAAGTCTCATGAGATCTGATGGTTTTATAAGGGATTTCTCCTTTCGCTTGGCTCTCATTTCTGTCTTGCCTGCTGCGATGTAAGATATACCTTTGCTCTTCCTTTGTCTTCCACCGTGATCATAAGGCCTCCCCAGCCATGATGAACTGTGAGCCAATTAAACCTCTTTCTTTTATAAGTTATCCAGTTTTGGATATGTCTTTTTTAGCAGTGTGAGAACAGACTAATACAGCAGCTCCCAATGGGAAAATTTGAGAATCATTTAAGAGCGAATAGTGACTGCAATGTTTTGAAACACGTTAAATATGCAAAATCCTCAACCTGATTTGAAGGTCGTGTGGGCACTAACTCACTATTCTGAAAACAAACAAATAAAAGGAAAGAATCAGTCATTAATCTGGCTTGTGGTGTTGTTTTCAGATAAACAATTGATGAGGAAAAATGGTTTTTTATTGAAGAATTACAGCTAATAAATAGTGGAGGACTGATAGAATTGAAAATATCCATTTTGATAACTTTAAGGAAATAATGGATCCAGGAGACAATCATCAATGGTTGCTAAAACTGTGAAGACTGCTGAGAAACTCTTCAATGAAGGAATCAGACAGACATAACCAAAACCCACTAATCAGTACTAATGTCAAAAACATAGACAATCAGGAAACTTGGAACTCCAGATACAATATATAGGTAGTACATTCAGTACTTATGATGGATTCTTATTACACACACAAATACATCCTTTGGACTTAACTACATGTTTATATTAAGTGGTAATAGAAGAATAAATTAAACAATATGACAAAAGATAAATCAACAAATAATTTAGGACAATCTGCAAGTTAAATAATTCATCTTGACTTGCCAACAGATGACATAAAATCTTGGGTGAAAGTAGGAGAAAGGGAACTGTCATGGATTACAAAAGACTTAGAAGACTACCAACCAAATGCAATGGATGAAGCTTATTGGATCTCAAATTAGTCAAACTATCAAAATGCATTTCGGAGCCAATAAGGTAAATTTGAATGTGGCCTATTTATGAAATAATTTTATACATTAATTATTAATCTTATAATGTGTGATAATGACATGATCATTATGGTTCTGTAACAACCTCTTACCTATTAAAGACACATAATCAAGTATCTGACTTAAAAAGGTGTGATATCTGGGAGATGCTTTAAAAAGTTTGAGGGATAGGCAAACCAAAACTGGCAGGCTCTTGAAAATTGCTGGAGATGGGTAATGGGAATTATCCTATGATGTTCTTTTTTTATTATTATTATAGACTGGATAACGATGTTCTTTCGTGGATAACTAAAAATAAGCAAAGCATCTGTTTCTAACATATAACAGACCTTAATGAATGTTAGAGTTCTTTTCATTTTTAGCCCAAATTCTGTTTCGGAGGTCAAACTTTCTCCCTGGCTAATGTTTATGGACATGGCGGAAACACTCACAGTCTGGGTCGGGTGGCCATGGGGAAGGAGGAGAAAAAAGTGTCCTAAAGGAGAAGAGTGGGACAAAATCAGGAGGACGTGCCTGGGCGTGCTAAGATGATTTTTGTTATTTTTCTATTTTGCTGGCCCAGATCACTGGCTATCTTCACAAATGTATGCAGTATCTTCATGTAAACTAGAAACAGACCTGCCTGGATGTGTGGTGAAGAAAACTTTGTAGGGTTTTAACCCCTTCTAACCCAGAAAGCTGGTTAAGAGGCATAAACAACACAGACACATGAAGTTGGTCCTGGCCCTGTTGTCAGGTGCAAAAAAGAAAAACAGACCTTTGAGGTTTTTGAGTGGTTTGAGAGAGATAGCTGACCCTTCACATACATCCTTCTTACATACCCCTGAGTCTGTTTTCTACCTCTAGAGGTAAGAGGCTCTTGGGGATTTGCACATTCTTTATCCCTTTTATTATTATTATATGGTAAAACATAGGGTCACAAGAGGATAAATACCAACAGAAGTTTTATTGAAGGAATCTATCATTTTTCCGTAAGTTGGTGCCTGAAGTACATCAGTAAGATTCCAGGAATGTTGGCCTGGTGTCAGGGTTTGTGTTGGGGGCTGGTAGGCAGGGGTGGAGGGTGCTTGGCCTTTTTGCAGAGACATGAATGCGAAGGGCAAATTGGGAGTTATTTCCCGTCAGGCGAAAGGGTTCCTTGGATATGGGTTGACTTTAAGTTCATTATCTACACATAAATACCGGCTTGGCCTGGAATTGGGAGTAGCTGCTGTGTGATGCTCAAAACAAAAACAACAGGTGGCTCAAATATACTGTGAGGGAGACACGGTAGTAGGACAAAAATGGATTTCTCCACTGTGAATTCAGACAGGACCATGCCCAATTGTTGCGGGTGGAGGTAGGGAGCAGTTGCAGAATTACTGGGTTGATTTTGGTAGGAAGTAGGACACACATTTTCCCACCATCCCTTTTCTGATCCTTTTCATCAGCTGACCAGGGTGGGAAACTGTCCCTTATATATGCAGGGGCAGGGGCCTGGGCTGACCTCAGCATGTGGCCATGAGTCTTCTCCCACCTTACCATGTCTGCAACCATGAGAAGGAATGCCTTCCCTTGGAATTGGCAGTCCTCCACTGTTAGTAGTTGTGGGATCTTGGGCATGTTATTCAATCTCTCTGAGCCTTAGTTTCCTGTCTATGGACTGAGGATAACATAGGGCTCTTGGCAGTACCAAGAGAGATAATATAATTCAAGTGCTTAGCACATCAAATGCCTGGAGGAACTGTCCCCGATGCCAGAAACAACTTGTGGATCTCTTACTTCATTCAAAAAGGAGAAGGAGCCTGGAGCTGTGTAGTTGCTTCTATGGAGGCTTTATTTGCATGTTGCTTTCTCTCTCAGAGGGACAACTGCAATTAGTCAATTAGAACAGAATGTTGGCTAAGAGAATTCAGCCCAGCTCAGTAGAAATGAATGCTGTAAAAGTGTTCTTCCATTGTCATATCACAGGCTTTTGACTATTCAAGTAATAGTGGAAGTTCAAAACACTGGGGCAAATATGCTCTTGCCATGGATCATGCTGATTTGATTTAAGGTAAGTCAAGTAATGATTTTAGGTAAATCATTAATTTATTTTGCTGAAGGCATTTCACCAAAATTTGACATAATTAGCTTCATGAAGCAAGACTTAGGTTTGCTAAGCTTACATGGAGCTAAGCATTATGTCACAATAGGGGAAGGAGGCATTTTCAATAGCAAAACTTGAACTAAGTAAAGTACTTTAAGACCTCCTATTGTTCCATTGTTTTTTGGAATCCCACACATTGACTACCCAGAGGATTTTTTTCCCTGAGAAAACAGAAGGGTCTATACAAATCTGATGGGGAATGGTGGAGAAAATGGAAGTTTAGACCGATTGAAACACTATTCCAGGAGCCGGACTCGCCTTCCACCACACAGGCTGCTTTACTTTCCCAAGTGCTGCTCTAGTTGGCCTAAAAACCTCTGAAGTCATGAAGACACAGTCACTTGCCATTGCTGCCATCTAATGGGGTCAAATCATATCACAGGACTAAGTTAAGACCTCGTGTGGTTTGCTATTCCCTGGAATACCAGTGCTCTTACAGGTAGACTAGGCTTACATTAAGAGGAGGAGGAAGAGACTGATTATATGATGTGATTTTAGGGGTGAGAGGATAGCTGGACATTTTCTCAACTGCTGATATGGTCTGGCTCTGTGAACCCACCAATCTCATCTTGAATTGTAATCCCCACATGTTGGGGGAGGGGTGATGGGGCAGTTCCCCCATGCTGTTCTGATGATAGTGAGTTCTCATGAGATCTTATGGTTTTATAAGGGGCTCTTCCCTCTATGCTCTGCAGTTCTCTCTCCTGCCACCTTGTGGAGAAGGACATATTTGTTTCCTCTTCCATCATGACTGTAAGTTTCCTGAGGTGTCCCCAGCCATGCAGAACTGTGAGTCAATTAAACCTCTTTCCTTAATAAATTACCCAGTCTTGGATATTTTCTTATAGCAGTGTAAAAATTAACTAATATAATTACCATTATCTTTGAGAAGAATAACTCTAGGTCAATGCTATTCTAAATGTCACCCAAGCATGTGTATCAGCTGAAGAGAGTAAGTTTCTTTAATGGCAGAACACTAGGGTAAGATCAGTACCATGTCCTGAGGAAACAACCTTGACAGTTCTGTGTGATACCAGAAATGTGCAAAATGACAAGAAATTGCCGCTCAGGGATGGGAATGACGCTAAATATAGTTAACATTCTTCTGAGTAGCACTTTGATTTTTAGGGCTCTTTAACATGTATCACATCATCAATTTGGCCACTAGATAGGAATTAGGATTTCCTGGTAGGAGTGAGGGGTCCTGGGAAGCCTAAACTACAAATAAGCAAATTAGTAATTTAAGACTATTTATAACCATGATTAATTATAATGGATAACCAATTCTATGCTTCAAAATTTTGCATATCTTTCTTGTGGTGTATTGTTAAAGAGCAACATAGCGTTGTTTACAGAATATTTTGGCTATGATGTTGAAATAGCTGAATTGTTTGATAAACTTACTCAAAACACATTATTTAGTTTTTCTGAAAGCAAACTTAATGGAACATAATTAATGTGTTTCTTCTGCCCACCATTTTAATAATTGTAGCAAATATTTATTAAATAGTATGTATGAAGTACTATTCTAGAAACTTTGGATATCTTTTAAACATAAAAGGTGATATACTCTTAGATATTCTGAGAAATTGTCAAGTGATGTGGTATGTTCCTTTGGAAATCCAGAGGATGGTTTCCATTCAAAAGCATAGCATCCATCTCCTTAAGTTTTACCCAGCTGTTTAGGAATTGGATCTTGGGCTGAATATTTGAATAATTCCTTTTATTCCATGCTGTAGTGTATTGAAAACACTAGTGTCAAAAGGAGAGATTTTACTTTTAAAGGATATTTGTGATAGCAGAAATACTATCTGCCACAGATGCAAATTAGCACCCTTGACTGATCAGTAGTCTTATAGCTTCCCTGAGCAGGTCCTGCATAATTAATAGGGAGCTAGCATCCAAACTCCAGCCAATGGCAAACTAGTCAGCAGTGGGTGATTTACTGATGAAGGGATGTATGTGTTTTGTTTTGTTTTTGAGTAGGTCAGTTGTAGAATTAGGAATTGGCAGTTAAAATTACCATTGCCTTCTTTTACTCATTTGGCAGGACAAGACCTGTAGTCATTTTCCTAAAAGCATTATCAAGTAAGGATGAGGTGCTTATGCAGCTATTAGAGGGAATTCAGCAGTATCAGAGGTTTGAAAATAACTACTGACGTTGGAGCCTTGATTGGCAAGAAAGAGCTAGGACAGTGAAGAGAAGGCATTGATCAAGGGATTCAAAGAATAATACATCTGTGTTTTTAAACTCTTCTATGGAGATACCTTCTCACAGTATTTAAGGCTAAGGGACAAAAACATTATCCTGGTTACAAGGTCCTTTACTAGGAAAAACAGCAGGGTAGATAAGCTGTCCTTGAAATTAGCAAGAGCAAATTGCATGATATGGATTTGTGTACATATAAGTGTGTTTAGATTTGGAAAAAATCCTTTCTGTACACTCAATCACAATTAACCAACATTAATCTCTGGGAATCCAGAGTATATAAAACATGCTTTAAGAAATGTCAAGAAGTGTGGTGTAAGAGGAAAGTTTTCCCCTATTGTGCCATATATTTCAACCCAAGAATAACAGAGCCTGAATGGATTTAACCAATGACCATTTTACTAAGCTGCAATTTCATGAACACCTATTATGTGGTAGAAACTTTGTGTAATCACATCTAATTCTCAAAACAATATGTACCTCATTTTACTATGAAGACAGGAAAACTCAAAGATTAAATATACTGGGCAGGAACATGCAATGTCTAAGTTGCAGAGTCATTATTTAACTAAGGTTTGTTTATTCTACTAGAGGATCACCTCAGCTTTCTGTGTTTATTGTTGTTTATCGGGCAGAAATCCAATTGCTACCCTCAACCATCAAATAACCACAATATATATTTTAAAAATTAAACCTATACCTTCTTCTAAAAGAAACTCAAATAATGTTCTTCCAGTATACTGCTGATGTTGGGATAAAGCAGATATTTTCTTCAGATGATATTCTGTGCCTTTTGTCGGCACTTGAGCAAGATTACAAAGAGTGATATCATTAATCATGCAAGTTGTTCCCATCTGTAAAGTGTCAGTGAATTACATTCTTCAGCGTGCAAGTGAGAATGGCCATCTCTGCCATTATGTATTGTGGACAGTTCTAAATTAATGTGAAACCACCTTCTCTCCATAATCATGACAGTGTCAAGAAGTAATGGGGCATTTAATTGAAAACAGCAGACAGTATCCAGATCTTTGATAACTGCTTTTGGAAAATATTACATAATTTAGACAGGGGGAACATTCTATTTCATAATTATTTTATTAGGCTGGTATAAAAATGATTTTTGCACCTTTTTGATTCTAGGAGAATAAAATAAGTAAGTGGCACGGATACTCTGCTAAGCAAGAAAAAATGCCCAAGTTTAAAATGCTGGGCTGCGTATGAAAACAAATTATAACTAGCCTTCTATATCTTATCATCATTTCCCCAAGACGTGTGCCAAGTATTTACAAATGCATTCAAGTTATTAACCATTTTTATTCAAGTTGTTTTGCTGAACATCTTTAACGAGTATTTTCACTCCGTATATGCAAATAAAAACACCTCGTGTTCAAATAGACACTCCAAATGTATCTGAAAATGTTTGTTCTCTTGGATAGCATAAAACATTCTTCCATAGTTTCCTTCTTTAATTCTTGCTAACCAAATTTGCTTAATATATATATTCTTTCTGATGATCCAAAGGCAAAGGTCTTCTCCAAGTTCGGAGAATTATTATGAATTCTACATCAATGTAGAACAACTTGAAATTTTACTGTATTAATGTATTTGTAACAGCAAGTACTGGGTGTGGAGTTATCTGTGTATGTGTAAATGGCATATTTGTAGGTATGTTTTTGTAACATATATGCATTATATATTAAATACATAATACATGTATGTATATGTGCATGCACAGGTTCTGTGTAGTTATCTATTGAAGTTTTAATTTATTATTTATTTATTTTACTGGTGGAAGTTTTTTCCCATTGAAAAGTGGCGTTTTATAAATATGAAGTTCAAAAAAAAATCCTGAGGTGTATTGACTAGGGATTCATGAAGGTAAAATTCAAAAATTTATTTGCTAGATTCTACCAACTAAGTATGGTTCTAATACTAGAGTTACTGGGTTTTGATATTGGGAAATATGTAAATAATTTTTTATAATTTTCAATTTTTACCAAGATGGTTGGTAGAAGGCAAATATAACCATTATGGTGAATGACATACACGCATGCATTTAGTAGACTCTTCCTTCAAGCTCTTTTGGGAATGAGCCATAATTTGGCAAAACAGTACAAATTAAATAAATGTAAAGGCTAAAAGGATATTTACTGCTATGGCAACAACCATCAACACTGTGAATCTGATGTTCATGTTTGCTATGCACATTTTTAATGTCCTATCTTGACACCCAGAACAACAAAGTAAAGTAGGTCAACTTTGCATTCATCAAACATTTACTTTTATTTATCTTTATTTTTTACTTTTAATTGACACATAATAATCAGAAATATTTATGGACTATAGTGTGATATTTCCATACATGTAAACAGTTTGCGGTGATCAAGTTAAGGTCACTAGCATATCCATCAGCTCAAACATTTGTCATTGTGTTGAGCTCAAACATTTGTGTTGGGGACATTTAAAGTCCTCTCATTTACTTACTTGAAACTATAAAATTATTATTAATTAGTAATTATTTAGAACACTAAATTATTTATAGAACACTATAACTTATTCCTCCTATCTAGCTGTAATTTTATATTTGTAAATTAACTTCTCCCTATCTCCCTGCTTCCCAGCCTCTAGTAACTATATCCTAATCCCTACTTCTATGAGACCAAATATTTTAGCTTCCACATATGAATGAGAACATGTGGTATTTGTCTTTCTGCACCTGGCTTATTTCACTTGACATGATCTCCTGACTCATCCATGTTGCTGTGAATGACAGGATTATTTTCTGTAATGGCTGAATAGTATTTAACTGCATATATATTTACACACACACACACACACACACACACACACACAGAGCACATTTCCTCTATCCATTCATCTTCTGCTGGACATTTAGGTTAATTTCACATCTCGGCTATTACAGATAGTGCTGCAATTAACATAGGAGGGCAGATATATTTTTGACATACCAATTTCCTTTTGCTCGAATATATACTCAGTAGTGGGATTGCTGGATCCGATGGTAGTTCTATTTGTAGGTTTTTGAGGAATCTCCATACTGTTTTCCATAATGGCTGCATGAACTTGGATTCCCACCAACAGTGTATAAGAATTCCCTTTTCTCTGCCTACTCACTAGAACTTGTTGGTTTTTGTCTTTTTTTAGTAATAGCCATTCTAATAGAGGTAAGATGATATCTTGTTTTGGTTTGATTTGCATTTCCCTGATGAGTAATGTTGAGCATTTTTTTATGTTGGCCATTTGTATGTCTTCTTTTGAGAAATGTCTATTCAGGCCAGGAGTAGTGGCTTATGCCTGTAATCCCAGAACTTTGGGAGGCTGAGGTGGGTGGATCACCTGAGTCAGGAGTTTGAGACAGTCCTGGCCAACATGGTGAAACCTCGTCTCTACTAAAAAATTACAAAAATTAGCTGGACATGGTGATGGGTACCTGTAATCCGAGCTACTCAGGAGCCTGAGGGAAGGGAATCACTTGAACCTGGGAGGGTGGAGGTTGCCGTGAGCTGAGATTGTGCCACTGTACTTTGTTTGAGTTCTGTATATATTCTGGATATTAATCCCTTCTCAGATGAAGTTTGCAAATACTTTCTACCATTCAGCAAGTTGTCTTTTCACTCTGTTGGTTGGTTCCTTTTCTGTGCAGAAACTTTCCAATTTTATGTCATTGTATTTGTATATATTTTTTGTTGCCTGTGATTTTGAAGTCTTATCCGTAAAATATTTGCCCTGACAAATGTCTTAAGGCATTTATTCTATATTTTCTTCTTGTAGTTTCCTAGTTTTGAGTCTGACATTTAAATATTTAATCCATTTTGAGTTGGATTTTGTACTTAGTGAGGGATAGGGATCTGGTTTCATTCTTCGGCATATGAAAATCCCATTTTCATAGTATCATTTGTTCAAGAGATTGTCTTTTCCCTAGTATGTGTTCTTGGTGTCTTTGTCAAAAATCAGTTGGCTGTAAATACATGGATTTATATCTGGGTTCTCCATTCTGTTAATTTGGTCTATATGTCAGTTTTTATGGCAGTACCAGGCTGTATTGATTCCTTTAGTTTTGTGGTATATTTTGAAGTCAAATGGTGTGATGCCTTCAGCTTTGTTCTTTTTGCTTAGGATTGCCTTGGCTACTTGGGGTCTTTTGTGGTACCATTATAATTTTAGGAGATTTTTCTATTTATGTGAGAATGTCATTGGTATTTTGAAGGAGATTGCATTGAATGTGTAGATCATTTTGGGTAGTAAGATCCTTTTCACAATATTAATTCTTCCAATCTATTAACATGGATATCTTTCAATTTTTGTGTCCTCTTCAATTTCATAAGTAGTTTATAGTTTTTATTGTAGAGGTCTTTCACTTGGTTGGTTAAATTATTCCCAGGTATTTTATTTTTTGTAGCTATTGTGAATGTGATTGGTTTCTCAATTCCCTATTTCAGATGATTTGCTTTTGGTGTATAGAAGTGCTACCAATTTTTGTATATTAATTTTGTACCCTGCAACTTTACCGAATTTGTTTTTCAATTGTTACATTTTTCTTTTCTTTCTTTCTTTTTTTTTGGTGGAGTCTTTGTTTTTCTATACATAAAATTCTGTTATCTGCAAACAGGGACGATTTGACTCCCTCCTTTCTCACCTGGATGCTGATTATTTCTTTCTCTCTCATAATTTCTCTGGCTAGGACTTCCAGTACTATGTTGAGTAAGAGCAGTGAAAGTGGGCATCCTTATCTTGTTCTCATTCTTAGAGAAAAAGCTATTAACTATTCCCTGTTCAGCATGATGTTGGCTATGGGCGTGTCATATATGGCTGTTGTTGTGCTGAGGTATGCTTCTGCTATACTTAGGTTGTTGAGAGTTGTCATCATGAAGAAATGTTGAATTTTATGAAGTGCATTTTTTTGCATCTATTGAGGTTAGCATATAGTTTTTGCCTTTCATTCTGTTGACATTATGTATCATGTTGTTAGTTACAGTGTCTATTTTGTTTAGATCTAAAATTTAGGATCTATTGATTTGACAAAAGATTTGAGTGTTGGTTGCTCAGTGGGAAAAACTCTTGCAATGTGGATAAGCTAGACTTCTCATGATTTGGTCATATTAATCATGACTATTTTGTGCAAGAGGAGCCACTGGTGTCCTTGTTATATAATATGCTGTGATTTTGTGTTCCAAACCTTAAACAAAGCACACTGTATGATTGGATTGTTGTTCCTCTTTCAAGTGACAGGGATAGTCTAAGATATCGAATTTGAATCCCAAAATGTTGATTTTAGACAATATAATGGTTAACAATAGGAAGGACAAATACATTTAATTCATATTGACTCTATTCAGTTGGTAGTGGCTGCGGTGTTGAGGATTCTGAATCTGTATCTGGGCTACACAAATAATTGATGTGTCACAGAAAATAGTTGGTGGATGTATAGCACAATTTTAACACGGTTTCTGAGTAATTATATTTTATAAAGAAAATTCTAAAGTTATCAAACCATCTTTGGACCTATCACTAAAAGTGTGAGCTAAGATTAAATTTATGTTATCAGAGAGGAAACTATATATATTTTTTAATTTAATAGGTGTTTTAAATTATATAAATACAATAACAGTAATAAAATGTTATTAGTGTCACATGGTATTTTGTACCTTTAAATTTCAACCGCTTGAATTGCTTAAATGAATTACTTTATCAAATAATCAGACCATAATGTTTCAATTATTGTCAGTGCCTTGCAAATACATTATATAAATGCATGACATTTTCAATTCTGAAAAATGCCCAAGGATGGCTGAGCGTGTAGTCTATGAACTCACTTGGTTGTTGAAAACCAGTTTGTCTCTTTAAGGCCAGAGATTTTTTGTTTTTCAGAGTGTGACATAAATTTTATGCTTAGTAAAATAAGGTGTGGTATATATTTGATGCTAAAATAACTTGTCTGCTCAATGAAAGAAAAAAAAACATCTGACAGGTTTTTTGAAAGAATCATAACCATTAAAACAGTAAAAATTTTACACTTGATCCAGGTTTTCTGACATGTAGGTAAAGACATCATCTATCCATGACAGCACCGTACTTGAACAAAGAATGAAAACTCCATTTTGATAATTTATAGATACATGATTTAAACAGACCAGTTTGGAAGGCAAAAGGCATAAGTGGGCAACCAATTACATTTTGAGAGATCAAAGAGTATCCTCTACATCAGTTTGTTTCAAGATATTTAGATTAAGACCCCTGTAAGAAGTGCATTTTTACATCACAACACAGAGCATACACAAGTGCTCACACATGCACACACATACAACTGAAATAAGGATTTACTTAAAAATACTTATTCTTACGTATTAGTCCATTCTTACACTGCTAACAAAGACATACCTAAGACTGGGTAGTTTATAAAGAAAAAGAGGTTTAATGAATTCACAGTTCCACATGGCTGGGGATGCCCCACAATCATGCAGAAGGCATAGGAGGAGCAAGGGCATGTCTTACATGGCAGTTGGTAAGAGCGTGAGCAGAGGAAATGCCCTTTATAAAACCATCAAATCTGGTGAAACTTATTCACTATCACGAGAACAGCATAGGTAAAAACCACCCCCATGATTCAATTACCTCCCACTGGGTCCCTCCCGTGACACATTGGGATTATGGGAGATAAAATATAAGATGAGATTTGGGTGGGGAGACAGCCAAACCATATTACAAGGATTTACTTAAAAATGCTTATCCTTAGTGTTTATGATTGGTTATAGTGTTTCCTGTTTTGATCCATTCCATGTTTCAAAAGAAGCTGGTTACAGTGGACTAAAGTGATTTCACATCTCCATAATGAGCTACTATCCATGGACGGAAAAACAATTGGACCAGGCAATTTGAAATTTTTTCACTGACCAATTGTTGTGACGCCATATATGTGCAGTTTTGGTGTAACGGTCAAACATGAATTGTAGCATGATTAAATCAGGTAATTCTGAGTGAGAGTTAAGCAGAGTGAGAAGAAATGGAGGTATGAGTCTGGGTTTTGGCATCGGACACTTGCTTTGCATGCGCTCTTATTGAGGGCTAGTTTTGCATCCCGGTAAAGGGAATAGATTCTGTAGTCGGACTGCCTGTGTCTAATTTCCGGCTCACAGTTAGTTGTGTGAATGAACATGAACAGGCTACTTAACTTCATCAGGCCTCAGTTTCCTCATCTGTAAAATGAAAATAAAGTTACCCTTTTTTGACATTGTGAGGTTTTCATTTAAGGCTTACAGGGTAAGCATTCAATAAATATTAGTTATTATTATTGAACATCCCATAAAAATGAAACAAGAAGAGTGTTCAAATATCTGTCTACATATTCACATGGTCAAATTGACATAGATGTAGGCTATAGTGGCTGTACATTTGTCATGTGGCTGGCCCTGTGCAAAGCACTTTATGTACATTTAACCTTTGCAACATTGGCGAATGCATTATTTGTCTCATTTTGTAGATGAAGAAATTGAAGCTTAGGGAGTTCAAGTAACAGAGTTGGTAAATGGCAGAGCTGGGATTCTGGCACAGGTGTATCTGATTTCGGAGCCCAAGCACCTCGTTTATTAGCTGCCTTTGGTCCTACCTTCCCCCATAGCCACATGACTCACTCTCTTGCTTATTTCATGTCTCTGCTTATTTTTCACTAATTTATCCAGCCTGTAGAAAACAGCAATCCCCTCCCTCATCCCTACACTTCCTGTCTGCCACACTGCTTTATTTAGTATGACAACACCTTATATCATATGGCACTTTATAATGACTTGCTTATTTCTCCATCATTTATCTCTCACTGAAACAAAAGCTCTATAAGCCCAGACTCTTGTATTATTCACTGCTGTGAATATTCTCCAGCATCCAAAGTGGTATCTGGTAGCTTCACAAAAGAGGTAAATGATTCGAGTTCTTTCTGTCAAAGAACAACATTTGTTTGACTTTAGGAGTAAATTACAATTTGTTCTTATATGTATGGATTAATCTATGTGGTACACAACCAAACAAATATTGGTAGTCCTTCAGAGAACACAATTTATTCACATTTTAACAAGGACTGTGTACAAATATGTATCAATGCAAGTTTTTATCCTTACTCTGTGTGATTGGCTGTACTTTTCCTGTTTTTATCCATTCCACATTTCAAAAAAAGCTGGTTACAGGGGGACACATATTCAAAATTGTCCCAACTAGTTCTGATGCATTTTCTTTACTGATATGTGTTTTTGATAATCATTTTATTTATATATAATTTATTTACCACAGAATTCACCCCTTGAAAGTGAATACTCCAATGACTTTTAGGATATACATGAGATTTGCAGCCATGGCAGCCATCAGTTTTTTTCTTTTCCTTTTCTTTTTTTTTTTTTGAGATGGAGTTTTGCTCTTGTCACTCAGGCTGGGGTGCATTGGTGAGATCTCGGCTCACTGCAAACTCTGCCTCCTGGGTTCTAGCGATTTTTCTGCCTCAGCCTCCCGAGAAGCTGGGATTACAGGTGTCCATCACCATGTCCACCTAATTTTTGTATTTTTAGTAGAGACAGGTTTCACCACGTTGGCCAGGCTGGTCTCAAACTCCTGATCTCAGGTGATTCACCCACCTTGACTTCCCAAGCAGCCATCAATTTTAAGACCTCGTCATCACCCTCCAAAGCAAGCCTGTATCCATTAGCCATCATCCCTACAATTTGCTCCCAAATCTCAATCCTATTAAACCATTAATCTAATTTCTTTCTCATGGATTTTCCTATTTAGACATTTGATGGAAATGGAATCATGCAACACACACACATCCCACAGTGGTATCTAGGGTATATAACATATGTTCTATAAATATTCATGTTCAAATAAATACATTAATCATGATCAATGAAACAAGCTACAGGAAACTTAAGATTAAGACAGCCTTACTGATAATTCCATTGCCTTTAGATTTATTCTGAATATTTTCATGTGTATGTCATATTTGTGATGTTTCAAAGACATTCCGTGAGCCATTATCTCCTCTAAGAATTGGGGAACCTGGAGTCCATACATTGGGCCTGTTCCTCTACTTAATTTTACTTGGTCCATTGGAAAAGTACCAAGAAAGCGATGTTGTTGTTTACAATTATTGCATAGCTGAGAAAATGGAACAAGGCGTCAGAAGCCCTCAGCTGCAGTATCCTAAACTTCCACAAGATGGTGCTCCTATTCTGTAGAAGTCACTGTATCGCTCCTGGTTCTGAGACTTTCTGAGTTTGTCAAAATTAATCTGTGCCTGTCTCTGCCTTTTTCTTAGATTTTTGATGCTTGTTTCTCTCTCCTTTTGTATTTTCTTTGTTTCTCTTATATTTAAAGCTTTACCTGGGCGTTTATTATATAGAACAAATTAGGCATCTTTATTGTTTAACAAAATACGGTGAGTTTTATGTTCCTTGAGATTATCTTTAAAATCTAATACATGCACAAAAATGTAGACTACTTATTTCTCTAAGGAAAATCAAATATGTAAAAGCTGTTTCTGAGGTCACTCGCGGCTGTTTCCCTCGTTTTATTTATTTATTTTGAGACAGAGTCTCACTCCGTCACCGGACTCCAGGCTGGAGTGCAGTGGTGAGATCTCGGCTCACTGCAACCTCCACCTCCCGGGTTCAAGCAATTCTCCTGTCTCAGCCTTCTGAGTAGCTGGGACTACAGGTGCGTGCCACCACGCCCAGCTAATTTTTTTGTATTTTTAGTAGTGACGGGGTTTCACCATGTTGGTATTGTATTTTTTAATGACAGGGTTTTAATTTGTTGCCCAGGCTGTAGTGCAGTGGTGTGATCATCGCTCACCACAGCTGCAAACTCTTGGGCTCAAGTAATCCTCCTGCCTCAGTTTCCCAAAGTGCTGAGATTACAGCATGAATCATGGTGCCTAGCACTGTTTTGTAAGATTTTTAGGAGTTGTGAGGCTTGGAAGTATTAAATTGTTTTTAAGATCATTCATGTGGCTGATATATGACTATTTTTCCCTCTTTTAAGGTTAATTTGCAAGACTCAGAGGAGTTTTAAAGTTTGGAGGTATGCAGTGATTTGCCACAAATAGTCTAGGTTGCTGGAAGAACCAGAAATCGCATTTAAGTCAGCTTGCCTTAAGTCTACCCCACGTTCACTCTGCCTCGCTGACATCCTGCTCCTTAGTTCTCTGAATCAGTCCTGCTATTCAAGAAAGAAGTTCAAACAGTAGGTTAGTTTAAAAGGTGGAAGTAGATGATTTCTGACAGCTGACAACAGAACAAGTAAATACAGGTCAGCCGATGTGGTAGGCAACACGTTGGTATTATAATGTCCATCCTTCTTTTTTTTTTTTTTTTTTTGCTTTTTCAGCATCCTTTCCTTTTGGAGAATGATGCGCCTTACCCCTCTACTTGATTACAACAGAATCAGTAGGACCATCAATCTTGTGGCTTGGTCTTCAGTTCCTGAATGTGTGCATGACTCAGACCAGCCAACTGGAGAAACTCCTCCCTGGAGGAAGGGATTGGCTCGAAGAGAGCCCGGAGCCCGCACTGGGAGCCTCAGACAGTGTTTTGTGTGACTTGGGGAGCAGTGCAGACAGAGGACATTGCTATTAATATTGGCTGTTGGGACTGTGAACTCTTAGTACCATGTGTAACCATTTTCTTGGTAGTCTTAACTGGGTGCAAAGAAGAAGCGACAGCATTATTTTTTGCTGCCTGCTGCCTTCTCTGATCCATTGACTCACATTCCTGTCCTGTGATAATATCTTAGGAAAATCTTATGACGGCCAAGTCACTTTCAACATCAAAAATGTTTCATTTCGGGTATTGACACATCTAATCTGGTCCAAGTCAAAACTTTGATGTCAGATCCTCATTAGAGTTCCTTCCTTCCATCGAGGTCAGGTCTGCGCTGTACTTCATGATCACGTGACCATGAAGAGGTGGGCCCTCTAGTCCCACTGCACTGCTTACCTGCTTTCCTCCTTCTTCTTCCAGGGTATTGGGCCAGGGAGGAGAGGATGAGCGGTAGAGAAAGGGCCTTACCGATTTGGTGCTGTTTTAATCTGACTTCGGTATTTTCTGTCATGGCGGGTGTTCAAATGTAGGTTTTGGGGGGTAGAGGGGTGTTGTTGGGTTTATCAGAGATGCCCTGTGAGTCTTCACCTGGCTCTTGTTCAAGTGGGTTCTTCCTTCTTGTCTTTGTTCTTTCAGTTCCAGTACCTCTCTCAGGACTTTTCCCGGGGGCTAATAATTTCTGAATAGCTTTGATTAAAATAAAATTTATACTTCTGAATTAAAGATTCTCCTCACGGTTTTCAAATCTCTGCACCACTTTATGCTATTTGACAGGATTCAAAATCACTGTTCTGTTGAAATGTGTAGATGAGGTAGGTTGGAGGGATGCTGCAATCTTTTTCAGGGTTCCCATATATGACACAACTGATTATTGATGTTATTTTACAGTTGGTGGTACAAGACATGAACTCTGTGATTTTTTTTATGTGTGCATGTGTTTTTTTTTCTTTCTTTTATTTTTCTTTTATTTTTGGCTTTTGTCCTGTCAGTGGAGACTCAGAGACCCTTGGCATCAAAGTACGTTGCTTTTTAGCCCATGTGCAGCCACTATAATCCTATTAGAACATGATTTAATTGCATGGAATACTTTAAGTGGTGGGTGAAATCACTATTATGATCTTCATTATTATACTGAAAGTCTGACAAGGAGTAGTTCTCCTATAGCAGATGATGTGGGTCCTGTTTCCAATACTAGAGTCATAAAAGACCCTCTAGTCCAACTGTTTGCTTTATGTTCAAGTTTCATTTCTGGACTTAAATATTATTTTCCTTAAGTTGGACCTACATTAAAATAACAAAATGGGTTAAGCAGGATAATCCAATAATCTGGTCGTTACCTGAAATTAAAAGTCTGGCTTTTTTTCTTTCCACTGAGATAACTGATTATTGGGCAGGTTATTTTTGAGTCACTGTGACTCAGCCTGAGTGACTCCTTTTACTCCTGGACTTCATTGACTGCCCTCCTAATGGATGCCAGTGACTTGCCTTTGGCATGTCACCTGCGCCAGCATGAGCTGCCATTCAAATGGTTCTGTGCTCTGACAAGCTGCACTCAGTGAATTGCCAGCTGGATAATTCACAAGGCAAGGCCGTGTGCAAGCCAATACCAGCACCTGGAGGCCTTTACAGATGCTGCCGCTAAATGCATGAAGAAATCGCAAGTAAAAGTTGCACTTTTTTCTTTTAAGGCATGTATATAAACCTGCAGCATTAACTACCTCTTTGGTTTGAAACTGCAGATGTAAACAATATTTCTTTGCCTAAATTATGCCCTATAAGCTCCAGGGGAAAGCAGACCCAGTCATTAAAGATAAAACATCAAGTCATATAAAATGTCATGTAACAGTAGACTGCAGGCTTCACTGCCATTGCTTGGAACATGGGATATTGTGGGTGGGATGTTATGCCTTCCAAACTGTGTTAAACCCGGAGGCTTGCAGTGAGTTTATCAGAAATCAGGGGTGCAATATCCATGATTATAACTTGAAGATGAGATAAATCCTGACTTGGAGACTATTCAGCAGTCTGGTTGGTTCCATTCAGTTCAAAGCAATTCAGTTCAGTTCAGTTCAACTTAGTCATTCATTTTCATAAGTGTTTCTGACACACTGTATGTACTGGGCACTGAGAGGATACAAGGAGGAAAAGAGTTGAAACCCGCCCCTGCTAACGCAGTGCTGGTGCTCTGAATCCACTCCTCTCCGTCCGTCTCCACCCTTCCCAGCACACTGGAAGCCTGGTTTATGTGGAGCCATCACAGTGTTCTTTTGCTGTTGGCTTTGGATCGGTTCAGGCCATGGAAGCCACCAACAGGAGATGCCAGTGGGGAGGAGAGAGAACTTGGAGTATTTATTCCCCTAACTCCCTCCTGAACTGCAGGCTCATGTCTGGTTTGCATCGGGCCAATCGTCCTCCCACGAGCTCTGTCTCTGGATAGATCCTGACTACCCATGGCTCCTTTTTCTTCCCCTTTACATATAACATGTGGTGAGTGCTCCTTGGTGTCCCTGTCCCCAGGATGCTGCCCTGGCCTTGTTGCCTTTCATAAGCTCTGCTCACTCTTTTGAAAATACCCTTTTTAAATATAACTCTTTCAGATTATTCAGTTTGCCTGTACTATCCGTGCCTTGCAGAGGAGCCCAGAGGATACCCAGAAGTAGGCTTCCACCTGAATTAATTAATTCCTTTATAGTTGAGTGCCTGTTATGGGTCAAGTGACTAGGTGCTAGGTCCTGGGGGTATAAACCTCTGTAAGCTCTCTCTCCTCCCCACTGGCATCTCCTGTTGGCGGCTTCCATGGCCTGAACCAGTCCAAAGCATTTCCTATTATAGTGCACAGAAATTAAATCAGAGACTGCAAAACAGCAGTGAGTGCAGGGCAGCTGATGTTAGGGTACTTGAGAGCTTGCCTTGTGTTTAGATGGAGGCCCTGTGAATGTAGCTTGAGTCAAAATAGAAAGCAGGATGGGGGCATTAATTAGGTACAGGTGTGACAGCACTGGGGCAGTAGAGAGTGTGGCGGGAAGAAGGAAACACCTCTGTGGAGACATTAGGGTAAGCAGGAGTGGGGCCCCTTGGAAGGGAATGAATATTTATTCTGGCTAGAATGGGAGAAGACACAACAAGGAGATGGAGGTAGAGGGTGAGGTGAAGAGAGGCCAGATGCCAACCTCATATCCCCTGTGGGTAGGTTTGGAGCTTATCTTAAGGGGATTGGAAATCGTTGATAACAGGTCTATAAACAATTGGATGTGAGTTTTAGGAGTCTGCTGGCTGCAGGGTTGACATGGTGTGAGTTACAGGAGGCTGCAGGCTGCAGTCAAGATGGATTGGAATGGGGGGATTGGGAGGCAGGGAGCTAAGAGGCTCTTTCAGTAACCTAGGCAGAAGATAATGTTGGCCAGAGCTCCCAGTGTCCTGAAGTAAGAGAAGCAGGTGTGTTGAGAGAGATTTAGTCGCTTTCTCTTTATTCTCTCTTTCTTAGCTACCCACATGTGGTTGTTCAATCAAATTCAGCCTAAAGCTGCCTCCTTACATATTTTAAGCTCAGCCTAAAAGTATCTCTATACATAGTGCACTGTAACTTAAAGGAGTTGTAAACAGACTGTAACCTACTCTTGTGCCAATCACTGAGGTTTGACCAACATGGGTCAGTTGTTCCAATCCCATTCAAATAAGGCAAATGCAGAGCTGTAGCCAATCAGGGGTTTCTGTACCTCACTTCCGTTTTCTGTAGGCCTCTTTCCTTTTTCTGTCTAGAACTCTTCCACCACGTGGCTGTGCTGGAGTCTCTCTGTGCCTACTTTGTCTTGCAAGGCTGCCCCATTGAAAACTTGTTCTTTGCTCAATTAAACTCTGTTAAATTCAATCTGAGTATGGTTTTTCTTTTAACATGCTCAGCTCCAGAGGTCTTTTCCCAGAGCCACGTACTTGATTGGGTAGAATTCCCAGAAGCAAAAGGCTCCGAGGGAACGTCAGAGTGGTGGGAGAGAGGCAGGGGTGTGGGGGAGATGGATGCACTGCTGAGTCCTGCAAACAGGAGCCCTGGCAAGGAGTCCTGCAGGGCCCCCGGGGCCTCCGGAGCACCACGCAGGGCACCGTTGCCCCCTAGTGTTCCCAAGGAAACAGGACCTAACAACCAAGTGAGGCTGGGATCCCCAAGTCCTGGTGCTTCCTTCTCTGCTCTTTTTAGCCCCCAGGGAGGAAGAGCTAGATCCAGACGGGGGAGAGTGGAGAGCGCCTGAAGCCCACCGTGCTCCGTTCCCACCCAAGCTTCAGAAAGACAAAGAGTAGACCACAGCCCCCTCCTCACTTTTCCGCAAGCTTGGAGGCTGCTTGGTGCTGAAACAGGACAGAGTGTTGAATCAGGGAAGAAAGACGGTTTTAAAACAAAAGGACTGTGTTTGTAAATAACCGAAGGTGTTCAGGAATCCTGGAATATGTCTAAGGTGTCAATATGGGAGGGGAAAGGAAGATTTGACAGAGTAGAATCGAGAATAAAATGATTTCTTGTGCATACCTGCAATGAGTTCTCAGCACACACACATATAAATACATACAAATTTAAATTTGCGCAAATGTTAAACCGTATGTATGTACGTATTTACATATGTGTATATACACAATTTTGTGCTTATACATTTATATTTTTACTTATAATAACATGTATGTATGTACACACACATAATTTCCTGTATACATTTATTGTGAAAATTTGGAAAATATAGATATATATAAAAGAAGATGAAAATTATCTTGTCACTCAATAACTTCATAGCATTTTATTGTATAAAACAAATGCCTTTTAAAAAGCCTTCCCCATTGAGACAAATTGTTGACATTGTTTAAGGCATTTGATAAGGTAATATGAAAGTGTTTTCTGGAGAAGTTGTACCAAATTACATTGTTTCTGGCGCCCTTCACAGCACTTGGTATTAGAATAGTATTGATACTACTAATAAAAACTTTTGTCATTATGGAAAGTGAAAAATGGAAGCCTGGCTGGGCTTGGTAGCTCGGTAACCCCAGCGCTTTGGGAGGCCAAGGTGGGCGGATCACGATTTCTTTACTTTGTGTTTCTTTTACTATTGGTGAATCTAAATTTATCATTAGATGTATTCTGCTCGTGCATATGACTCTTTCTGTGATTTGAGTGGTCATGATTATTGCCTGTTTTTAAAAATTGAAGGATGGGCAAGGTGACTCATGCCTGTAACCCCACTTTGGGAGGCCAAGGTGGGAAGGATTGCTAAGGCCAGGAGTTTAAGACCAGCCTGGGCGACAGAGAGAAATAAAAAATTTTTTAAAAGCTAGGAATGTTGGAGCACATCAGTGGTCCCAGCTACTTGGCAGGCTGAAGTGGGCAGATTGGTTGAATCTGGGAGCTTGAGGCTGCAGTGAGCTGTGAATATACCAATGCACACCAGCTTAGGTGACAGAGTGAGACCCTGTTTTAAAAAATAAAAATGAAGATTTTATTCCCTTTTTGTTTTAGAAAAAAATTATATACTAAAAATCCTCATCTTGTGTAATGTACTTTGAAAATATTTTTCCTGTTTGTCTTTGAATTCAATTTATGTTACTTGTTATGCTACAGATGTTTTTAATTGATATGTAGTCAAAAATATCAATAATTTTAAGATGCTTCCTTATTTTTCTGCTTAGGATGGCTTTCCTTACCCTGTAATCAGAAAAATTTTGCCTGTATTTTATTCTATGTTTGCTTTGTTTCATTTTTAAACATGAAACACTTCAAGCTATGCTGAATTAATTTCGATTTAAGTTTTGTAGTAGAAATCTACCCCCCCATCCCCCACCCCAGTGTGACATCAGTTATTAAGTAACATTCATTGAATAACTTATTCTGCCTTAAATTCATGAGGAGTTTGTTTTCTTCCATCATAGGGAGTCAACATGGCGTAGGGTGAAGATCACAGACTTTCCAGTGAAAACCACCTGGGCTTGCATTGCTTCACTTTCTTATTTACTAGCCGAGGACCAAGGCAATTTCCAGTTACCTTGTAATGTAAAATAAGCTAATAGTATCTTAGCAGGTTTTAAAGAGGAGTAACTGAGATAAGTCATCTGTAATACTTCATTTGTATGTGTTAATAGATTTAGTTTCATTATTTTGTGTTCTGTTTACTTGAAGACAATCTGAACTGGGAGCCGGAAAATATGAGGATTTTTATAACCCACTCCTTTTTTTTTTTTGAGCAATCCACTTCACTTTATTTCGATTTAAGTTAATAATTTCTATAAAGTATAAGCAATAGTTACAAAAGTCAGTTTTTATTGTCTCAAATGAGATTCTGGTGTATTTCTCTGTATTCTACATATAATATATTATTTCTATGTATATATGTATGTGTATGTATAGACATACACACATACATACACACACACACACACACACACACACACACACACACACAGAGGGGAACTTTAAAGACTGTAGAGAGGTAAATAAGTCTAAAATACATTTATTAAGATTTCCATGAAAGATTAGAAACACAGTCCATCTTTAGAGGCCAGATACTTAGTTACATCTTTGAGCTGGCTTTATTAAACCGAGAAAAATTGAACTTATTATGCAGCTGCTTGGTTTCAAGTGACAGAAAGTGAGTCTGCTTAACTTTTGGAAAGAGGGAGTTTGGAAGGATGTGGAGTTACTCACAGAATGGGAAGGAGGAGTGATGAGCAAGGGACGACAGCAGCTGTTTGTGGCTGGGGGCAGTGGGAGCTGGGTAAGTGGATTCTTTATAGCAGGAACTGAAAAAAAGTCTTCTCCTAAACACTCCTCCACCTCAAGGAAGAAAAAAACTGTGTTCAATTTTTGGTTTTAATCATTCTGCTGAAGACGAAAACTTTGGGGAAAAGAACATATGTGACCCCGGCTTATGTCATGTGCTCACCTTTGGCTAGAGGTGGGTAGGGTGATTTAATGATGCTTGCAAGACTATGTCTACAAAGGGTAGAAGGAATTCTCTAAAACAAAATTGAAGTGATGTTCAATATTTAGATGGATGTGATATTGGGTGGCAACATACAACAAATGTCACAGTGCAGCGTCAGGCCTGTTTTCCTGCACTAGCTTTATGGGAGCCTGAGAGGAAGAAGCCATCAGGAGAGAAATTCTAGGATAAAAGTCAAGTGACTCTTAATTTGGCTTGTTTAGCCCAGTTTCACTTCCTCGGATGGCAGCCCAGCATTGCTATTGCTGGACTCATAATGATGATCTACCTTTTCAAGATGTATGAGGACGGGGAGAAGGTCCATGATGCTGCCACTGCAGAGGACCTGGAGGTCTGAGCTTAGGGAAGATTTAGTGTCTGAGATACTGTAGCCCAGAACCTTAAACACAGCCAGTGCCGCATTCTTCAGAGACAATAAATGGCAGAGGACGAACACAACTGACTTCACTTAGTCCTAAGACTCAAGACTTTTCTGTTTTGGCATAATGAAATCTCCTGAAGTCTGTTTCTTAAGAAAAGAAAGGAAATGGAAACATGAATTCATAAGGCTGCACCTTTCTCTCTGTACAAATTCCTGAGGGAAGGTGATCCATTAGAAACAGAGGCAGACATGCCAAGAGCAATAAAGGGGCAGGCTCTCTGGGCTAAGCAGCTGTAGTTAAAGGCTTTCCCTGAGAATCTTGCTCATTCATTAATTCTGGGTTTGGAAGTGGGCCAAGCTGTGTGGTTTCCCCACAGCAAGGGGCAAGATCCTAATGATTAAATGCTCTTTGTTGCCTTGCATTTCACTTTTTCTTAGTAATGCACTTTGAAGAATGGAAAATTGAGTTTTCAATACTTTGTTGTTTGCTGAAGCTAAAGCTAGAAGTAATTGAAGCCAGTTGAAAGCAGAAGGGAATGGGCAAGGAAAAACTTACAGCATGGAGGAGGTCAAGGATTAAAGTTTGGTGCCTCAGTGGATCAATCTCTCTCCTTCTGTGCCATTTTTTCATTTTTATTGTGCTGAAAATCTTAGTTGCAATTTGTTTTTGGAAAATCAGGTTATCATTTGGAAAATACAGTCCTTTTCACATTCTTTTTCGATCAATAATACTTCCATGTAAGTAAAAGACATAGGACCAGAGTAGTAAGAAATGATTTCTTAGTGGACAGTAAAATGTCACCATTCTTTGCTTAAAAATCTCAGGCTGCAGGCCTGGTGTGGTGGCTCATGCCTGTAATCCCAGCACTTTGGGAGGCTGAGGTGGGCGGATCCCAGGGTCATAAGATCAAGACCATCCTGGTTAACATGATAAAACCCCATCTCTACTAAAATACAAAAAATTAGCCGGGCGTGGTGGTGTGTGCCTGTAGTTCCAGCTACTCGGGAGGCTGAGGCAGGGGAATCACTTGAACCTAGGAGGCGGAGATTGTAGTGAGCCAAGATCAGGCCACTGCACTCCAACCTGGCAACAGAGCGAGACTCTGTTTCAAAAAAAAAAGAAAAAAATCTTAGTCTGTGTCTAAGCAACTAGAGCCTCCTTTTTTACTGTATTTGGTTGGCCAGAACCTTATTTAAATAACCTTATTTAAATAAATTAACATCCCTATTGAATCTTTCTGAGCACATCTGAGTCATCTTGAAGAAATAAAATACTTTTGTTTGGTAATGCCAAAAGTTGATCAATAATTTAAGTAGATTTAATACCTGGACTAGTTCTTGGTACAGTGAAGGTGATCTATACATGTTAATTAAATGAATGAATAAATTAGGTTAGTTTCCTTGAACGACCCATAAACACAGAGGAAAAATGCTTTCAAACAATGGTGTGGCCGAATAAGTAATTAAAATCTTTTAGTCTAGCGACCCTGTATAAACACAGTTCTAATCGTCATCTGTTTGTTGTGGATGAAAGAGAATGTATTTGTCGGTGGGAAACTACTGCTCTTTTAGGTTGAAGAGCCAGGCTGCATGAGGAATAGTTCCTACACCATCTATTTGCAGCAAAAAAGTTGGCCACTTTTAACTTCTTTAGGTTTGTTTTGGCACTTGATTCAGCCCGATTTCGGGCTATGAGGAGAGTAAGACTGTGACAATGGCAGTACATTTCAGTGGAAAAGTTTGGCTTCTACATTTTGTTCTTTATTCAATAGCGGCTTTTTAAATGCTGGTAACATGCAAAGGAATATGGAAGCTGCTAGGCATTCCAGCCAAGAACTTATAGTAGATACAATTACCATTACCTATATTCTTTGAAACACCTTTATTGAAATATAATTTATATATCATAAAGTTTACCCATTTTAACTGTGTAATTCAATTGTTTTTAGTAGCTTTACAGAGTTATAGAGTTATGCAGCCATCACTACAATTTAATTTTAGAAAATTTTAATCCATCCCCCCAAATAAACCCTTTACCAATTAGCTCCCCATCTCTCCTTCAGCTCCAGGAAACCACCAATCTACGTTCATTCTCTATAGACTTGCCTGTTCTGGATATTCTGTATGAATGGGATCATATAACCTATGGCCTTTTATATCTGGTTTCTTTCACTTAGCATACAGTTTTTGAGGTTCATCCATACTATAGAATGTATTAGTACTTCATTTCTTTTAACTGCTGAATAACGTTTGACAGTGTTTATACATTCATCAGTTGATGGACTTTGGGTTGTTTACACATTTTTGAATGTTAAGGATACAGCTGTTATAAATGTTTGTGTACAATTTTTTTGTGTGTGACCATGTTTTCATCTTGAGTATATACCTAGGAGTGAATGGTTAGGTCATATAGTAATCTTATATTTGCTCTTTTGAGGAACTGCCAAATTTCCCACAGTGACTTCATTATTTTACACTCACATTTACCATGTCTTTAAAGAAAAAATGAGAATCTATTGCCAAAGTTAAAGAATTATTGTACTTACTGAAGAGAGCATGTTTATAAAGTGTTTAGCACAGTGTCACATCAGACATAATCCTCGTAGTAAGCCTATATGGATGATATTATTATAAAGCCCATTTAGAGATAAGAAAGCTGAGGAGTGAAGAAGCTCAGGACTTGTCCAAGATCACATGGAAAGTGGTAGGTAGATTTGAGACTCTTAATATGTATTCATCTGGCCCCAGACTGGGGCTTTTAAGAGATGGGTTTCCCTTTTAGTTATGGAGATGAAAATTAGTGTTTATACTAATCACGTACTAGCTAAACAGCATAGATCTAATTGAGGGGATATACCTTCTAAGGCCATAGGGCTATCCTTCTGATCTGGGATGAGATGGCAGATGCCATCAGTGTTATATTGATTAATGTGCTAATGACATTAGAGGAAATTTCTATTTGATCCATTTTAAGGAATTTTAAATCTAGAAAAATGAGAAAAATAAAATACCTAATTAACTTGGTTGGGTTTGGGCCATAATCTGAAAAGACACCATATTAAATGCCATGATCCTGAATGTTGAAATCCCCAAGGAAAGTCAACAATCTCCCAAATCACAATCCCAAATGATCAAAATCAGAAAAGTATAATTACAAAAAAAGAAAAAGAATTTTAAAAATACATTTGTTTACATTTTTAAAAGCCAGTTTATTTGAGAAATATATAAAAACACAACAGAACACTTCATAGTCCACTTGACAAATAGGCAAAAATAACATACATATTTTTGCAAATATAGGTAGGTACTCAGGTATACTAATGACAGTCACACGGGTATCAGAATTATAAGCAGATTAACTGTATTCATAAAGAAGTAGGTCAAAAAGAGAAATGTATGAACACATGTCACTATAGTTGGTAACTGTGTGCACCCACTTTTATAACTGTGGTCATCTGAAATACCATGATGGAAAACCTAAGCTTTTGACAAAATGAACCAAAAACCGTGATGAGTCACCACCACCACCTCTTCCAGTTGCCCAGAGAGAGAAAATCTTGAGGAATTTTATCATCTTTCACAAATGCAGATATACATAAAGAACATCTCTTCATTTGTTAAGGTAGTTTCAACACTTTTATATACACATACAACGCTTACAGAGTCAATGTTGTGATAATGTACTTTTATGGAGTCAAATTTGTAAAAACTGCATAAATTAGAACTGTTTAAGAGCCTACATGTTTTCACACTGCTGATAAATACATACTCAAGACTGGGAAGAAAAATTTAATTGGACTTACAGTTCCACATGGCTGGGGAGGCCTCAGAATCATGGCGGAGGCTAAAGGCACTTCTTATATGGCAGAGCAAGAGAAGAATCAGGAGCAAAAGTGGAAACTCCTCATAAACCCATCAGAACTTTGAGACTTATTAACTGTCATGAGAATAGCACAGGAAAGACCAACCTCTATTATTCAATTACCTCCCCCTGGGTCCCTCCCACCACATGTGGGAATTCTGGGAGATACAATTCAAGTTCAGATTTGGGTGGGGATACAGCCAAACCATATCACTATGCCATTTATGCCTCCAGTATTGGAAATGATGTGAAGATAAAATACATAACATAGTGAATTGAAGCTTTAGCAAAGGAAATTTCTTCTGTTTTTGCCCTGTGTTTTCTCTGATCTTTGAAACGCTTGTTGTACTATTTAGAAAGTGGTTGTGGTCTGCAAGTTTTATAAGTAGATGCTGTTTCATTTGAAAGTATAGTTATTACTTGGCTCTTGAAATTAAGCAATTTATATTTGCTTTTGCAACACCAATAATAATCGGCTTTTAAACTTTCTGTAAACTATCTTTCACCATTAAGAAGCCTCATACACTTAACTCATAGCCTTTTGGCGAGGGAATGATTTCACTGATTTCTTCCATTATACTGTAAGGCATACAGTAAGAAGGAATAATACTCAGCCTCCCTAATACCAAATCCATATTAGTCAGGGTTCTCCAGAGAGTCAGAATCAACCGGATATGTGCATAGATAAATGAAAGAGGATTTATTAGGGGAATTGGCTCCTGCAATTACAGTGCCTGAGAAGTTCCAGGATAGACCATCTGCAAGTTGGAGACCCTGGGATGTCGCTAGCATGGCTCGGTCCAAGTCCGAAGGCCTCAGAACCAGGGAACCTGATTGAGTCACTCCCAGTCTGAGGCCAACAGCCTCAGGACCCGAGGGGCCACTGGTGTTGAGTCCTAGAGTCCAGAAGCCAGAGATCCTGGAGTTCTGATGTCCAAGACAGCAGAAAAAAAGGCCTGTCCTAGTTCTCAGAAAGCGACTAGTTTGCCTTTTATATTTGTTCTCTGGCCCCCTGCTGATTGGATAGTGCCTGCAAAGCTTAGGGAAAGATTTTCTCCACCAAATCTATGCGGACTGATCATTCATCTTCTCTGGAAACACTCACAGACCCTCAAAATATGCTTTACCAGGTTTCTAAGAATTCCTTAATCCAGTCAAACTGACACCTAAAATTAAGCCCACAAGTCCCCACCTTGTCAACATGGCACCCAAACACATCATCTTAAATCATATTTAATTACCAAATAAAAATGATAACAAGGTAATAGTTCTGCCTGTCATGTTGCAACTACCCTGAGAATAACCCAAAACACAAATTCCTTCCCCAGAATTCGGTTTTTAGGATTTAAACATTCAAGATTTTAATCTTTAAGGATTGTGATTTTTTGGATTTTAGATGTTAGAGATTTTAGACTTTAGAGATTTTGATCTTTTGGGATTTCAACACTTGGGATGTTGGCATTAAGGATTGTGTCTTTTGGAATTGTGGTGGGCCCTGAGCCCACACAATCTGGTGAGTGCTTACTGCAGACCAAGCATTTTACTGAGCAATTACATTAGACACGGTAAGTCCAATCTTCACAACAGCACTCTGAAACAGGCACTAGACATGGCCCCATTCAGCAGATTGGGAAATACTGGCCTAGTGTTAAGTACTTTTGACTTGGTTATATATCTGTGGGGGTGGGTGATATAGCTGGGACTTAAACACATGAAACCTGGCCCCAGAGCCTGGGCTCATAAGCTTAACGTCATGAAATCCTTTTAGAAGCAGCAACCACTATGAAATTTACTCTGCTATAAGACCTCACTGTAAAAGATTGGTCTGTGGTTACTTTGAAAATAGAGGATTTAAAATTCTACGTCCAGTAAATGCAATTTTAGTTTTCAACTTCAAAGTAATATATGAATAGAATTATAGCTTTTTAGTCTTGACAAATGTCACCATTCTATGGCAAACTTTTGAAGAGAAACGTTGTGTTCCAAAAGCTGCAAGCACATTAAATCTTTGTGTACAAAGCCAAAACCTTTTTCTCTCAGTGGGGTGTTTTGTTGTGGGATTCCTGGGTAACCCACATTAAGAACTGTCTGTAAAGTGAGAAAATCAAGTGATGGTATCATACAGGCCAAAATAACTGTCCACAGGGTGTCTTGGGGCCTTTGGTGGCATCCTGGGGGAGACAGCTCAGTTCTGCTCCTGTGATAACTGGTAGAGACATTCTTCCAGGCTATCCTCAGAACTTGGCTTTCAGGCTGCACACAGAGCTGGAACAGGACTGGGAAATAGTCAAAACTGTATATTTCAAAACAGCTAAAGAGAGAATTTTTCACCACAAAGATATGTTAAATATTTGAGGTGAGAGACACGGTGATTAGCCCGATTTGATCATCCCGCAATGTATACATGCATCAAAACACAACATTGTGCCCCATAAATATATATAGTAACTATCTGTCAATTAAATATAAAACAAATAGTACAAGAAAGAGAGGAAACAAGATCAGGGACTGAAGTGATATAAGCCGTGTTCAAACACACATACTCTCTCATGTAATTTTCACGAAGGAACTGAACACGCTGTTTAATCCTTCTGTGTTGTGCTTTGTCTATCACTTCATAGAGTTGTTTTGAGGATGACATGATTTGAAACATATACAGCACTTAGGAGCAATACTGGGACCATCAGTAGCTCTTATAATTATCAGTGTTTAGAAGCATGGGCTTTATAGTCAGGTAAACCTGGGTTTGGACTTTGGTACTGCTTTCTCATCTAGAGAAGGCTGAGATACACAGGTATTTCTGCTCCGTGTTTGACAATAAGGAGATTCTTACTGTCAATTTCCCATTTCCCATTATCTCCCCGGAGTTAGGTGTGGACAGGTGACTGCACTCAAGGTTACAGAAACTTAGCACAAGTGATGTGCACAAGTTCCCCGCCTGGCTCATTAACCCTCCCAGGTACTCTCCTTCATGTTCCTTCTCTTCTTTATTCTGCTAGAATATCCAAGTTGACAGAGCTTCTGGCAGCCAGATCTCTTCGTCTTCACCAACTTAGTAGGCAAGAATTGAACGTCTCCTGTGGTAGTGCCAGTATGCATTTTTGGGTTTATTTGTTAGAATAGTTAGGCATAGCCACACTTAATATATGACCTCGAGCAATTATTTATCATCTGCCAACTTCTATCTGTAAAATGGGAGTAATGGTACTTATTTTATTATTTTGTTGTAAGGATTAAATGAAATCAGATATAAAATTTTCAGCATGATCCAGGTTGTTATTTATTTATATATTTTTTGAGAGCGAGTCTCACTCTGTCACCAGGCTGGAGTGCAGTGGTGTGATCCCAGATCACCACAATTTCTGTTTTCCTGTTTCAAGCAACTCTCCTGCCTCGGCCTCCTGAGTAGCTGGGACTACAGGCAGACACCACCAGGCCCGACTAATTTTTTGTACTTTTAGTAGAGATGGGGTTTCACCATGTTGGCCAGGATGGTCTCGCTCTCTCGATCTTGTGATCTGCCCGCCCGCCTCGGCCTCCCAAAGTTGTTATTTTTATTATTTACATACCCCTAACATCTAATAGTTAAAGTGTTAGGAAACATTTGATGGTCCTTTTACCTGGCTACAGTATAAATCCCTTTTCTCCTAGTTATGTGAGAGAAAAGCTATGTTGTTCTCCCAGAGCTCTGGGAGAACAACAGAGGGTAAGTCTATCTGTCATTTTTATCATCTATTCCCTTGATAGCTTTACATTGAGATTTTGCTGAGAATCTAAACTCCATGAGGGTTGGGACTGGGTCTTATCTTATGTCTCTTTCCCCCAGAGTAGCTAGCCTAGTGTTTTATATATAGCAAGTGATTAACACGTTTCTTAGATTTTTTTTATTGTCTAGTATTTATTATTTGCGTACTATGTTTCCAGCATTGTGCATGTGGTTCATTTTCTTGCATTATTTTCGTACAGAGTATCTCATGTGAAATTCCTACAACATTATGAGATGACCAGTATTTTTTTCCATTCTAGAAATAAAGTCACATCACATAGCAGTAACAGCATAATTGGGATAGGAATCTGGGTAATCTGAGTTCAGAGCCACTATAGTTCCTCTTACCGATGAACAATAGTAATCTTTTTTTTCTTTTTTAAAATTTTTTTATTTTATACAATTTTTTATTTTATAATTATTGTAGGAATACTTTTTTTCCCCTTCTCAGTTTTCTTTCTTTTTTTTTTTAATTGCATTTTAGGTTTTGGGGTACATGTGAAGAACATGCAAGATTGTTGCATAGGTACACACATGGCAGTGTGATTTGCTGCCTTCCTCCCCTTCACCTATATCTGGCATTTCTCCCCATGCTATCTCTCCCCAACTCCCCACCCCCCTCTGTCCCTCCCCTGTTTCCCTCCAACAGACCCCAGTGTGTGGTGCTCCCCTCCCTGTGTCCATGTGTTCTCATTGTTCAACACCCACCTATGAGTGAGAACATGCGGTGTTTGATTTTCTGTCCTTGTGTCAGTTTGCTGAGAATGATGGTTTCCAGGTTCATATAATAGTAATCTTTAGCTTACTGAGGCTGTATCATGTAAATGCTAAAGTCTTTACATGTGTAAACCCATTTAATACAGCTGTGTAAAGATGGAATTTGTACACTAGGTGGAATTTGTTATTTAAAAAATACTAAAGGATGCCTAACTAAGGCATCCAACTCAGTCTTTGCTGTCTTTGGGGAAAATTGATAAAAGGAAAAATCTACCCATGAATATTTGATAATTATGAAAAAGAAAATCTGGCTGTGCATATGGTAAGAGAATTACTTAATCCTCACTCATTCCTTCACCACTGAGTTAGCACCTACTGTGTGTCAGGCACTGAACGAGGAGCTAAGCATACAGAGAAGTCAGCCCCTGCCCTCAAGTACTTTTCTTTCTAGTGGGTAGGGAGAAACATAAACTTAGTGAACTTAAGGCATATTAGAGCAAGAGCCAGCTGAATTATTTATGCCAGGAACAGTTGGACGTAACATGACCAGTTTGCACAGTCAGAAGCAGCAGAGTAGGAGGTAATAACTTCGCTTTTACATAAAATGAATGATTTATGAGTGTTTTCTGTTGGGGGCAGGGAAGCAAAAGAAATGAGACTTACAAGTATTTGTTGGGTTCATTGATTTTAACATTTCCCATATGCTCAGAAGACAACATAATTAAATATACTTTCTTTGTTAGACACTGAAGAGCTTGGCAGACCTTCTTATTTATTCCTTGTATTCCAATCTCTTGTTATGATGTCTGCTAATATTTTCTATAAGTTTGTCCTATTTAACTAAACAAAATTTTTTAAACAAAACATACACACAAAACAACAACAACAACAACAATTCAAGTGGGTTCTATTCCACATTTTCTTGGGACCATGTTGGGTAACAAGGAAGTAAATTAAAACTGTAGGATAAGAAGTTGTAGACCACTGAGATCCACAATACTGCTAGCAATACTCAGGATTTCTGGAGTCCGATGGATCTCTCTCAAAGCTTGTTCTGTATCTGCTTATCTTTGCCTGATTTAATACTCTAGGGAAGTTTGCCAAGAAAGTAATCTGATGCTTATTTTCAAGGTTAGGAAGTAGAGTCTCAGAGAAGCATAATTACTTGTCTCAGGTCAGATAAACGGTATATAACAGAACCATGTCTTGAACCAGGCTCTTTCTATACAATTGTTTCAGCTGTAATACGCTGCAGATACCTCGACTTTGAATTAGAGCAAGGAGTCTGTATTTTAATATTTGTCATCTACTTTTTTGGTATCAAAAATTTTATTATTCATTAAAAGTTTTTCCTAAAAATGATGCTTTAGATATTTAAATAGCTCCTACAAAGGCAATTTTAAAAATTATTTTTCTGGTTCCTACCCATCTACTAATTTTTTAAAAAAATGATGCTTCTAGTATTTTTATGAAAAAATATAAAAATAATTTCTGGGTTAGTTTTCTTGAACTTGTCTAGCTCTACTGAACTTGAGCTTTTGGTAAGAACTAGATGCTTCAGATCTGTCTACACCTCAACAGGTCAGAAGTTTGACTGGAACAAAGACACAGTGCCGAGGGCAGCTCTGGGGGGGGGGGTCCTTCAGTCTTTGACCATGACATCTTTGAGTTTACCTTGCTGACAACATCCCAGCCTAAAACATGCTACTGTGGGTCTGTGCTTGTTCATTGCTTGGCAGGACCCAAGAACAAGTTTCCTGAGCCTGGCATTGAGTTCTTTAGGAGCGCTGCATGAATTTTTATAACCTTTCCACCCACTTCACCTCATTCTTTCAGAAATATGTAAATTCCTGGCAATTCTCCTTTCTTTTTCAAAGGAGGAAGGCCCACTGCAGTATATTGTATCAGTCTCCTTTCTGTCTGTAACACAGGGCTCCATTTACTCTCCCTAGGCATTGGTAACTATTTTCTCACAATTTTATCTTTCTCTGACTTTTCTTCTCTGATCCGCTTGCCACATTATTACTGGAGTTGTTTTGTTTTGCTGGAATTTTAGAACAGAACATGTCATTCTCTCACTTAAAAACCTCAGAAGGCTCACTATATGTAACGGAAGACACAGTCCAAAATCAGGGAATTCAGGGTCCCAGGAATACCCAAGTAATTGACCTCAAGTGACCTTTCCAGATCCTCAGTACCAGGGCCATGGCACCTACACTACCCTCCATTCCAGCCCCTGGGGCCTTTCTGCCTGTTCTCTATTAAAGAAAACATTTCACACGACCGCCTTTTTCTTCTGTTTCCCAAACAAAAATACTCTTAGTCACACGGTTTACCTATCAAAGTGTCTTCACTCATTTAAAGTCCAGTTTACACACCACCTATTGTGGGATGCTTACGCTGATAATCCCCTAGAATTGCATGTCGATAGCATATCACTTGTGTGAACATTGAAAGAAACTGTCACTCTTTCTTGCTTATAAGGTAGCTGATTTTGTGTCTGTTTTATCTACTAGATTATGAGGGTTGGCTTCATCAGAGTGAGACCTGTGAGGCTACCCAGTAACCCATGTTTAGAAGGACTCACATTTGACTCAATGCTTTGCTATTGCCTTCTTGAAATTCTTACAATTTTTCAAACAAATCACTCTACATCTTCATTTTACACTAAGTCCTGCAAATATTATAGGTGATCCTGTCTTAAGAACTGGGACTATTTCGAATTCATCATTCACGATACCAGCTCTATGCCTTTCACCTAGTTGCTGCCTCTTTTAAACTTCTGATTGAAAGAAAATGGAAATGAGTAGCTAAAAACTTGCTTAATTACAACATTTTAGAGCAGAAGCCTGGCTTGAAACCTACTTGAGAAGTCTGGGTATCCAGAGATGTAAAGTTTCCCAAGGTCTTGTGTCAATGGAAGTAAGTTCTAGGATTTTCCACAAACCACATTTATTCCTTATTGGAGAGCGGCATGTTTCTACCAGATGTAAATAACAGGCTTGATGATGAAGCCACCTCTGGGGCTGCCTAGTGGAGCTCTGAGGCGTGGGATTGGAATCTGTTGTAAAGATGGGAGGCAAAGGATTCCCTTCCAGGCTCACATGATGTGAGATTCTTGGCATTCTTTCGGTAGTAACCACAGAGGTCAGCCAGACTAGCCCATGCACTGGGTTTCTTACAGAGTCATCTTTGTGTATTTCTAGACCTAGTTGCCCCAGAGAGAGGCAAAGGGATTGTTCCTAGAAAGGATTACCTCTGCCAGGTGCAGTTGGTCACTCCTGTACTCCCAGGACTTTGGGAGGCTGAGGCAGGTGGATCACCTGAGGCCAGGAGTTCAAGATCAGCCTGGCCAACATTGTAAAACCTTGTCTTTACTAAAAATACAAAATTAGCTGGGCATGATGGCACATGCCTGTGATCCCAGTTACTTGGGAGGCTGAGATAGGAGAATTGCTTGAATCTGGGAGGTGGGGGTTGCAGTGAACTGAGACTGCACCATTGCACTCCAGCCTGGGCAGCAAGAGCAAAACTTCATCTAAAAAAAAAAAAAAGGGACCACCTCAAAGGGAGATCAAGTTTGAAGGACAGGAAGAGGAGGCGAAAAGCCATCAGGAGGGAGTCACTCTTTTATTCCAAACAGTATTCTTTACTTTTGTTCCTGCCAGACAGGATGAAACTGTTACCTCTAGGACTGAACACAGTGATTTCCACTAACCTTTGCTTGTGTTTGAAATTCAAATTTCTTGCCTTCAAGACAAGAGAACTATGCTATAGCAGTTGTTAATAATTCAGGCTGTTTCTTTAAAGAATTATAAATTAGGCCGGGCTCGGTGGCTCAAACCTGTAATCCCAGCACTTTGGGAGGCCGAGGCGGGTGGATCACGAGGTCAAGAGATCGAGACCATCCTGGTCAACATGGTGAAACCCCGTCTCTACTAAAAACACAGAAAAAAATTAGCTGGGCATGGTGGCGTGTGCCTGTAATCCCAGCAACTCAGGGGGCTGAGGCAGGAGAATTGCCTGAACCCAGGACACGGAGGTTGCGGTGAGCTGAGATCGCGCCATTGCACTCCAGCCTGGGTAATAAGAGCGAAACTCCGTTTCAAAAAAAAAAAGAATTATAAATTAATGATTATTTTTTAAAAAAGAGAATACTGGGGCTTTTTTAGTAGAAGGATGTAAAATTTTTGTGTTGAGGACTGAGGAAAGGAGTCCTCCTCCATTTGGGAGGACAAGAGGGATCTTGTGTTGTTGCAGTAGGAAAGCTGCCACAGATAATACGTACACGAATGGCTGTTTTCCAATAAAGCTTTATTTATAAAAACTGATGACAAGCTGCATTTGGCCCTAGGGCTATATTTTGCTGATGCCTGCTTTAGAGAAATTGACAATTTTATACTGAGAAATTTTGCAGAAATGCTTCTCTTAATATTATTCATGATACCAAGCATCTTAAATGGCCATTGTCCATAGAATGATACTGCATATGTTGTTTTATAGTCAATCAGTGAAATACTATATAGTATTGAAAATTAATGATATCTGACTACATACATCAATGTCAACTGATTGTAGGCACAATGAAAAGCAAGTAGAGTAAGGCACAGAAGACACATATGTAACATTATCCTAAAGTTCAGAGCAGGTAATCACAATATAAATATATTTAGGGATACATATAGAGGTGGGTGAAACAGAAAAAGGAACTAAAGAGGAAAGGAAGGGTATAAACAAGAGAGACATGGAGTTCTCATTGGGCAGAAAGTGGATATGAGAATGGATCAAGTTCTAGGACTTCACGAGTACTGCATGTCGGTTCTGTTTCTAAAGCTGATCTGGTGAACATAATGATGATTATTTTATTTTGTTTTATTTTTGGGACAGAGTCTCACTCTGTCACCCAGGCTGAAACTCAGTGGTGCAATTGTAGCTCACTGCAACCTCGGTCTCCTGGGTTCAAGTATTCTCATGTCTCAGCCTCCCGAGTAACTGGGACTACAGGACTGCACTCCCATGTTCAGCTAATTTATTTTATTTTATTTTTAGCAGAGACATGGTTTCACCATGTTGACCAAGATGGTCTCAAACTTCTGACCGCAAGTAATCTGCCTGCCTCATCCTCCCAGCGTGCTGGGATTACAGTGTGAGCCACTGCATCTGGTCTATTTTTTAATTTTATTTAATTTTACTTTATTTTATTAGGTTAATGCAAAAGTAATTTACGTTGGTGCACCAACCTAATATTTAATAAGAATACATATTTTTTGTGTACTTTTTGGTAGATATACAGTTAAAAATATAAGTAAGGCTAAGTAACTTAGCAAGACCATTCAACTAGTAAGTGGCAGAATTAGTTTGAACTTTAGTCTCTTTGGCTCCAAAGCTCAAAATCGTTCTAGTCACTTCTCGTGCGCCTGGGTTTAAGCTAGCGTTATTTTATTGTATTCCTTTCACTTTATTGCTTCTCTATTTATGCTGAAATACCACAAAGCAGATTTGTACAGTCTCCATTTTTACCTGAATCAGTGGAGCCTAAGTTAATTGGTTGTGACACTCAGCTTCCAGAACGTGTAATTATCAGCTGCATTGAGTGGGAAGTTCAGATGACAATGAATAGTACATGTAGACAGAAATCTGGGTGTTGCTACAACTGAAGAACAAGCCAAGAATGTAACGTTAATCAAAATGCCAATATAGTTGTATACCAGAAAATAGTTCTATGTGGAAATGCAAGCCAGAGCAATCTATAAACATTCCTATTTGTAATCCAAATAAGTCTCTGTGCATCATATTCTCCTTTTAACACCCAGCTGTGGAGAACCAGTACATTCTACTAGATGTAAACGGAAGAATGGCCCCTTCTCTCTTTCTATAATAACCAAAATTTCATCCCCTTATACCTATAGTAGCTGACAGGTGAGTGTGACTGATGATTCAGCCAAGTCAACTTTCAAATATGAGCAGCAAAAGCTCTTTCAATAGCCACAGGAAGCCCCAAGAGCTCCTGTACCATCTAGAGGAAGGAGTTTTGCAGCTAGACAACCAGGGTCTATGTCCTGGCTTTGTCACTTATAAGCTATGTGATTTCGGACAAATGTCTTCACCTGAATCTGTATCATTATTAGCAAGAACTTGTATAATAACTCAACACTTTTTAATCTTGGCTGATTGTTTGAATACGCTGAATAACTTTTTAAAAAAATACAAATAAACTGGCCTTATCTACCCTGGACCAATTAAACTAATTTATTTGTAGTTGGAGAGAAGAGTTATGGATCCTGACATTTTTAAAAAGCTTAACACATTTTTAAAAAGTGGGCTAGAACTACTACTGCCTTATGAGTGGTTGTATGATTCCTAAACTAGAAGAAAGGACTTTCTAAAAAGCATCTGTTTGATTCTCTTCTTTATAACAGGGAAAGTGATATCCAGAGAAGTAAAGTTATCCACCCACTGTCCAGTGGCCAGTTATGTAGCAGAACCAGCACTAGACCAAATGTTTCATGACCTCTAGTCTTGCAATCATTGGAAAGACATTGTACCTTCAAACTATAAACACCAAAGACTCTTTCCCCTATTTGGAAGAAACAGCATTTCCTCTTAATTTCAAAAGTGCCTAGTTTATATGATAAATTGTTACCTTGCATATAAAAATGCATCACAAGTAAACAAATGAAACAAACCAGGCAGGTGTGTGTGTGTGTGTCTGTGTGTGTGTGTGTGTGTGTGTGTGTGTGTGTGTTTGGAGGTGGAGGTACTTGCAGTGATAAATAGGATAAAGTGATAAAGGCATTTTGAAGAAAAATGATGTTATTAGTCAGCTCAGACTGCCATAATAAAACACCATAGGCTATGTGGCTTAAACAACAGCAGTATATTTCTCACAGTTCTGGAGGCTGGGAAGTTCAAGATCAAAGCGCTGGCAAGGTGGACTTTATTCTGAGGCCTCTTCTCTTGGCTTGTAGGTGGCTGCCATTTCACTGTGTGCTCACATGTCATATGACTTCTTTGTATATGCCTATGAAGGAAGAGGAAAGGAAAGAGAAAAAGGAAGGAGAGGGACTAAAAGAGAAGAAAAGGGGGAGGGAGGTAAAACGGGGAAAGGAAGGGGAGGATTGGGAGGGAGGGAAAAAGGGAGAGTGGGCTGAGTGCAGTGGCTCACGCCTGTAATCCCAGCACTTCGGGGGGCCAAGGCAGGTGGGTCATTTGAGATCAGGAATTCAAGACCAGCTTGGCCAACATGGTGAAACCCTGTCTCTACTAAATATACAAAAATTAGCCAAGCAACAGTGGCATGTGCCTATAATCCTGGCTACTCGGGAGGCTGAGGGAGGAGAATTAGTTGAACCTGGGAGGTGGAGGTTTCAGTGAGCCAAGATCACACTACTGCACTCCAGTATGAGCAACGGTGTGAGACCCTGTCTCAAACACACACACACACACACACACACACACACACACACACACACAGAATGCTAGCTCTAGCTCTCTGGTGTTTCTCCTTATAAGGCCAATTGTCTCAGCATGAAGATCCTATCCCACTAACCTCATGTAATCCTAATTACTTCTTAAAGGCCCCATCTTCAAACACCATCACATTGGGGGTTAAGAATTCAACATATAAATTTGGGGTGACACAGTATTCCATTGTTAAAATATGGCATTTGAATAGTGCATGGACTACTTTAAAAAATCTTACCTTAGTGGCTTCCAATCCTGGATGTAAACTGGAATAACCCGGGAGCTTTTTACATAATACTGATTCCCAGCACCTCTTTTCTTAACAATTGGATTGGAATCTTTGGGGATGGAAACTGGGCATCAGGATTGAAAATCACTGCAGCTGGGCCCTGGAGCACAGGGAGGTCATCAGGTTACCTAGTGCCAAGCAGGAGATAAGACTCGTATGCCATAAATGTCTGAATATAAGCTGAGGACTTTCTCTGAAATTATTTTTCATAAAAGAATAACCCATTTGTTGCATTATGTTCAAGTTCTTACAATGTTTCTCATGCTATTGGGTGCTCTCTCATTTACTATGTGTGTACCACACCATTTTTAACAACTATCTTAATGTTATGCAAATTGAGTAGCTTGGGATTGTTTCATATTTAGACATACAGGATTACACTATCACATAACTCCTTTTCCTTCTATCATACTCTGAAACTCCCCTATCAGCAGGTCATGAACTGGTCCATGGACTTTTAAAACCTTGGGCAAGTTAGTTCCCCTCCTTAGGATTCAGGGTTTTTTTTTTTTTTTTTTTTTGCATTTAGTAAATTGAGAGCCTTGGACAAGACTGCATAATGTAAAAGCCCCTGAATTACAGTGCCTCTAACTCTACCTCTTCGCCTATTCTGCATACACACTTTGGGCAAAGCACTTACATCATTTATTTTCTCTTTAAGTTTACTGTCATTTAGTGTAGTGGTAGATTGTATTTGGTTTAAAATATTTGCTGCCCCTCTGTGGGACAATTATATGCTTTCTCACTCCAGTGGACTCAGGAGTAGATATTTGAGTTGGTTCAGCCAATGAAATATATGCAGAAGTGACTTGAGTCATTTCTGAGCAGAGACTTTTAATAGCTGGTTTGTGTTTTTGCCATATCTTTTTTCTTTGCCATGAAATCATTGATATAGGAAAGATGACATAATTTATTGCCTAAATTATGAATGTTTAAAAAGAGATTACACTACCGAGGGCAAAATGATACGCTATTTATTAATACTTGCTCTAGTATAAGAGGCAGAAACTAAGACTGTGTTGGATAAACTGAGATGTATGGTCACCCTTCAGAGACAGAGATCCTTTAACCAGAATAAGTCCCAAAGTAGAGACAATGTGTAGCAGAAGCTGAATCAATCACAATGGACACACAGGCGAGAGCAGTATCCCTTCGTAAGCCACTAAGATTGTGGGGCCATTGTTATTACAGTGTAACTCAGCCAACTAATGACAGAAATTTAAGCAGCACAGCTGCCTGATGCAGAAAGCTCATTGAAAAGTGGTTTTATATCAGTACAATTAAGTGGGTCATTCAAGTGACTGCTGACACTGAAAATACGTTCAGAGGTATCTGGAGTTGCTGTGGTTTCTTCCAATTTTAAATAAGGAAAGTTATCCCAGTTATCATAATGGGCCTTGTGATTCTGCCCTGGACAGGCTAAATCTCTGAGTGCCGGCCTCACCCAAAATATTCTTCCAAGGGGTTTCTTTTGTAAAGATGACAGAATCAGGGCGGAGTCCTAACTAAGTGTGAGCAATCTGTAGGCTGGCCAGCAACCTACTTGGCAGCCTTGTACAAATGCTCTGATTTTATAGAACAATGGTGTGCTCTGATAGTCTCTCTTGAAAATATCTGAGCTAGAGATATGAGACGACATATTGATTTGCAGCATTTGAAAGTCACACAGAAAAAGGACATGGGGTATAACTGAGTCATACTAACAGTGAATAGTGGAGTACGAGTTAACAAACTCGGGTCACTAATGATACAAGTAGTTTCCCTGGTTACAAGAGATGTTGCCAAGCGAATTGTGTGTTCCCCAGATTACATTCTTGTCTTGGTGAAGCCGTCATGATGGTGGTTCTGCATTCACATAAAACTTGGCTTGTATTATTCCTGGCTCTCCCTCATACTGACAGCAGAGACAAGATTCTTACATCCAACACTACTGTTCCTCCATTCTGAGAAAATCTTCCAACATCAGGCAGGAAGAACAACCAAGGACAATTAACAAAAATTGGTAACTGGCAAGAGCAATACCACACATGAAAAGTTAAAATGCATGTCTATTTTAAGTGTGGAACTTCTAGGGCCAACTCAGCCAGACCTTTGCACTATTTGATTTGTCTTAAATGAAACTGCTTTGCATTGGAATGGACTTTTAATTCGTCTGGATATAATAATTTTTTTTTTTTTTGAGGAGGAGGAGGTTGGCTTGGATCTTCTCATAAAAAAAGCATTTCCTCTTACTTCATGTGGTTTGTTTCACAACCAGAGAGTATCCTTTGTATTTTGTTTCTGAGCCAATATTCCTTATCTTAGTCTTTAAAACTGTTGCTTAGAAATACTGGGGCTAGTTTCTCCCAGCCTCAGTTAGGAAAGAGATGTGTATATGATAAAACTTCATTAGCATCTGAATTAACTCTTACAATGCACAGCAAAGACTCAGGTCACTGGTTAGCTTGTTTTCTGTCAAGCCTTATAGTATCTTAAAGTAAGATCTGTTGTCACAGATGATTAAGTCTAAAAGTGCTGAGGGGTAAAACTACTCCTTTATAGTCTCATGGCTAGTGAGTGGCATGGGTGGAGTAATATCCTAGGCATATGCTCTCAGTTCAATGTTCTTTCTCCAAGGCAGATTCTCATTCTCTTTTGCAGCTTTTACATTTGTATATTGAAGTTTATCCCCTCAAATGCAATACTTTGGCTTGGATTTGTAAAAAACTTCATTCATTCATTTTGTATCTGCTTTCCTTTCTAATATCTTTTCTAATCCCTACAACAGCTATATATGACAGGTATAGTGCTGAGCACTGGGAATACACAGAGAAAGATCAGGCAACTTTGACTCCTGAGAAGTGGCATTGATTAGAAATCAACAATTTAATTTTATTAGCAATAGATATCACAATTCAATATCTTAAGTGATGTGGAAACTCAGTAGAAATTAACCAATTGGGTTGGGGAAATGGGGAGAAAAAGCTTTCTCATAGGAAGTTACATTTAACAGCGTTTTGAAGGATGTGTAGGAGATTGTCAGATGGGTAGGGTTGGAAGGAAAACAGTAAAAACAACAACAACAACAAAAAACCCCGCTTGTACAAAGAATCATGAAATGAATGGAGATAATGTCAGGACAGCAGAAGCGTAGGGTATGAAGAGAAATGTGTGCTAGAGGCACTTGGAAAGGCAGGTCTACAGAGTGCCAGACCTTACTGGCCATTTAAGAACTTTGGAATTTCTTTTAAAGGTAGTGGCAATGAGACGAGAGAGGTGGGATGGAAGCAGAGGGACTGGATGAGAAGATGCTACATGCAACTAAATGACTTAAAATCCCGATGGCAAGAACTACCTGCAGTAGGAAGGTGTTGAGACATTGGGCTATACTCAGAATCTACCTTAAAACAGTGACTTTATGGGTTAAAGGGAAGTGAAGAACCAGAGTTGACTCTGAGGATACCAACTTGCAAAATGAGGTGGGTGATAATGGCAGTTGTGAAGAGGGTAATGGAGGGAGCAGAAAGGTTTTGGGCACAAATGATTGCAAATTTAGATGTGTCGCCAAGAAGGTGATGCTTAAGTGGTAACTGTAATTATTTAACTCTGAATTACTGAGAAAGATCAGGATGAGATCCAGAAGGAAGGAAACAGAAATTTAGCTTTCTCCTTTCAAATTTAGTATGCATTCTAACTTTAAAAGGAGACAAAGATAACTTGAGTGTTCTTCCAAATTGTTTAGGCCAGGTCACATAAGGAGGAATGAGGAAAGGAATTCAGGTCAGTTTTGTGTAGTGGATAAAGGTATGCGAAACTTTCATTTAAATACTGTGTAATTTTTAAGTTAATCACCTTTCTGAAGTATATCCCAGGACTATTGTGAAGATTAGAAGAGACATCTCAAAGGAACGTACATCAGACAATATAAGTTATGCTCCACTGTGATTAAAAAACAAAAGCATGGCCCAGTGTAGTGGCTCACACGTGTAATCTCAGCACTTGGGGAGGCCAAGGTGGGAGGAATGCTTGAGGCCAGGAGCTCAAGACCAGCATGGGCAACAGAGCGAGGCCCAGTCTCTACAGAAAATAAGAAAATTAACTGGGTGTGGTGTCGTATGCCTGTAGTCCTAGCTACTGGGGAGGCTGAGGCCGGAGGACTGCTTGAACCCAGGAGTGTGAGGTTACAGTGAGCTATGCTTATGCCATTTCACTCCGGCCTGGGTGACAGAGATCAACACTATCTCTAAAACATAAAATAGGCCAGGTGTAGTGGTGGCTCACATCTGTAATCCCAGCACTTTGGGAGGCCGAGGCAGATGGATCACTGAATTCAGGACTTTGAAAACAGCCTGGCCAACATGGTGAAACCCTGTCTCTACTAAAAATATAAAAATTAGTCAGGTGTGGTGGCAGGCACCTGTAATCCCAGCCACTTGGGAGGCTGAGGCAGGAGACTCACTTGAACCCGGGAGGTAGAGGTTACAGTGAACTAAGATAGCACCATTACACTCCAGCCTGAGGGACAGAGCAAAACTCCATCTCAAAAATAAACAAATAAGTAAAAATAAAACATAAAATATATCATTTTTTAAAAAGCAGAAACACAAAACTTCTCAAATGCTTCAGTTTGAGACAACAGACATTTTCCATTTTAATTCACTGAATAACTTTAGCGAAAAGATCCATCATCTTCATTTGATAGATGTGAAAATGGATTTGTCCAAGAGCGCATAAGAGGAAGAGCTCTGAGATCTCTCAAACCCTAAAGGCTGCATGCTGTCTTTCTATTCCATGATAGAAAAATGCTTTCCATAGAGAGGACATACCCAGATAGAGCTCTGAAAATGAAATGTCTACATTACTTTCTACCTACTTCCTTACTAGAGTTCTCCTCTGGGCAGAGAGGGAAGAGGGAATATATTCCCCACATCCTCAGTTTTATTGAGGGCAGAGTAAGCTAGTGTTTAATACCATAGTCCATGGAGTTGACATGGTAAATTGACATTTGGGTTTAAATCTTGACTAGTGATTTGTCAGCAGTATAATCCTAGACATATTAAACATTTCTGGGCCTTAGTTTTCTTACCTCTAAAATAAGAATAATAATGGTATATATTTTAAAGGTTTATTGTGAAGATTAAATTAAATAATGCACTTAAAGCACATTGTTTAATATTTAGCAGGTAGTCTACGCATATTTCCTATTTCATGGCTGTTTTAGGAACTCACCTCTTGCTTTCCATTTCTGTCCATGATGGCACCCACAAACCATCACTCAGAGAATGCTCAATTGAAAAATGGAGAAAGGTAGCCTTGTGGATATGGAGAATGGGAAGGATGTGTGTGGATGGTTGAATTCCAGTCGTATTTCCAAGTTTACGCTAAAGCCACAGAATTTGTTGTATGGAATTCAGAAGTTCTAATTAGAAATATGAAAAAGGATGTGGATTTTCTTGCACATTTTTAAATTTATACATTTGGTAAAGTGAACAAACCTTAAGTTTAAAACTTAACGAACTTTTACAGAGTGAACACACTTGTGTAAGCCCCATGCAGTTAAACACAGAGAACATTGTCAATAGGACAGAATCATCCCGGCCTCCTTCAGCTCTCCCCAACTATGCCAAAGATAACCACATCCTCTGTTACCCTAGGCTAGCTTTGTCTTTCTGATTTTTACATGAAAGGAATCATAGAATTTGTGTTTTTTGTTCAACATCATGTTTTTGAAATTCATTTATACCATTGCATAGAGCAATTGTTTCTTCCTTTTATTGCAGTATTGCATTCCATCGTGTGAACATATTACCGCAATGCTATTTTTCCGTTTATGGACTTTTTGGGTCATTTCTCATTTTTGGTTATGAACCATAATACTGCTTGAAGCATTCTTGAGTATCTCTTTTGCGCAAATCTATACACATATGCATTTCTGTTGGGAGTGTACTCAGGAGAGGAATTGCTGGGTCATAGGATATATATCTGTTCAGTTTTAGCAGACAGTGTCTAATAGTTTCTGAAGTAGTTGTACAAATTTACTGTACCACCATCAAAATAAGAGTGTTCTGGTTCTCTGCATACTCTCTCACATTAATCCATTCAATTATTATTTTTTAAATTTTAGCAATTTTAACGGATATATAAATATTTTATCACCGTGGTTTTAATGAGCAGTTTTCTAATGCCTCGTTGTGTTGATCAACTTTTCATGTGCTTACTATTAGTTAAGTATCCTTTTTTTGTGAACTGTCTATTTAAGTCTTTCACCACTTACAAAAAATTGTCCTTTATTTTTTATGTAAAGTGAATTAAAAAAATAAAATTTAAATGCAAGTTCTTTGTCAGATTTATTTATTGCAAACACACTCTCACAGCTTTTTCAATCCTTCGGTGATGTCTTTGGATCTTTAGTAAAGTTCAGTTTATCACTATTTCTCTTTAGGGTAGTTTTTCTTTGTCCTTTTTTGTATGCTGGATGGTAAGAACTCATGAGATATATCTATGGCTGTTGATTGGTGATAGAAATGAAAGGGAAGGGATGAAAGTGTTTAAGACTGAAGAAAGGAAGCCATACTTTTGAGGCCTCTGGGGGAGAACATCACAAGGGTTAGAGGGATCATGACTTAGGGTTAAGGAGTTTACATTAGAACATGAAAACATTGAAGAGACTGTAGAGGTCTGACATGGGCAAGGATATGATTACTCCATTATTTTGCAGAAGAGAGACATTTTATAGAACTTTAACCTCAAGATAAAGTTTCTTGGATAGAGTCCAGAGTTATGGCTTGATTTTTCTTTTTCTTTTTCTTTTTATATTCATGCCCAATATATGGCAAGGTGGTACAGTGCTGATTCAAAGCTTCTGAAGTCTGAGAGGTTGCAGATGGTGTAAAATCAAACCTAAATTGCTTTCAGGATTCAATGAGTTAGCTCGGCCCATATTTTTAGGCATTATATGCTTACTAAATGCCTCTTTCTTTCCTTGTACGTAATTATATTAAGTAGCAGCATGGGGGTGACTTGGAATTGTGCTTGGGGGAAAGATAGAATAAGTTGTGTGTGTGGTGTTTCTTTTCTATGTTGTTTCATTTTGTTTTCAAGAATGAATCTTGGTTTCTATTTTATTTTAAGAAACACATTAGTTAGTTAAATTTTAAATTTAATTTTAAACACATTTAGCTGCTTCTCACATAGGTTATTTTATTTAATATATGCAATAAAGGACATGTTATTATCACTATTTTACAAATGAAGAAGTGAAGGCTAAAAGAGATTAAATATCTTAGGACTCTTGGCTGGTAAAAGAGTTCAGACTTAAGCCCTTCTAATTATGAAAGTCTCTGTCACAGTTTTATATTTTAGGATTAAAACTTATTCATAATACTAAACCTTATTTTAATGTACCTAATTTTTGGAGCACATAGGAATGGATACCCAAAAGTTTGAGCCCCGAAGCTAAAAGAATGGGCTGCTGACATTGTGAGAACCTTACTATTCAGCCTCTGGGCTTCATTTTATTTAATTACAAAATGAGATACATAATGCCTACCTTAGGAAGTTGTTCTTCATTTCTTTATTCTTTCATTTCTTTATTCTTTCATTTCATACATGCATACGTTCACTCAATCACCTACAATGAGTGAGTGAATTAATGATGTCCTTTCTCAGCTCAACTCATGAATTGTCCAGTTATCACTTGGAAAAATTTCCTCCATAAGGCAACACTTAGTGATTGTTATGTGGTCTCACATATTTAATGTTCCCCTTTCACTCACATTTCCCACCCGCATACTTATTCAGTCAAAGGTCAGTCCTGGCCAGGTCACATTCAACATGCTTTCCTATGTTTTCAGGTTTTGTTTTTCCTAACCCCTTTACTATTATTACTTATCATTAGCATTTCTTACTGTAAAACAAACATCAAATTTTATATAGGGAATCAGTTGTCTTTCAGTCTTGGTCTATATCATTTGGGCAGACAAAATCCCATCCTTGTATTCCAACCATAGTTACATGTTCCAGTTCTGACCAATCAGAGAGATGCATGATTTTGATTGGCCACAGTGATTGGCTCAGGGATGGACAAGTTTCCCAAGCAGCACCAATCAGAGGAAATCCACAGATGTATGAATTATTGGAAAAGTGGCATTTTCTCCACTAGTCTTGCTACACAGGTAGCATGTAAGATTGAAGCTGCTGGAAACCATTTTTGCTGCCTCTAAATGACAACCTGAGAATGCAGCCAAATGCACAGAATGCTGAGGCAGGAGCTGGAGAGACAGGCAATGTTTTAATGACATTTTTTGAGGCTCTAGGTCTAGTGGTTTTTAAAGCCATGCCCATTTATTGAACATAACAATTACAGGAGCTAATCATTGTTTCCTCCATTTGAGAAACATTTCTGTTGCTTGAAACTGAAAGGTCCCTGATATGTACATGGGCCCAGTGCCCTCACCTTCATGTGATGTCCTGATTTCCAGGTTGTATGTTCTCTTCACCATAACCTTTAGGAACTCACTGTCTTCTGAAAGTCATTGTGCTATGCCTGCAGGTGTGGACGCCCCCGGGCTCTCTGGATGACGAAGGCCTATCTAAATAATTAAAAGCAAAGCAATCCTAACAGGAATTGGTAATAGGTGTGGTTATAAAACTAGACTTAAAATAAGCAAGACAGACTCAAACTGTAGCTTGACTTAGCCAAATGCAACTCCTTGCTCAGTTTCCTGTTTAAGATTCTTATCACTGAAAACAAAAGCATTAACTGTTTGGCATCATGAACAATCTGTTGTACAATCCGTCCTCTAATGGTACTTTTTACCTTCCAATTGTTAACAGGATATTTAAAATGCAATCAGAGTGTCAGATCATCCGTTCATTTATTCAGTATCCACGACATGCCCAACATGGTGTACTGGAGACAATGGTGAAAAGACCTAGTGCTGCCCATATGCTTGTTAGAGCCTCTTAATTTCATAGTCTCATGAAGCATCAATATATCTGTTTGTGTATGCATGTGTGTGTGTACGTGTGTGTGTTTGCAGTGTCAGAAATCTATGTTGAGGGAGGGATTGGCAGATCTCTCTCTTAAATAATCATGGCCGCTTTAAAGCTCCAGGATTCCAATGAAAGACCTGTGAATAGATTTTGAAGAATCCTCCTGCTGTTGCAATAGCTCTGTCTTTGGATTTTCTGTTTCTACCTTTCATAGAAGGAGTGTTGTCTAGTCCTTAAGAGGTCGGTTTCCCGTAACAGGCAGGCTAGGTTCAGCTCTCAGATTTACTGCTGACTAGATGTATATTGCCCGGCAAATCACCTAACCTCTATAAGTCAGTTTCTGCCTCTGAACAATGGGATAAAATTTATGCCAATTTTGGTGGTTATAAGTATTCAGTGAGGTCCTGCATTTAAGCATTTAGCACTGTGCCTGATAGGCATGTGGTCCTCAATAAGTAACAGTGATTGCATTTTTTCTAGTATTCTAATTTTACTAAAAAAAACAAAGATGTCAGTCTACTTGTCTTTTAAAATTCGGCTTAAATGCGATCTCATTTTTGAAGGAGTTCGTTGCATTTTCATCTTTTGCTCTTACCTTTAATATAGTGGATATTAATTTTTTCCGTTTTCTTTTTCTGAAGAGAGGCACAATGTGTTTTTATGACTTTATCATCAATACTTAAAATGTGTATGACTCATTAATTTTTAAATTTAATGGACAGGTTTTTAAGTGATTTATATTTGAAAGAATTCTTTGTTGTTGTTGTTGGGTATAGACTGTAATGGGTCAAAGGCAGAAGGAGGCAACTCGTCAATTACCGCATTGTTCCAGGGAAGATGGCGGCACAAGCTGGTGGAGGTGTTAGTAAACACTGTTCATACTCTGGATATACTCTTGAACTGGGGTCTTCTGTCATTTGGAAGTAGGAGAATAAGATTAATGAGACATAAACATAAGAACAATGAGAAGTTAAAGCTTTGTTCTATGATGACTAATTCAAGAAATGAGTTTTGTTTGATGGTAAATAGATTTGGCCTGTAGATGGCTCCATTTTCCTTAGTTAAATAGAAGCTGAGAGATTTGTGTGTGTGTGTGTGTTATAAAAAATTTCTAGGCCACTGTCTTTTTGGCTTTCCCAGGCTGCTGTTATGGCTTCACTGTAAATTAATAAGAGGTTTTGACTCTCTTTGTTCAGATAAAATTATGTGCTTTGGCTCACATTTCTAACATAAATTCTTCATTTTTGAACCACTATTTAAGAACTGCTAAGAAACTTGAGAGTCTGGTGAAAGCTGGTGTCGTTTGGTTGCTTTAATGAATCTCAGTGTTTTCATTCACTTTTTCCTTCATTTATTGAATGAACAACTGCTGTGTTCCAGGAACAATGTTAGAGGCAGTGATGAATATTACTTTGAATAACAATGTATTTCCCCTCCTTTGCCTATTGTGATTTAAATAACAGCACCATATACATGTTTTTAGAAAACATTTTTAAAATTTATGTATAAGGCACAATGTTTTGGCATTTTATATACACCCTCTCATTGAAATCTTCAATATAACTCATAAGCGTTATCCACATTTTATAGTGAGGACATTGAGGAACTGAGCTGTTAAGTAAACAGTTCAAGTTCAACCTGGGATTTATATTGTGGACACTAGTCCTTCTAATCTACTTAGCTCCAAGTCATTCTCTCTGAAGTTGTGTAGACCTGCAAAGTCCAAGTAGCAGAGAGATCAGTCCTCACAGAAGCCTGGCTCTCTTCCTCTGTCCTTCTTCTTTATTCCTTTTGCATTTACCTCAGCTGCTTCTTCCCTCGTAAAACTATTTCAGATTATGTGAGGTTCCTCCATCCTCTAAGTTTTTCTGAGCTACTAACACACATACAGCAAAGCCTCTTTGTTTATGGTGAATGTGTGTAACAAAACAATGGAGAATGAGACTGAAACCTTCAAGTGGCAGATGAGCTTCTGTATAATTTTGAGAAGTATTCTCTTGAAAGACATAAAGGTGGACTTAGCCTACAGTGGGCTCTTTCTAAAGAACTAACATCTTCGGGGTTCTGAACTTAAAATCAGCTGAGGATAAGGTTCGTACCTAATCTTTTATCCTGCTTCTCTCTGTGAATTTCTTACCCCACTCCTTCTCTCTCTACTTATCCTATTCTGACCTTATGGGTAATTATGGTAGAGACTACTGATTGCCTGTCAATATCAAGTCCTTCTTCTTAAGTATTAGAATGCAAAGTTTTAGCTGTCTGCATGGCTACCCAGGAACTAATTTTCCAGCTACTATTGCAGCTTAGTGTTGCCAGGTGAATAAATTTAGTTCAATTGGATGGAAACAGAAATATGTGTGCTATTTTTGTATTTGATCATAAAAAATGAATGTGTCATTTCTCCTCTTGCCCCTTCCCTTGTTTCTGCCACTTGGGAAATGAGAAGGAGAGCAGTCACCTTTAGACCTAGAGTTGAAAGTTCCGCATTGCAAATGTCAAAGCTTCCCTTAAAATCTCGAAATGCTATGTAAGACAGAAATAATTTTGTCTCTTGCTTAAGCATCGTATTTTGGGTCCTACGTAATTGATTTTGTTTTCTACAGTTGACACAGAGTTTACCACTTAGAGTTGGACCACTATCGTAACAGATATAGAAAACACATGCCATTGTCTTAGCATTTGGTTGTAAGGGGTAAGACACACACATTTTAGGCTTGAAAGCCAGAGATCCCTGTCATACTTAAATAAGACGTTTGATAAACTCTCATCTGAAATACCTTAGAAGGCAGACCATATCTAGCCATGCTTGTGGGAAAAAGTTACACTGTTGATGTGAGCTAGCTTCTTTTCTTTTTTCTACATTTAGCAAAGCCCTATCAGAGAGTTGAAGTTAGGCCAGCTATTAGAGGTAGTGCTGATGAAACACTTTTTACAAAGGTGGGGTCTCAAGTCCGTATTGCCTCCCTCTCGTGTGTGTTATTATTGTTCAGAAAATGGGAGAGAACCCAGTGCGGAAGATCAGATTAACAGCATTTTCTTCCTACCTAAGCCCATTGTTTCAAATTATTGCAAGATTGATATAATGAAGTTGAGAGAAAAAAACAGACAGGAAGAAAACCTTTGGCTGTGATTTCTTATACAGGAAATTAGCTGAACAAAAATAGGTCAAATGCCTACAGAGATTTTGAGCGAATATTACTACCAATGAGACTGTAAGCGTGGCCTGCAAAAGCCTGTGACTATTGATGACTAGGCCCCCAAACATACGCAATCTGTGTGTGGGATTGGAGCTCACATAAATAGAAATCTTGATAATGCATGGAATTTAAAAATTGTAAATCTAGTAAACAAGGCCCTAAATAATACACTTTCTATCTTCTGACCCTGCCAAACATACTGTATTTGTCAGGATTCTCCAGAGAAACAGAAACAATAGGATACATGAAGATATATATGTAGAGATTTTTTTATGAGGGATTGGCTCACATGATTATGGACCCTGAGAAATCCCATGATCTGCTGACTATAAACTGGAGGCCAGGAAAGTCTGTGGTGTAGTTCCAGTCCAAGGACAAAGGCTTGAGAACCAGGGGAGTCAATGGTGTAAGTTGCAGTCTGAATCAGAAAGCCTTAGAACTGGAGCACTGGTGTTTGAGGCGAACAGATGATGAAGGATCCAGCTCAAGCAAAGACAGCAAATTCACATTTCTTCTGCCTTTTCATTCTGTTTATGCCCTCTGTGGGTTGGATAATGCCAACCTGTATTGATGAAGGTAGATCTTCATTACTCAGTCTACTAGTGCAAATGCTGATTTCTTCTCAAAATACCTACATAGACAAAGCCAGACGCAATGTTTACCAACTGTCTGAGAGTCCCTTAGATCAGTCAAGTGGACACATCACATATACCTTTATAATGACCTTAAAATCCACGTTAAAATGTAGAATTCTGAGACTCATTGGAGTTTCCCTGCAGCAGTGCATGAGTGGCTACCTTGTGGCCTACAGCTCATTGCCCTTCTCTTCTCAGTCTTATTTCTATCCTGCATCAAAGGGTCTTGAAAGACATTTAGAGGTTCCTGCTCCTTGTGCTCACTTCTAAGATCCATATACAACCCTTGTGTATGGATGGGCTCATCCACCATCACAAACAGCTGACACGTTTAGCAAATTATCATTAACAGTACTTTGTATCTAAGTACAGGCATATGGGTAATATGTCTCAGAGTAGCCTATTACACTTGGGTTCTTCCTTTTTCCTTCATTTTATTTCTTCCTTGTTGTTACCACCATAGGCATAAGCAGCACAAAATGCAATTATTCTCTAAGGAACTATACAATAATTTATTTACATTCCTTTAAAATCTGTGAATTTTGTAAAAACAGGGCCAATGGGTGCATTCATAATTGAATTTTTCAGCAGAAATTGTCTTTTCTTATACAAAGTACATATTTAGTGTGTATTAGTTGAGAATACAAGAATGACTGAATGACTAAATGAATGATTGTATTTTTGTAGCATTCAACTCTATGCAGTAAATTGACAATGTATCAAAACTTCAAACAGTTCCCTTCTAAAGGAGACCAGACTAATATTTGGATAGATGGATCAGAAGACTCAAAAATGTGTCACCTATGCAAAGACCTGAAAAATGGTCAGCCCTGTTTATATTTAAAATTGACCAGAAATATTTCATTTTGCTTCAGTTCTAGGAAAAGCTCAAGTTTAGAATGTGAGCATGTTTTTATCAGTAACAGTTCACTCAATATTGCCTATCTAAGCTTTCTGAAGCAATGACTAGAGTGTACGTTTAGAATTCCCCCAAGTGTTTGGATTAAAGAAATCGTCTATATGTTAGTGTAATGATTCTCAGTAGTTACTCAGGAGGTCTGTACGATAAGAGCGTAATATTGTACAGTTTAGTAACACTGAAAGCTTTCCATGCCCCCTTGTCATTTTATCTTTGTTCTCTTAGAAAAACTCAGGATGGTACAAAACATATCTTTATTTCCACGTTTTCAACATTGCTTTCTTTATGCACATACAGTGAAACCATCTGTCTAAATTGTGGCAAAATCTGCCAGTTCCAGATTGGCCTCATTAGTCATTTGAGAACACATAAACAGAGGAATTATGGAAAAATAAATAAATCTTGCATGGATCATCCTGGTCTGGGAAGGTTTTTCTCATCATCATCCTTGTTGCCAGACATGAAAAGGAACAGGTTTACATCTTTAAAACACTTGGAGGAGTTCTTACTCTAGAAAATGGGTAAAAATCTCCCAGTGACTCACTTGATCTTTTATCACATAGCTGAGTTGAGACAAAGGAAAAACCAGCATTTTAGGAAGCTAGCAAGGTCTTTCAGGGGTACAATTCTATAAGCTCTGTGCCAGTAAAGAAGCACTTATCTAAGGAATGAGAAATAATTATAATGAAAGAAAATAAATTTTGGACACTATCTTAAAGGTAGTGTTTTTTGAAGCTAGTCATAAACTCACCCCCCCACTCCCACCCCTGGCCCTTGAATATTTGTATTTGCTCCTAGAAATAATCTCTTCCCTATGAATAGCAGTAGTCTAGTTGTGGATTAAATCATGGCATGTATCTACCGTGCAAGCAAATTTCTGCCACAGTAGGAAGTCTAATTTATGTTTTCTTTGGAACCAACAGAACCTAAAAGACTAATGAATATCATAAGGAAGATGTGCTAGTGAGTAGAAGGAAGATTGCTAACATGGTATAAAATGAGGTGAATTTTTCCCCCAATTCCCAACAAAAACAGCAGCAAGAAACACTGTCCGATTAGCTTTTTACCATGTCCTACATTACACTGAATTCATTCTTTGACTTCTCAAAGGTTGTATTAGTTAAGGTATGTTCAGTTGTGGTGTGTTTGAATCTCAGTGGTTTAATACACTATGAGTTTATGTCTCATTCATGTCAAAGGCTAACAAAAATCAGATTTTCTTTTTAAAGAAAAAAGCCTCAGGGACCTATGTTTCTCCCATTTTTGTGATGATGCCATCCTCAGCTTATGCCATCACTGTTGCTGGCACAGTGGAAGACAGAGCACACAGTATTGGCCAGGGAGCTTAATGCTGCCCCTGGAAGTGCCATGAATCCATGCACTTGGACTCAACTTGCCTATAAAAAGACTCAGAAATGCACTCCTGTTTCATGTCCAGGAAGTAGATATGGGATTGATGAGCTGGTTTTGGCTCCAAAGACAGCTGGGTTTTTGGTAGATTGAAGAAATGACCATACTATTTTGCAGCTCTTTCCTTTAAGAGATAGCAACTATAACCCTACTCCTTCCACTGGGCTAGCTTTGTGTTTTGCTTTCACCAATAGAATGTGACTGAAGTGACACTTCCTACTTCCAGAGCCTAGTTTTCAAGAGGCCATGCAGCATATGTTTTTGTCTTCTTGGAACACTGTCCTAAGGTTGCCTTTTAAGGAAACTAACTCTAGTCTCCTGGATGATGGGAGGCCATGTGAAGGAAATTAAAGTCACCCTAGCCAACAGCAAGTGAAACTTTAAGCCCACTGACCCTTCTCCTGAAGGTAACTCAACTACATGAGTGGGCCAGGTGAAGTGAGCAGAATTGCACAAAGAACAGAATTGTGATAAATAATAAATTGTTATTTTAAGTCACTGAATTTGGGATTTCTTATGTGGCAATGGGCAACTGACAAAAGTTTAAAAACTTTAAGACTAAAATGGGAGAGTCAACCTTTGTAGACTTGAAACTGATGGCTTTCAAAGGGGTGAGTTTTTCAGGGCTTTTCAAACCTATTGCTAATCTGAGCAAGACTTAGTAGGAATGTGGCATTAGCTAGGAACCTAGAGGAGGAGGGGTGGTGGTGGTGGTAGTGTTGGTGGTGATAGTGCTGGGAGGGAGTTAACAACAGAAATAAATAATTCCAAATAGCAACTTACCAAACTCACAGATTGCTTCTGGTTTATGATTTGGAAACATAAGTCATAAAAACCTAAATAGTAAAGATAGCATTTTTTGGCTTGGGAGATATTTTGGTTAAATGTCTTCTGGCAACTTTTACATTTTTGTCACAGAGGATACATTCCTTTTAAACAAATAGTGTTATTTCTCTTATATCTATTAATTTTTTTCCACATTAAAAATATTTTTATAGCTCCATGCATTGAAATATTTTACTTCAAAATTTATTTTGTTCTAACAAGACTATTAAGGGCTAATTTCATGTGTTACAACACTTTTCACTTCAATTATCCCAGTTTAGGAATATGCCTAAGTGGTTTTAATTTTGATTTATTTTCTTTTTAATGCAAAGTACTTAGATGTTTTATAAATTATGACTATATGTATGTATTTTACTTTTGTTGTTAACTTCTAATTTTATTATATAGTGATTACAAGATGTGTCTAGCATAATTTGTGCCTTTTGGAAATTGTTAAAGCCTTTTTGTGGCCTAATTCACGTTTAATTTTTTCTGACTATGTCTGAGTAAAAACAGATCTAAGCTTAGTTGAATAATGTGTGTGTGTGTGTGTGTGGAGAGAGAGAGAGAGAGAGAGAGAGAGAGAGAGAGACAGAGATACAGAGAGACAGAGATAGACACCTCCATTAAATCCAGCTTATTAATATTATTCTTATGATTTTCTTCTTGATTTATTTATTTCTGTGAAGCTGTTTATTTGACTATAGATATGAAACATTTAAAAATTACATTTTCAACATTTGTTTTAAATATTTAGATGCTTCATGACTAAGTATATATCAGTTCTTAACTTACAGTATCATTATCATCATCAGGGATTAAAGCATAGTGAATTTTTTAAAAAAACTCTTTTATTAGCTTGAAGGTTTTTCATTTCTATTAATATTATCATGTCTTCTTTTTAGCCACTTTTTATTAGAACATTATTTTCAGTCTGTTTGCTTTCCATCTTTCCATGTCATACTGTTTGGAATGTCTTTCGTGAACAGCATGTAACCACACTGTTTTCTTGTTCAGTTTTGTTCTTGGTGATTCAGTACAAATCTGATATTGGACTTTATCTTTGTCCTTGAGTTTTGAAAGGCTGAAGAGCCAAATGGCCACTTCAGTATCCTTTCTGGCATTCCCAAAGTATGTGCAATCACATGATTATGTAAGTCTTAGGATGGATTCCCTCTAAAGCCAACCCTGAGAAAAGGATGTGAGTATGAGTTATTTGTGAGATGAGTCTATGAAACACTAGTTGGTGAGTGGGAAATGATACAGGAAAAAGAAGAAAGCCAATAAAGGTTTATTATTGAAACTGTTATTATAATAACTAGGTCTCAATTGTAGTGTAGAACTCTGGTGGATGGAGTAGACAGTACCTCAGAGTAACCCCAGCTGAAATGTGAGTAGCTGAGGTATTTGTTCACCCAAACCCATCAATTATTGATGGAGGACTTTCTGAGGATGTGGAGGGTTTCTTAACATTTCAAGCCTTCTGGCCTGTTTTGTGCACAGGTTGAATAGGCTCCTATGCTTGGAAAAAGCTTTCTGGGGAAGAGTCCTAGGGCTCCTAACAGAAAATTTTCTGTTGGCCTTCCCTAGAGCATGAGCATTTATGGCATTTGGGTGAGGTACCCACACTGACATTTGAATTTATTGTCAATATCTGAGTATTCTAAATATTATTAGCTGATTTTTTAATGTTTTAGTGTTAAAAAACAAGCTAGATGCAACTTGTAAAACATCTTCTTAAGAGCTCTACTTGCTGAAATGTTAAAAGTTCACTGATAAAATGTATACTCAATATTGAAAAATTAAAATTGTGATTTTAAAGATGATTTAGAAGTATGTTGATTCTATGTTAAATATAATTAAGAACTTCAAAATATTTTTAAAATATAGAAACTGTCATTTAATATAAATATTGAGAGTATTTTGGCTAGAAAAATTGGTGAAATATATTATTTTTGAGTCAAAAATGTACATAAAATTATAAAAACCAAATGATAGAGATTATATCTTAATTTTGTAAACTTTGTAAAGTTATTTTATTAGTGTTCTTAATGATAAACGCTTAACCACTGAGAAATTCATTCAATTTTTAACTGTTTAATACATGAATATTTTAAACAAAAAATATTTAGAAATTATTCACATGTAAAAATAAAATATCAATTTAACTGTCTCAAAATATTGAGTTGGAAAGCCTTCAAACTCATCCCTAAAGCATCCAAGATATACATTTTGTATTCAGGCTTCAAGACTTTCAAGGGCAGGGAAAAAAAGTTTTTATTTGTTAAAATTATAGCAGTCCATTGAAATATAAACGTTCATTCATTGTTATAAAATACAACCTGCAAGTATCAGAGAAAAGGGAGTAGAAGAAAACGTTAACACCAAAATACATTTAGTTCATTCATATCAAACTTCAAAACAACAGGCTTTTCAAGAATACTTTAAAAGAAAATTCCTGGCTGGGCACAGTGGCTCATGCCTGTAATGCCAGCATTCTGTGAAGCCAAGGCAGGAGGATGCCTTGATGCCAAGAGTTCAAGCCTAGCCTGAGCAACATAGCAGACCTTGTTTCTACCCACTCCCCCACCAAAAAAAAAAAAAAAAAAGCTGGGCGTGATGTAGTCCTAGATACTGGAGAGGCTGCAAAGGGACGATAACTTGAGCCCAGGAGTTCAAGATTACAGTGAGCCGTGATCATGCCACTGTACTCCAGACTGAGCAAAAGAAGAAAATTTCTTATTGTTTTGAGTCTAGGAAGCCTTTAATCTGGTTGTGACTGGTCAAAAGAAAAGCTTAATAACTTTTTGGCAGCATATCATTTGCACCACTTTGTACCACGGAGCCAGTCAAATTGCTCTCCTATGGAAGGCACATGGAAAAATAAGCTTTATTTTGTATTGCAAAGTGGAATTCACCAGTGACCATGGGCAAAACTAAGCAGCTGACAGGGTTGCAAAATCATTGTTCCTGCGCCATAATGTCAAATCTGTAAAATTTGGCCACACTTAAATTCCACCAAAAAGAATATCCCCACGCATCCTGCTCTGTGTATACGTGTGTGTGTGTGTGTGTGTGTGTGTGTGTATGTGTGTGTGTGTGTGTGGTTGGGGGGAGCAGTTTCTGACAACAAACACTTAACTTATTCTCATGTGACACGTTTGCAACTGATGTGACCTAGCTTTCACTTCTGGGTTGAAGGAATAACTCCAGTTATTCCCTGTCTCCAAATACAGTCACATTCTGATGTAGTGGGGTTTAAGTCTTCATCATGTAAGTTTTGGGAGGACACATTCAGCCCACAGAAGTCTTATAGTGCTCCCTTGGAGGTGGCAGATGTCGTGCTTGCTCAAATGCTTTGGTCAGAGCAAATCACATTATAATGACTGGGGTTGTATAATCCTTTGAGAGAGGAGGGAGGGAATTCACTTGAGGAATAAAAGTGCCATCTACCAAAGAATTGATATGTTTATACTTTTGCCACTCAGTGTTATACAATTAAATTAAGTATACACACTTATCAACACACCTTCAAATGTAACAGCCAGAACACCATAGAATTTTTGTAGTTTCTGTAGTCACCTTGTGATGTCCAGGGATGGGGACAGAGTGGTTGCAGAGGGCCTCTGACTCCATGTGTACACAGCTGTTTTTTTTTTTTTTTCTTTTTTGTCAGCACTTAAGTAACACATGGTTTGGCAAATATATTAGTAATTATAAAATCAGTCAAGAATATAGGAAAATGTAAGGACACAAAAAATAACATAAGACACTCTCTGGTGCCTACTACCATCCAGATTTAACACTTTGTCATATTTAATCTAGATAGTTCCTGATCTCCTGTATCTTAAACTATTTCCATATTTGATTTATCATGTATCTTATTCACGTCTTCATGCCTCTGTACATCCATGAATTTACTGTTTTAAAAAAACATGCCCCAATGTAAGTTTGAGATATCAATATATTAGCACTAAGGACTTTGGCATACAAATCCTGAGATAAATTCAATTTTTTTTTGGATGAAGTTTTGCTCTGTCACCAGGCTGGAGTGCAGTGACACAATCCCAGCTCATTGCAACCTCC
>NW_022436943.1:44518345-44601025 GCF_009761245.1 Sapajus apella
TGGCTAGCCAGTTATCCCAACACCATTTATTAAACAGGGAATCCTTTCCCCATGGCTTGTTTTTGTCAGGTTTGTCAAAGATCAGATGGTTGTAGATGTGTGGTGTTGCCTCCAAGGCCTCTGTTCTGTTCCATTGGTCTATATTTCTATTTTGGTACCAGTACCATGCTGTTTTGATTATTGTAGCCTTGTAGTATAGTTTGAAGTCAGGTAGCATGATGCCTTCAGCTTTGTTTTTTTTGCTTAGGATGGTCTTGGCTATGTGGGCTCTCTTTTGGTTCCATATGAAGTTTAAGGTGGTTTTTTCCAGTTCTGTGAAGAGGGTCATAGGTAGCTTGATGGGGGATAGCATTGAATCTGTAAATTACTTTGGGTAGTATGGCCATTTTCACAATATTGATTCTTCCTAACCATGAGAGTCGAATGTTTTTCCATCTGTTTGTGTCCTCTCTTATTTCCTTGAGCAGTGGTTTGTAGTTCTCCTTGAAGAGGTCCTTTCAGCATAACATTTCTAAGATTTAGTCAATTTATTACATTTAGCCAATAATTCATTTCTTATTGTTGTGGAATAGCACTTCATTGTTTGAATGTACTATTTATTTATCTATTTTCTTATTAATGGACACAGGCTATTTCCAGTTCTTGGAAATTGTGAGTAAATATGTTACAATTTTGGTAAATATATGCTTTCATTCCTCTTGGGTAAAAATTTTGAAGTTAATACCTAAAGTCATAGAGGAAGTACATGTTACATTTTCAGAAAAACTGCTAGAAATTTTTCCAAATTGGCTGAATAATTTGACTCTCATACCAACAGTGTTTGAGAATTCAGATTGTCCACATCCTTGCCAGCAGCACTGTTAGTCTTTTCACTTTTGGCCATTCTGGAGAGTGTATGGCAGTAAGTTATTGTCCTTTAAATTTTATTTCCCTGATGACTAATGATGTTGAGTAATTTTTCGTGTGCTTATTGGCCATTTGTATATCTTCCTTTGTAATTTATCTGTTCAAATATTTTGTTCATTTATATCTCTAATTTTAACACAGAAACTTAATTTTTTACTGGACTAATGAATTGACGACTTTTTACTTATTTCTCCCCCAGTTTCTATTTTCCATGATTTGGAAGCTATTTAAAATCACTAGGGGTTATAGTATTGCAATACTGATTCTATAGTCTTTTCAGTCTATTAGTATAACAGTCTATTTCAACATAACTAAATACTGTTTTGTTGTTACAACAGTCATTTCATATTTTAAAATCTATATGCTTAATCATTTGTATCTCGAGATGCAACTGGAAAGTTGTGTAGTGAAGTAAAATTTTGAATCAAATCCATATCTGTCTATCCTTCTTTTTAAAGCACACTCCATTTAAATTTTTTCAGAGAATATTATTTATATTTTAATTATCATTCCAATAAATGTCCTGAAGGTTTAACATCTTTTCTTTTGTTGGTTAGCCACTTGTATTTTTCTCAAAGGTCTCTGATGAAGTAATCATGGAGTGGGAATATATAAAAGGACGTAAGAAGAGGTGATAGCAGGAATAGAGGATGATGGAAGGGAAGGGACATTCTCTGGCCAAATTCTTAGTGCTTCCCCTAAAGCCTCATTGTTTTCACTAATTGAAAGCTAGATATTCTCTACTCAACTTCCTTTTGTTTTTCTTCCAAGACCAAATCCATTATTTTAAAAGGAGCAGATCCTTTCTTCCCCTGGGATAATTTATTTTACATTAAAACATCTTTGGTATGGTTTGGATGTTTGTACTCTTCAACTCTTATGTTGAAATGTGATCCCCAATGTTGGAGGTAGGATCTGCTGGGAGAGGTTAGGTCATGGGGGTGGATCTTGCATGAATGGCTTAGCATCATCCTTTTGGGGATGAGTGAGTATTCAGAGTTCACAGGAGATCTGGATGTTTGAAAGACTGTGACAGAGAAAGACACGTCTTTCTTTGGCCCCTTCTCTCACATGTGACATACCTGCTCCCTGTTCACCTTCCACCATCCTTGGAGAATTCCGGAGGCCTCACCAGGAGCAGATGCAACACCATGCTTCCTGTACAGCCTGCAGAATTATGAGCCAAATAAAACCTCTTTTCTTTATAAATTACCCAGCTTCAGACATTTCTTTATAGCAGTGCAAAAATAGTCCAATCAAATCTTCCGTAATCAATCTGCCTGGAACAACTAAAGGAAGGAAGTTAGAATAAATACCCTTAAGTGTCAACTGTGCTTATCCTATTAAAGGTGGAGTTGTATCTGAAGGCAGAATGATGACCATATTGCATATATTTATGAATTATTTTAAACATTTGTTAGTGTTTAATAATCAACATCAATAAATTACAATGCAACAATAATTCTGATACATTTAATGGCTATCACCTTGTATGTGCATTCTGCAAAATATATATTGCCCAACCTGAAGGTATTTTTAGTTTATATAAATATGTTGTAAAATATGCCTGTTTCACTTATTGTTTTTCACAAACACAGTAAGTTTAAGATCCATTCATTGGATGGTGATCTTTTACCACATATCTATTCACTTACGTAGTGACAGGTAATCTGGTAGCCCCCAACTCCCTCCCATGTACAACACTGTGATGTACATCCTCCAATGTTTCCATTACAGGTGACAATATCTTTGGGTTATAGATTCAAGAGTGGAAATTCGGAGTCACAGAATGAATGTCTATGCAATCTGACTAAATTGTGCCAGATTTCATCTGGATTGAGCGTACTAGTCTTCAACTTACATTGTCAGGGCTCAAGAACACTTACAGTCCCTTGGCATTAACTAGCTTTCTAATTTTGTTAGTCCACTGTGTATCTGGCTATTGTCAAAAATTCATTGTTCTTGAGAGGGAGTGTCATGAACATAAAGCAAAAAGAAAGCCATTGAAAAGAAAAAGCATGGCAAAGTGCCAAAGTTTATCTATTTGTCTCAGAAATAGAATTTGGATGTTAGCTGATTATCATAGGGACACAAATTAATCCATTCATTTGAGTTGATAACTAAAGTGAGACATTTTCTTGTAGAAAGTGAGTCTGGAATCAATAAATCAGTTAGACAATGAGGGCTGTCTTTGCCAGTTATGCTATTAGTGGATGTGTTCCATAAGTTGAGTGAGTTCAATGGTAGCACCAGGTTTTGAGGAAAGTATATTTAAGCCACAGGATGAGACAAAAAACATATTATTAAAAATTAATATCACCAGAAGTGTATGGAAAATAGCAATATTTGGAATTTCTTAAGCCTTTCTGTGGACATTAGGTTAAATAAGGAGCCACTGTTTGAAAAACCAAGAGTCATTTAATAAGACTTGGTAAAACCTTTTTGGTGTATTTCCCAGAAAGTGAGTAACTTTCATGACTGGATAACAAATTATCTTGCAGGTCAGATCCTTTCCAGTTTTTGACTTTCAACAAAATTGAAGGAGAAAATAACTAAGTTGTCAGTTGAGAAACTATTGAAAATAATTTTAAGCGGTAAATGATACATCACTATATGAATTTTTGCATTTATCTAGGAAGACATTCAGAAAAAAGAGATGATATTGTTATAGAAAGTTTCTCCTATCTCATTCTATTTATTGTGTTTTCTCAGAATTTACATCTATAAAAATAAAAAATGGGAATAGACATGAGACTGAAAATGGTCTTATTCTAGCAATGTCATACTCAACCCTGGACATACGAGCTAATTGCAAAAACAAACAAACAACAAAAAACTCATCTCATTAACAGACAAACTTTCACAAATTAATTTTTTGTTTAATGAGTTTCAAAAATATTAATTTTTTTGTTTAATTGTACACTAGTGATAATTATACATTCCAGAAGAAATTTCTTAATACTTAAAATTATCATTTTACATTTTTATACATATTTTTGCTATGGAAAATATGGACCTTTTAAATATAAAAATATGTTATTCCTGTCCAGCCTGCAGAATTACGAGCCAAATAAACACACACATACTGTGTGTGCACGTATGTGTATGCGTGTGTCGGGAGGTTTAGAAAACAGGCCCAGGGAGAAAAGGAAATGAGATAAAGTTCCTGTTAAGGAAGATCTTGTTTATATATTTAAAAAATAATTGATGGCAAGTATGTATTCCCATTGTATTTAGATTTACTGGACATATTTAAAGGAGTGATTAATCATATTATTTTATAATATCAAAATTTATAATGTACCAAAAGTCACATACAATGTACCTATTTAAACCTTTTTGATTTAAAAAAATTGAGACATAAACCTAAATATATGTGTTTTAGGGAGAATGTAGGTAAAACTTTTTGAAGACTGCCAACCCAATTCACACAGGGAGTAGAAAGCAGAGGAAGGGTTTGAAGCCAGGTGTTTTGATTCCAAGTTGCACACTTGGTATCCATTATGGTTCCCTGGAGGGAAAATCACATGGCAGCAGGATGCATCTTAGTTTCAGTTATTTTTCTTCACCAACCAATTCAGAATTTGCAGACAGGCAAGAATAGAATCAACATGCCCAGAGACCTGGGGAAAGGTTGTCAGAGTCCCAAACTGTTTACATGCTTCTGCCTGGCACAGTACCAGCTACTTAATGTGTATTAATAAAAGTTTATTGAGTGAATAAAGATTACATGGCTTTCTTCCTTCATTAGTAAAATTTCCTTAAAAAAGTAATTCAACTTACGATTATGTTATGATCTAGGATCAATTTTGAGATTACTACAAAATTTTTTGTATTATAAATTTCAATAACGATGCAAAAAAAAGTCTTAAACAGCAAAAATCCCCCAAATTTTCTTTGCCAGGCTGATACCTATTCCTAATCTTGTATCAGAATTGCCATTTGGAACTTTAGTGACTAATATTAAATTAACAAATGTAAGTCATAGCCACATTAAATTCAGAACTGGGTCAACTCAATCCTTAAGTAGTAAAAGACAGTAGCCTCTACCTTTACCTAATTTAATAGACAAGAGGGCTTTAAAATCAACTTTTATTTGTTTGTGGTATATAAAAATGGGATAGAAGTGACTGAAATCAATGAATAAACTCAATATAATTTAAACCATATGTCTATGCATTTACTTTTCCTCCTTCACTGATTTTTCTGCCTCTTCCTCTTTTTTTGATAAAGCAAACATACCGAGTTAAATTTTGGCAATTTTAATTTTTCGGAACCATTTTTTGGGATTAGGGAGGTTTGAGATGGAAGTGGATTTGCCATGATGATACTGAAACTTAAGCTTTAGGACGCCTCACTTACAAGGGGTCTTTCTAAAATCCTAGGAGGATCATGTTCATATGGTTATGTGTCTTTATAAAACTTGAAAAAGTAAGACCTATTTAAAGTTTAAATTTAATGAGCTATATTTATGTGGTGTCTAGTTTCTTTCATGTACTGTTAAATTATTGCTAGCTGTATCTATAAAAATGGCTTTCAGGAGTATCTCTACTAACCATCTTTCTGACTCAACCAGGGTCATGTCTCAGAGGTGCCAGAAATGCTGGTGCATCATGAATGGGTCTATGGCATTTGGCATTAGAAATATGAGATTTTTGCAAACTTTAGTGGAAAAGAAACAAAATTGCAAATATACAGAGCGAGGAGTTGGTCTATTGAGAGTTCTACTTAATCTTACAGCTTGTATACAAAGACAGGATAGGTTTTCCATAAATTTGGCAAGATATCAAGTGTTTACATGAAATCACCGGTAATAGATTGTGAAACTAAAAGGAACGTTTCTAAACTATAAACAATACAAAACAAATTTTGATCGAACATACTAAAGGGAAGACCACATTTTTTTTTCTCTTTTCTTTGTAGACAATGTTATGAAACTATTGTCAAGTAAAGAAGCAATCAAGAGTGTGCAGCCAAAACATACAGGCAGGCAGTCCCCGTGGCTCACACCTGTAATCCCAGCACTTTGGGAGGCTGAGGTGGGTGGATCACCTGAGGTCAGGAGTTTGAGACCAGCCTAGCCAACATGACAAACCCTGTCTCTAATAAAAATACAAAAATTAGCTGGGTGTGGTGGTGGGCGCCTGTAATTCCAGTTACTTGGGAGGTGAGGCAGGAAAATTGTTTGAACCTGGGAGGCAGAGGTTGCTGTGAGCCGAGACTGTATATATAGGTACCTATATATGTATATATGTATGTATATAGGTACATATATAGGTACCTATATATGTATGTATGTATGTACATATATAGGTACCTATATATGTATAGATGTACATATATATGTGTGTATATATATTAGGCAATATATAAATGCAAATAAATATTATAGAGATATGCCAGGCAGCTAATTAACATAAATATTATTTTAATTTTCCCTATTTTCAGGTCTGTGGTATTTGTCAACCTTTTAAAATTAGTACTTTGTTATAATTACTAATTTATTATTGTAAAATTTTTTTAAATATCTGATTTGGGCTCATAATTTTGAATTCATTTTCCTTATAAAGGGCTCACAAAATATATCTACTTCAGGCCTTGTAAAACCTAGCTTTACCCATGGTGCAATCCTATTACATAGAAGAGAAAAAGGCTGAGAGGTAATTTCTTACTTCCTGAAATTATATGTTAAAGTCAGGATTGCAGCACAATCCAGGTCACTGAACAGTGAATCAAGCCTTTTCCCATTAATCTACAGGTAGAATGATTTAAGTTTTCTGTGTATATGATTCTACACCTAGAATTTTAGCTGACAAATATAAGTGTGATGCTGAACTCTAAGACTCAAAGCCTGCTATAGATAGGGAGATTATGGAGAAAAAATTTAAGCAGTCATGTGTGGATTTTGTTGAGGAAAAAGAAAGTGTCTGTTCGCAAAGTAACTGGAAAAAGAGGAATCCCCTTTGGGGTTCTGCCAATTCTTATCAGCTGAAATGTTCTAGCAATCTTGGCATCCTACTCTGAAATTTAGAAATGCAAATTCAAATGAAGTTCAACAGTGTTGTTGAGTAAAGCAGGAAAGAACTGGACGGTGTGAAACTCTTATTACTGATTAAAAGGACGTGGCCTGTTCCTTAGGGTTCAATTGTCTCTGAAGAATACATAGCAGAAACAGGAGGATGTTTCGGAGCTTGGAGAGTGAGAGGTAATTTCATTCATTCAGTTCTGTCATTGCAATCTCTCCACAAATGTGGTCTAAGGAATCCATTTCAATTATGTTTTGTAACTTTCTCTGAACAACTAAAATGAATGTGTATTTGGGGAGTTCCAATTACTGATCTTATGTGGAAGGCAAAAAAAATAATGATTTAGTCTTCTAGTAAGATAGAAGCTATAAATTTGAAAACCCAATAAATCAGACTTTCTTATACTGATGAGGACTAACTGGACCGTAATGAAATTTAAACTCATAAGCAGCAGTGATTTACTGAAAAAGCTTAGAGCAGCTGTCCCAAGGATATTGGGCTGCCATTAAAGACTTGCTTTCCAGTTTTAGCAAAGACTTTATGGCAAATGTACTATACGACCTTCTCACATTTCAAAGGCCAACTGAAAGTCCATTGAAACGCTAGATCAGACACAGCACCTGATAGAGGCAAGACTGTCTAAGTTGTGTCTTTGAACTCGGGGAGAAAAAAATGGGTATTCACTCTGTTTCTATCGCTTGTGTTCTCCAAGTATCTAATCTGAGAACTTGCTACATCCATTTTTGGGCCATATCTGTGTCTTGGGTGTTCTCTAAATACTGAGAGGTCTCCACTCCCATCCTCAGCTTGAAGTTTTGTGAAAGTTCCTGCCTAGGAGAACTGTGAAAAGGAGAATAAGGCAAATCCTAGTAGAGGTGGTTACAAACTCTACATGGCTAATTACACTACAGGGTGGAGGCTGCAAGCTGGTGTCTGTGGGAGACCCTAGATGGTTGGAGTATTGCTTGGCTTGAATATCATATTTAAGAAAAATTTGAACAAATATTTAAAAATCCTGAATTTGATATAAAAAAACATGGATTTGTTTTTCCAAAAATATTGTGTCACACTGGGTCTTTTTCTTTTTTTTTTTTTGAGATGGAATCTCACTCGGTCACCTAGGCTGGAGTACAATGGTGTGATCTCATCTCACTGCGACCTCCGTCTCCCAGGTTCAAGCAGTTCTCCTGTCTCAGCCTTTCCAGTAGCTGAGACTACAGGCACACACCACTGCACCTATCTAATTTTGTAGTTTTAGTAGAGATGGGATTTCACCATATTGGTCAGGCAGGTCTCGAACTCCTGACCTCAGGCGATCCACCCACTTTAGTATCCCAAAGTGCTGGGGTTACAGATGTGAGCCACCGCACCCCACCCTGGATCTCATTCTTGCAGGGATACCATGAGCTGTTGCTGAGTGAATGGGTAGGCTAGGCACACACATCCTCATATACCCTAGCTCCTCAGAGAGGCAGTTGCTAATTCAGGATCAGACTTGAAAGAGCCTTATTAGGACAAATACCCTTAAGGGAAAGAGAAAGAGAGCTGGAGACAACTGTGAGGAGGAGTCAAGGCAGGCATACAGTTCTGAGAAAACGCAGCAAGGCTAAAGGGAAGTGCTAGAGAGGGTGTTTTGCCCCAGAGTTCCCTGAGCTCCAAGATTGGGCTGTCCTTGGTGTTCCTGCTGCTCAGCTGAAGCTGGAAGCAGCCTGTGCAAGCAGCCTGTTTCAGAGCTTCGCTGCTGGGGCGGTTAACTCATTAGCTCCCTCCATTGGGAATCTGAGGGGAAGTTCTCATAGCCCCCACGCCATCATTTCTTCCAGTCTTTCCTCTACTTATTATTTGCAAGGCTAGTTTGATCAGCATTCTGGAAGTTTAATTTTCTCATGCCCAACTGTTTCCTTATTTCTTAGGCCATTGCTGGTATGGCATTTTCTTCTTTTCTTTCAAGGCCAAGGATTTTAAAGCCGCTTTAAGCATGTTTCTTTTGTCTTTTACGCTATGCAAAATAAGAACAGGAACAATAAAGCAAAAAGCAAAAATAAAAAGCTAGACATTATATTGCCATGGAAAGTAACATTTTGATGGTAATTGAGAGATATAGACCTATTCATATCTCTGTTCAACAAATATCAAATATGTACCATGTATCAAGCACATAGAACACACATGTGGGCTCTCAAGTGACCCTTGGTATACTTCTAGCCTGTTGGTTTGGAAAATTACCAATGTCATGGACCTTAGAGTAAGGTCATAGTGTTTCCTTTTCAAATATGTCAGTACCGAAGCAATTTAGCTACCAAAATGTTTTCTATACGCTTAGACATGTTGCAATTTCTTTTTTCCTCTCAGATGAGAGGCACCTGAGGCCTGACTTCAGTGTGCTGCATTTTTGTGTTGGGGCACTTCCTTGGCTCTTGATGACATGCAATTTTATTTCCTTTTTTTATTTGGAGGGAGCATTTTTCCTCCTCATAATACCACTTTATCTTGCATTATCTACCCTCTCTCCTTAGGTACTGGCTTCTAAATCTTCCCCCATTATAGGAAACAATTGGCAGGTGGTAGGAGCCAGGCTGGGTTCAGGTGTGTTTTGCTGGTCCCAGGAGTCCCTGGAGTATCTTGGTATTTAAGGTTGAATTGTGGCATTAACAATCTACATGGCACCAGCATTATGACAGATGGAGAAGGATGTTATGACTTTGTTCCCAAAATCAGAAATGAAAAAGACAAAATTCACAACTTGCAAGTCACTGGAATGTTCCAATATTACTTCAAAGTATAAACATCGTATCATTCTTATGGGAGGGGGGCGAGAGATAAAACTGTTGTGTATACACAACATATATGGTGCAGTGTATGCTACTTGGGTGATGGGTGCACCAGGATCTCACAGATCATCACTAAACAACTCATATAACCAAATACCACCTACACCCCAATAACTTATGAAAAAATAACATTTGAAAAAAAGGGTAAGCAGAGTTCAATTTCTAAATACATATTTTTAAGCCCAGAAAATAATAAAAATATCCCTCCTTCAAGCCAAGGTCCATTTGTGTCTGGCAACTTGTCATCAGTGTGCAGCTGCTCTGCCTTTTCCACCTGCACTCCACTGACAATGGAGAGGGAGGAGGAGAACAATGGGGAGGAAGGAGGAGAAAAGGAAAGAGAATTAAATCTTGATGCTGTTAGAATGTAACCGCCCAACAGGTTCACCTTGCCCACTGCCTAGACAGAGCTGATTTATCAAGACAGGGGAATTCAATAGAGAAAGAGTAATTCACACAGAGCCAGGTGGAGTTTTATTATTACTCAAATCAGTCTCCCAGAAAACTGAGGGATTGGGGTTTATAATAATAATTTGGTGGGTAGGGGCATGGGAAGTGGGAAGCGATGATTGGTTGGGTTGGGGATGAAAGACGATGAAATCATAGAGGGTGGAAGTGAATTTTTCTTAGTGTCTTCTGTTCCTGGATGGGATTGCAGAACTAATTGAGCCAGATTACCTGTCTGGGTGGTGTCAGCTGGGGCATTGGAATGCAGAGTCTGCAGAATATCTCAAGCACGGATCTTAAGTTTTGCAACAGCAATGTTATTTCCAGGAGTGATTTGTTCAGAGTCTTACAGCCGGAGGTTCCATGGCTACGTAATTCCTAAACTTGTTGCTAATTTGTTAGTCCTACAAAAGGCAGACTGGTTCCAGAGAAGAAAGGGGTTTATTTTGGGAAAGGGTCATTGTCATTTTTTTTTTCAAAGTTAAACTACAAACTAAATTTCTTCCCAAGGTTAGGAAGAAATTTCAGCCTACACCCAGGAATGACAGCTTAGAGGTTAGAAGCAAAATAGAGTCAATTAGGTCAGGTCTCCTTCATTGTCATAATTTCCCATCATAATTTTTGCAAAAGTGGTTTCAAGAACATGACTTTGTCTTCTCTGGCCTTGTGAACATGTGGCTGGCACTCTCTCCCTCTCTTTCTTGGTCTCTCTCATGTGCTTTTGTGAACTTTTCTATATCACTTTTGAAGGCTTCTGGCTGCCCCTCCTCCATCCTGAGGGTTGTATTCCTTGGAGGATTGCTTCCTTTCAGTCCCTGATTCTTTAGGAGATCTTGCCACAGTTACTTTCACTTTTGAAAATGCAATACTCCTAGAAGACTCTCCTGTGCAGAACTTTAAACAAAAAGGCATGAGATCAGTTTTCCCTCTCTCAAGGCCCACAGAGCTGGTCCCTGGGAAGCATGCATCATCTTTATAGCACCTCTTTAAAGGGAAGCGTAATTTCTTTCTAAATGCACCTGACCAAAGCTCAGCTGGAAATGCAATTTGCCCACCCACTATCCTTCCCTCCAGACTTCCAGGTAAGGGTCAGATCTCACCCTCCCATGCCTCCCAAACACTCATAGACTCATCTGAAGCTCTGCAGGGAGACCTAGCAAGGATTCTCCGGTTTGGCCAACGGTAAAAATGTGACAGTGACATAATTCAGAGCTGGCAGCTACTCTGTTCAACCTCTGTCTTCACTCTCTTGACCTTTCATATACTCAAACTGGGACAGGTGTCATTGGTTTAGGGGCCAAAGTTTGAGAAGCCAGCCTAGAACACTTATGTTGGAAGTTTCCATTTTGCTCTGGCCCTTTGAATGCTGTATCAGTTTATCGTGCTCTCGCCATTGAAACATCACCGATTTTATTCTGTTAAATACTACTGATGTGTTAACAATCTCTTCTCTGTTTTCACATCTATAATTTGGGGATAATAACAGTTGCCTTGTGAGGAATTGATACATAATATATGTGGAGCACCATGCACAATATCTAGCACACAGGAGGAATTTCATAAAAGATAATTTCCTTCCTCCCATTCCTCTACCCTCCCCACTTAAATAAAAAGGCATTGTGTTTTGTTATAGTGTAGAGACATCTGGGGCCAGAGTCGTTTCACAAAAAGATTAAGATTAGTCTTTTGACTCATAATTCATGACATCTTTCCAACAGATTCATTTTTTAGGCACATATTCATTGTATAGCTATAGTGTTATCCGTAGTTGTAGGTAGTGGGGGAGTGTTTATGCTCATGTGTTCCTGAAGCTTTTTGTCTTGGAGACATAACAGGTCTCAATAAAATGCAGGGCCTGTGAACCTCGGATTTAGATAGAGAACAACTCTGAGGAGGTTGAACAGGTGAACAAAGACCATCCATATTCCCGGTCAACGTTCATTTAAAGTAATGGCCAAAACTGCAATTACTTTTGCACCAACCTAGTACATCCTCCACTGTAGAATACTAACAGGATATCGGTTCATCTAGTAGGCAAGAGAGACTTCCCAGAGGGTTTGAGGATGGACACAAAAGATGAGGTCAGCACAGCTCTTGGGTGTCACTTGGTGAATCCTGAATAGATGACTGGAGGTAACTGATTAATCAGCCTCTTTTAATTTCACTGTTTGCTTTGCACATTGTTCAAAAAAGGAATTGGGAGAAAGAAGGCTTTTGATTAAAACGTCCAGCGTGATTAGAGGCAGCTGACATATGGAAACATGACCTTAATTGTCTTGTCATCATGATTCCTGATTTGAGCGAGTGAGGGGCAGTCTAGTCCCGTGGCTGCAGACTTAAACAACTGGATGTGAATCCTTGATTTGTAGATGGAAAACCCTACAATGTTGTGCAGACCAGTTCTCTTCTCTGGGCCTTGATTTCTTTATGTATAAACTGAAGAAGTTGGATGAGATTATCTTTAAAATCCCTTTTAACAATACATTTTGTGGCTCTTTACCTTTATTCTTCAATAGTAAATGTAAACAAACAAGGAGTTTATTTTACCTGTATCCCAAATACCGAATTACCTGATATCTTTGTAGATAACAGAATACACTGAAAAAACTGGGGCTGTTTACCCCATGTAACTTTTCTAAGTGTCAGGTTTCTGCATTCATGAATTGATAATAATTATATCTGGATTTGCTACCTAGTTAGCTCTTCTTTTCAGACAATATAATGATTTTAAAATGTGACCATTTTTGAATGATATAATGTAAGAAACTCCAGGGCAGAGAAGTTGTAAATGGAGCAAAGATGCTTTAAATACTCATCTCATCTTTAAGTTTAGAGATGACCTTTTTTGTTATTTTGTAATTGAAAAAAATTACTAGGAATGCGGTGTTCCTTTGTAATTATCAGCAAAATGCAACAAATACTTCGGCAAAGAAATGAAGATTTGAGCACAATTAACCTGTTGGTTATGTCTGCTGAATCACTATTCTTTTTGTTATATGAATAGGCACAAAATTACCCACTTGGTGGTCAGTTATAGCAGAATCCTTTTTTATGCAGACTGGAAAAATTTTCATGTATAATTATGAAGAATAGTTGGAAGTTTTTCCCCCATTTCTATTATATCTGGGTCTATTTTTATAGTATGAATACACTTATGAAAATTAATCTCTTTTAGGGTCTAACGATGAATAAAGCACATGAATTGCTATTTGTTATTTTTGTGTAAATATAAGCATAGGAAGATTCTGTTTTACTGTAGGGAAAACAATAATTATTCTGTTTTGCAGAAGTATGCACTATCATGTTCAAGAATAGAAAAAAAGATGGAACAGCTGCTTTATTAAATTACCATCTTCTTAATCATTTCCTATATTAATCCTCACTCTTTCAATATCTCTTTTTATTCTCCAAATGCATATAACCTTTTTATTTGAATGCTCCCCTATGTTACACTTTGATTTGGCCAAGAAGATGAATTACAAATGAAGTTCATGAAAAAGTCAATTGCTCCTAAGGGATATGACTTTCTTTCAGACTGAGACACATCATTAATATCTTCTTTTTCCTCCTATGGGTGCCTGAGAACTTACTACGTCTTCTCCATTGCATTTGATTTTAGTATAAAGAACAATGGATCGCATTATAAGACTGTGAAGACTTCTCCAACTTGTTCTTGGTTCTCGACATTTAGTTTCTCAGTTTAATTTAAGGGTGGCTTAATATTTCAGCACTACAGAAATCAAGGACTTGTAAGCTGGTTGATGTGGAAAGGATAGAGTTCAAAATGTACTGAGGATATATATCTTCCCTTGACTGGGAAGCTCAAAGTTGAAGATGTTTTGTTTGTTTGTTTGTTGTTTATGTTTTTGTTTTTTTTAAAGGGATAATAAAACGGAACAATGACCATGCCTATATATCAGTCAAATTGTTAGTGCATTCGTTAATGCCTTGAGTGAAGCCAGATGATCGGCTGACTAAAATAAATTAGATATGTTTGACATCAGAAAAACATAAAGTTTGACTTGGGAATGTGAGGAGGCAGTTGAAGATCATCATACCTATACAATAGCCAAAGCAGCAGATTATCCTTTTCTGGCAAGGTAGGGGGAAATTGATGAGGCATTACTTAATTTTCCATTTGATAAAATTTAACAAATTTTTATTGAATATCTATATTTTATTGAATACCTTCTATGGAATACCTTCTATGGAATACCTATTGTCTCCTAATGCCTTTGCTAATCATAGAATTGTTTAATGTTTAAATCAAATAAACAACGTACAGCTGAATTTTAGTTTCAAACAAATTAATTTTGTTTGAAGAGGGCAAGGGAAGTTGTTACTTGGGGTAAAGATGTCAAGTATGAAATCACACTATTACCCACTTTATTCCACCCAGACTCGTATGTCTGTCCTTGCATGATTCAAATTCACTGAGCAACTAGAATCCATTATGTCATTATTTGACATATTTGAGCAACTAGAATCCATTATTTCCTCCCTGTTGAAAGAAGTTCTGGTCTGAGCATACTTTTGCTGGACCGCCTATGTGAGGTGACATTATGTAGGAGAGTTTATTATTTTAGGATGATGCAAATAGTTAAATCCATAATCAAACATTGATGGAACCAAAGCTGGAGTCCGCTCCCTTCCTATTTCCAAACATTCAAGGCCATCTAATGGTCTACAGTCTAAACATGCACAGCAAAAGAGTCCTTTCCCCTTTGAAGGCATCGCAATAATCTAATCTTTCCCGAGCACATTTTTTTTATTCATTATTTTTTTATAAACTTCTCTTTCACACTGAAAACAAAATTTCTTGCTGCTGTTGTGGCTTAGAGAAAAGCATTTAAGGAAATGCATATCCTGTTTCATATACTCTGTTCTATTCTACTCAAAGCCATTTTATTTTATCTGTGCACACTCTTGGAGTATAATAGAGACAAAGATATCACTGCTGCTCTGCATTTACAGATGTTCAGTCATGACTCCTGCTTGACAGGAGTTTACAATTACAATGTAATGTGGATGTGGAGACCTGCAAACACATATGATGATACAAGCAAAGAGAAATAGACACTCTTAAAGAGGCACACGGTGGTTTACGAGTGATGGATTTCCTCGGAGTGATCAGAGAAATCTTCCTACTAAGTAGTATTTGAGTTTCCTTTGAAGGATAATAGTTTCTTTTTAATTCTCCAAGTTTTCATACATGCAGGTGTGAGAAGCACTGACCAGGTGGGAGACATTTCTGAGAGTGGGCTCAATAAACATTTTGGTATAAGATGCCATTGCAGGACATATTTCAGAGGTCAAGTCTGAAAAATGTGGCTGGAATGCAGGAAACGTGAGACGATTTTGTTGAGGAGGGGACTAAAGTACACTGGGAATATATTGTGGTAGATTTTTCCTATAGTCCAGGGGTAGTTGTTGAGTAGTGTAGGAAAAGGATCTGCTCTGGCAGCAATGTGAATGTTGGATCCAATTGTTTAGAAATTAAAGGCAGGAAAAATCATTGCATTAGTGCTTGGAAGTGATAATGAGGGCTTAAGTTTGGAGAGGATGCGCGCAAGTTAAAAAAAGAGATGTGGGAACCCAGAAAGTATAAGTATGTGTAGCAGTGCTTTCCAGAAACATCCAAGAAATTTAAGGCTACCCAATTTTGTGAAGAAGTTCCTCTCCTTGGATTTGTACCTCTGACAGCGGTGAAGAGTGTTGTTTCAGGAGACTTTGGTTTACATTAGGAATACGAACCATTTCCCCTTGTGTACAGATTTTAGCCAAATGCAGTATTTTTCTGTTCCCATGTATGTTTGTTTGGATACCTACTTATAAACAACAGAGCTCTCTCTGGCTTGTTTAATTTGTTTTAAAAAATAACTAATTTATTAAAGTCAATTTTGAAGGTACAGAGAGATGGACTCGAGCTTTGAAACCAGGTACAGTGTAGGACTGCATAAGAGGATTTTCTCAGGAACATGACTGCCTAGCTCCTTACACTCAGGACAGAATGCAGAGCATCCTATTAACTACCATTTCTGAAGAACCAGATGTTTCTGTTCCAAGTTTTATATAGAACAGGTTCTCCATATGAAGCTTCTGTAGATCACTGCTCCATTTCAAATCCAAGTCTTATGTGTTTATGTCTGATTGACAGGACATAGGTCACACATTTGCATCTGCACTGAAAGGATATGTTCTGACTTCTATCCCAAAGAAGCAGTATTCATAATGTGGAAAATGATTAAAATATAACGAGGCTGTTCAACATACATAATGCTATTACATATTAGTAGTATACAAATGAAATACAATTATCTATTAGTAATTCACAAGTAATAAAACAGATCTACTACACACACTAGAATTCACCATTATTAGGCAATATTCTTTTTTCACTTTTGGAAAAATTGAAATGGCTTTTCTGTGAATATTTTATTAAATGTAATACCTCTCATACATATTACTAATCAATTTTTGTTAGGCTGGGTTGTGATAAAAATGATCCTAACACCTCCGTGGCTTAAAACAGCCAAGTTTTCTTTTTTACTTAAGTTACAGCATCACCTTTGTGGTTGTCTGTAATTCTCTTGCTGTTGGCTTCAGGATGGCTGAAATTCTGTTTACAAGTTTTCCCATTGTTTGATTCAGGCTAAGGAGCTGCCAGTATCTTGATATGATGTTCTCATGGAAGAGAAAAAAGAGAAACAAAACAAAACAAAAACCTCACAAAAAACCAGAACTGTATAATGACTCTAAAGATTTCTGCTTGGATATGGCTTGCATTATTGCTGATTTCACTGGTGAAAAATAAGTCAAAAGGTGAAGCCTTATATCATTTCAGTAGAAAAATATATTCTTACAGAAAGGGCAGTGAAAAAATGGAAATAATAACAGACTATCCCAATCTTCCTTAATAATCTCAAATATATATTTTCCAACCCTACTTAAAAATGACTGACTACAAGAAATATCCATCAAAAGTTGCTTTTAATCAAAGCAACTGGCCTAAAAATGGAGTATGTTAATAATCTGTATCTCATGTTTTGATGAAACTCTCTTTGAGATCCATGAACAAAAATATCTTTGTGTGAATCTACAACTGTAGAATTGTGGGCTGCATATAAAATAAGACACTGTTGATTTAAGAAGGTAGCATGTTGGAAGTATACAGAATTCATTGATCCATAGCAATTTTGAAATCTGACTAGGTAGACAATGAGAAAACCTCCTGTAAGAAGGTGATTTTTTTAAAAAGCAGAAACAATTTTTTAAATTTTAGATTTTGGTCCTTAGTTTCTTAGTCCTTTTTCCTGCTTGGTTCTGACCCCATTTATTAGAAGGTTCTTCCTTTTCTGTTCACTTGCTTAGCCACATCTGAGCAAGGTATTAAGAAAAACTGCTTTCCTTAGTGGCTTAACAGATTTCTCATCCTACTTTTTGCTGACAACAGCAGGAGGTAGCAAAGACCATTTTCAGCATCAAATGGTCAGTCTCTCTTAATCCAGATTTTGGGTTCTTTTAGAATTACAACTATTTTTAAAAATATTTTATTCCCGGAAGCCATACACAAAATTCCTTTTGAAACACATCTCTATACCTCTCTAGATTTACTTACAAGTAACTTGAGCTTATTATGTTTTTATAGGAGAGTCACTTTCATCTCTTTTTTATGAGCAATTTTATCCACTTGAAATATTTTAATAGGCATTACCTTAATTGAGAGGTTACATATGTGAGCATTCTTTTATTCTTTCTTTCTTTCTTTTTTTTTTTTTTTTTTTTGAGACGGAGTTTTTTTGTTCTTGTTGCCCAGGCTGAAGGGGAGTGGAGCAATCTTGGCTCACTGCAACCTCTGCCTCCTGGGTTCAAGTGATTCTCCTGTCTCAGCATCCCAAGTAGCTGGGATTACAGGTGCCCACCACTACGCCCAGCTAATTTTTTTTTGTATTTTTAGTAGAGATGGAGTTTCACTATGTTGGCCAGGCTGAACTCAAACTCCTGACCTCAGATGATCCACCTGCCTAGGCCTTCAAAACTGCTGGGATTACAGGCATGAGCCACTGTGCCCAGCCAATACAGGCATTCTTTTGTCACCTTTCCATTGAGTCATCTATCTATCTTATCTGATTTCTTATCTATCTATCTATCTATCTATCTATCTACATGTTTTAAAGTGCCTTGTCAAATGCAAATAATAGCAGTTGTCAAACAGAATGTTCTCAAGTTATTTACAGAAAGCAATTTATTATTGCATAATAGGAGCCGTCATTTTTCCAGTTTCCAGTAAGTTTCTTTCTCATTCAAAGGTTTAAGGGGGCTTTAAACAAATTTCCCCTATTTAGCATTCCTGTTATGCAGTACTTTACCTTGGACAACTATTTTTGTGCTAGTCAGCTTTTTAAGGTTATGCTGTATAACAAACAATTCTTAAATATCAGTGGCTTCATGCAATAAATATTTTATTCCTATGCATAATCTGTTCAGTTGCCTATATCTCTACAATTGCCAATTATAAATTGACTAGAGTTATTCTTCACAAGTCTGCATTCAGGATTCGAGAAGTGAAAGAGAAATTTCATAACATTTTTGAAGAGATAGGAAAAAAAGCAATGATGAAATTGCCTGATGGCTCTTCAAATTTCTGCTTAGATGTGGCTTATGTCACTTACACATTTCTATTGCCAAAGTAAGATGACCAAGCCTGGTAGTCATGAGGCAGAAGCATAAAATATTTTTATAGGGAAGGCAGTAAATAATTGAAAAATAATATAATTTCACACAAACATTTGACATGTACCCATGTTCTATTTTTCTATTTGTTTTGCTATGTTAATTTGTTCTTGATAAAATACTAATTGACATACGAAGGTTAGTTTATTTGAGCAAATGCATAACAAGATCTGAACATAATGCCCATGTCCTATCCCAATATATATATAAGAAAACTATTAATCTGATTTTCTTTAATCTTATAAAATTATTCAGAAAGAATTGATCAAGTGATGTAAAATTTGTTTTGAGAAACAGTGTTGTTTGAAAAAAAGTATTATATCAAAAAGGAACTATATTGAACTATTAATAAAAATGCAATATTAGTCGCCAGTTTCTCTTGAGTGCTTGCTATTCCAGATACTGTCTTTAATTTTAACTCAATTTTATTTTAAAATGAGGTTACTGAGCTTTGACCAAAGGGCTGTAGCTAGGAGGCAAGAACAGGGGTATAAAAGTCAGTTCTCTCTGACTTGAGACCAGTTCTTGGTCATTAATTTTGAATACACAAGTTGTATAGATGTGTCCTTATTTTATATAAATTTTAAATCTATATGTTGAAGTGGTATAAAATGGAGTGATCAACAGTGGGTTGTGCTTGGTTAGGGTATAATTCATCTGGTGGGAGACTTTTTGAATCCATGCTGATAACTGAAATTCCTCTGCTGTAGGTGAGAAAGAAACTTAAAAGAGAAGCACACATCAAAATAAATCTTTAGATTTACTTTAAAGCTATCTTCTGTACAAAGAACTGAAAATTCTGCCCAGGCATGCGAGACACTACGGGAAAAAGATATGATGGTCTTATAGCCTTTGCTACAATCTTATGGTCACATTTCATGTTGCTGTGGAGAAGCACACATGGAGCATCTGGCAGTGGTCTGGGGTCTGGGATTCCTGACTTGTTCAAACTGAACCCTAGAGAGCCAGTGTTGGCAGAAGATGAGTGAATCACTTTGCAGACAGATGCTATTGCACAATCCTTTACATCTATAACACTCAGGTTTCTGGTGATTTAATAGAAAAATGGAATACTGGGGACTTGATTTAACATCTGCTCTTGACCAGGTAGAAATGCCTCCAGGAAAGTCTTAGCTTCCTCTATGTTCACCTGATCCTAAGACCCAAAGTTGGAGAACTCAAGACATAACAAACAATTCTAAAAAGGCCTATGAATAAACTTTTTGTCCCTCTTTATTACTCCTTAGTTGGCTGCTTTGCTGAAGTCAGTTGAAATTTTCTTATAAACCCAGTTATGATTTATTATTTGTCTGCCATTCCAAGCATATCAACCTGGAACTCTTTCACAGCCTGAGAAGGGGAGAATTGGTGGAGATTCCTTTTGGTTAGTTATCATAGAGTCAGTGAGATGAGATGAAAGTCAACTAAATTATGTTAAAAAGAAATCTGTAGTCAATCTCAGCTCTGTGTGTGTGTGTGTGTGTGTGTGTGTGTGTGTGTGTGTGTGTGTGTGTGTGTAGAGATAGGGAGAGCGAATGGGAGATGGAGAAAGAGATTCTGCACATAAAATTTATAAAAATGTAAATTTCACTTTGGATTGTCATGGATAAAGATAAGCAACTATATTTGAACTGCACTTTTTGAAACTCAATAAAATGAAGGTAACTTGTTTAAGCACAAGAACAGAGAAAATCACTAATAAAATATGGAGTTTTTTTTTAAAGAATAAAACTGGCATTAAAAATAATTCCAAACAATAGAAAAAAAGTTAGTACTATAAAGGTATATACCAATCTAAATTTATAATCATGACAGAAAGAAATTTATACTTAACATTCAAAAGCTACATAAGCAAGAAAATTAGAACATATTCTTATGCTATTACACAATATGTATGTAACTATTTAGAAACTTGGAAAATATTAACATATAAAAAAGTAGAATATTTCAAGTTCAGTGAATACAACTAAGTAAAAACTGTGTCTTGTATATTACCAAAGTGGTTTTCCAAACTCATCAAAATGACTGATTGGCTTGGAGTTCTGGCAATATGGCGGTTATGTGAAAGAGCAATCTAATTGATGATAATTTCTAATTCCTGTGCATGCATCTTATTTATCAATAGTGCTTGTATACTACTATACAGTGTTTATATACTATCATAGTAGTATATTGGTAGAATTGCTTCAGTTATATAACATAAAGATTTTGGAGAAATTTTCAGTTATTTATACCACAAATTACCTTTCAATACACTGAAAAAAAAATGTAGTACCTAAGGTATTTAATGTATGAATCAGAGTTTCGATGAGTAACTACAGAATCTCGTTATCATCCAAAAATTATATATATGTGTGTGTATGTATGTATACAGATATTTACTCATGAATTTGCAGGGTGGCTGGGATGATTGCTTCACACTCTGATATAAAGGTCAATTAGTGGCTTTCATGTATCTGTCATCCTTCTTGGGCCAGTGAGCTATCCACATTATGTTCTTCTCATTACGATGGCATGAGCACATTTCAAACTCCTACTTGCATTGCACCTGTAAACATCTATTGGCCAAAGTAAGTCACATAGATGAGCCCAAAGTCAAGTATTGGAAAATACTTATTTACTTTAGGTCAAAGAAACTGTATTATATATTAAAGGATATAGATACAGGAATAGGTCAATAACTCAGGCAAATAATTTGATCTTCCTCGAGGTCCTAGGTCATGAACATTTTGGAGTCACCCAGTTATCTGAGAGCAGTTTTCTTTCTTTTACAATTACAAAGATTTTCTTATATGCCTCAAATTTTCATAATGCACAGATATGATATTCCCTTAGAAGACTTTTTTTTTTTCTGGTTCAGAAAAAAGCTCATGTGCCTCTTGAGGTTGATAACCTTTAGCTTTGTGAATAAACACTCAGAATCCTAGAGTTGGTATATAGATTATTTTAAGTTGAAGACATTAGTGATTCAACAGATGCAGAAAGAAGCCTTCTTAGCGTTTTACTTATCTGACTAAAAACAGAAGCTTCCAGGAATATAGCTGCCATAAATTATCTTTTCTAGTTGGATTTTATTCCTCGGAAGGTCACCAAGATTAAATCAACCATAAATCCCCTGTTAGGGAAGATTTATGTCCATGAAGAAGATAGAATTTTCAGACTTGCATGAACAAGCACTATCACAAACTTTATTATTTTTATTTGTTCTTATGAAAACCCATTTGTTTTTCTCCTGGGGACATTTTTTGTCTTTTTTTCTTTCTTTACTAAGAAAGGTATGTAGGCCTCTAGCCATTTATCAAGCTACTTCTTTTGTAAGCCATGGTATGCATGCAAATAAACTTTTTTTCTCCTGTTAGTCTTTTTGCCAGTTTAATTTGCAGACCCTCAGCTACTGAACATAAATGCGTGGAGAAAAAGTTTTTTCTCTACAAAACATTTTTAAGGCTAATCTTAGTAATTTCTTTAACAGGGTATAATTAAGCACAAAACTATGCACAATAAACTAAAGAAATATTATACTTTCAGAAATCAATCCTGAGATGAAAACACAAAAATTGAGAGAAGGAATGACAACATCATATTCAGAGACATTTAAGAAAATGAAGCTTTGCTTTGTGAAGCCTCAATACCTCATTTCCTTTTTTTCTGTTTTTTTTTTTAGATGACTTTTTAAAATTATATTTTAAGTTTTGGGGTACATGGATGACTGGAAACCATCATTCTCACCAAACTGATAATTCCATTTTTTTAAACGTCTCTGCATGTGATGTTGGAGGATAAAACTGGAAGAAAGTTGATAGGTGAGGTTAATTTTGTGAAGAGAACTTACTCATAAAACTTCAAAGTAAGTAATTGCGGAAACATTCCTTGTTGAGAATATTAATAAAAGAACACACTTTGAAATTTATAATCCTTGTTTAGATAATTTTGTTATTTTGAATTTGGCACCAATTTTCAATGGAGAAACTAAAGAAGTTATTTCTGGAAAATTTGTGTTAAATAATGCCAGTAAGGCAGATTTGGAATTATTTGAGAAGAGGAACACTAGCAAACAGATTCACAGGATTTGGGTGAAATAGAATACTTTAAGGATGGGTGTAAAGGGTGAATCCAAACCAGTATATAAATTTTTTTTTTTCTGAAAAACTTGAAATCTCCCATTGTTTCTTTCTATGGAAACTAATAGATAGATTTCTGTCCTGTTAGTAAGATTCAGAAATAAAGCATAATGGAAAGTGAAAAACTCTAAAGGAAAAAGAAATTACATTGTTTGTCAGAAATGGAAGATACAATATGTTGGTAAAGATTCCAGAACTCAGTAAAAAGGGACTTTGAAATATTATGTGCTTCAAACCTACTATGATCAGAATTTTAATATCTTCCACCTAGTTAAAAATCACCTTGCTTTAAAATAACTTTTGAGAAGAAAATTTACCATTGTCTTTGTTCATTTTGACAGAGAGGCAGTGAGGGATGAGAGAAGAGCACATGACTTAAAATGCAGACACCTAGAATAAGTTCAGACATGCTGTGGGCAAACCACTTAATGGCGTGGTTCATTTCAAAGGTCACTTCCTGTATTAATCCATTTTTCCAGCTGCTGATAAAGACATACCTGAGACTGGGCAGTTTACAAAGGAATGAGGTTTATTGGACTTACATAGCTGGGGGGGCCTTACAATCATGGTGAAAGGCAAGGAGGAGCAAGTTACATCTTAAGTGAATGGCAGGAGGCAAAAAGAGAGCTTGTGCATGGCAACTCCCATTTTCAAAACCATCAGATTTTGTGAGACCCATTTACTATAAAGAGAACACCCCCATAATTCAGTCATCTCCCGCTGGGTCCTTCCCACATCACATGGGAATTATGGGACTATAAAATGAAATTTGCATGGAGACACAGATCCAAACCGTATCATTCCATCCTGGCCCCTCCCATATCTCATGTCTTCACATTTAAAAACCAATTGTCTTCCCAGCAATCCCTCAAAGTCTCAGCTCATTTCAGCATTAACTCAAAAGTCCACAGTCCAAAGTCTCATTTGAGACAAGGCAAGCCCCTTGACCTATGAGCCTGAAAAATCCAAAACCAAGCTAGTTACTTCCTAGATAAGATGGGGGTACAGGTATTGGGTATTTGTTGTTTCTTACCATGGATACAATTCTTTCTTGAGAAAGAACCTCCAAGATCCAGATTCTCCCCAGCTGTGTACAATTAGGGACAGGTTCTAAATATTTGCTCCTTAAATTGACTTTCTATCAACTCCCTTATGCTGCCCTCCTTGCTCCCACTTTCAGAAACTTTTGCTAGTTCTTAGCCTTTAGAGAATTTAGGGAAAATCAAGTTGTATCATGGCTTTTCCCAGTTTTATATTAAGATTTCGTTTTCTTGGACTCAGTAAATCATTGAAATAACTTACTGAGTCCAAGAAAACGAAATCTTAACTTTATCTCCTACCTTCTAATATTTTGTCATCATTTCCCCTTCTCCTATTTCTCCTCATCTTTGTGGATTTATGCCTGAAAAAATTCTTTACTGTCATTTTAATGAAATTTTAGAAGTGAGAAAAATTAGACAAGTATATTCAGATTTTCATCCTTTTTTGGAGACCCATTATATTTACATATTTTAAATGCACTCTTTTCAAGTAATAGTTAAAGCAAAACATTTAAATCCTGCTTACTTGCTTTCTCTTCAAACAACAAACTTCAAATCTGAATTGCTACATAATCACAAAAATAATCCTCTGCTTAAATACTTGTTATACTTGAATATTATGCCAATATAAGTTATTAACCATTTTAAACTTTTTGTCTTTAATTGTCAGATTGTTAGGTGACCTCTCCAAATACTCACTTGTGGGGCAGCACTGTAAAATGTCCTGGAAGGCATGTGGTGGCCCTTTCAAAGGGATATTCTGGTATCTCTTAGAGAAAAAGGACGTTATGTGTGATATAATATGTGGTTCCAAAGGTGTGCAACGGACTGTTCTCTGAGTGAGTGTTTCATCATTGGAAGTATTCAAAGAGCGTCTTAGTAACCATTTATCATGGATTCCAAGGCTTTTATAAGAAGAATAATTGAAGGATAAAAATTCATTCCAGTCTTTATGCTTTTTATCAGTCTATAAATTTTGGTGAGAATTCCCTTCAAATTTGCATCCTTGAACATTATCTTTGTTACAATATGATGACTTTTTGCTATACTTAGGAGAAACCAACTAGTTTTAGACTCCAGGTTCCCTGTGGGCTGGCTCTGCAATTATTTCATGAACCACTCTGTTTCTAGTGCCTAACATTTGTGCTTTTTCATAGAGGATGCTCAATAATTTTTTTTTTTAAAGAAGAAAGAAAAAAGAGTTTAGAATGTCAAAGTCTTCCAGAAAAATATCATCAGCAACAACAGTAGTGGTGAGCTGTAGTGTTTTTATTATAATTTTGGCTGTGGGTAAAATCATTTTAAGAGAGGACTCAAAATCCATGATCAACTTTAGAAAGTCGGGACAGTCAGTGCTTTCCTTCTGGGTGCTCCTTCTCCAGTCAAAAATGTGTTAAATCACATTGGGTGAAATAGCAGTGAAATGACAATATTACCATTGTTCTTAATTTTTAGAGCCTCTTCATCTTGTCCTCGATTTTATAGATAAGGCAATTGAAGTTCAGAGAATTTAAGTGACTTTGTCAGACCAGGGCCCAGAACTGAAGCACAATAGATCATCTATTCCCACACTGAGGTTTTTCCACAATGTCACTGTCATCTTCTAAAAACAAGTTTGTAGAGAAAAGGAATATAAGACTTCTCAAGGTCATCTGAGGGCTATGTGGGGACACTGGCTTATTGGTGATAGGGGCATTGATGGGAATTTTGTGCTCTGTTGTGATGTGATTCGTTTTTTTTAAGTGCCAGTGTGCAATTGGTATCCAACACTGCCTTTTCTCTCCAGCCTAGAGCACTGGAATGCCTTTATAAATCATGGCATTTTTTTTCTTGGAGAGGTTAGAGTTGGGACTCCAAGTAAAGAAGCTGATATTACCATTCTAATTTTGGGTGGCATTTTGTGAGGAAGAAGGAGAAATCTTTTTCAATGTTAGAATACATCAGTTCATGCCAAAACACCCTTTAGATAACTTCTTTCCCTATTTTATGCAGAATAAGTTCATGTGTACTCATGTTAAAACGTGAGAGGGCTTGGGAAAAGGTGATTTGGTCTTTTCAGAATGGTTTTGATGATGAAATCTGTAAAGAAAACTTCCTAGTTAGTATGATAATATACCTGAGAAGACGGTCTCACCATAAACTATACTATATATATCCCCAGATAGTTTATGGGGTATGTTAATAATGAAAGAACCTTAGATTTTTTTTTTTTTTTTTTGAGACGGAGTTTCGCTCTTGTTACCCAGGCTGGAGTGCAATGGCGTGATCTCGGCTCACCGCAACCTCCGCCTCCTGGGTTCAGGCAATTCTCCTGCCTCAGCATCCTGAGTAGCTGGGATTACAGGCACGCACCACCATGCCCAGCTAATTTTTGTATTTTTAGTAGAGACGGGGTTTCACGATGTTGACCAGGATGGTCTCGATCTCTTGACCTCGTGATCCACCCGCCTCGGCCTCCCAAAGTGCTGGGATTACAGGCTTGAGCCACCGCGCCCGGCCAGAACCTTAGATTTTAAAAAGATTTTAGAGGCTCTTAAATAACTGAATTTTAACAAAACTCTTTTATTTGTTACAAATTGGTTTTTTGAGGTTTTTAAGGAATTATGTTTGGTTTTTCCCTAATTTTCGCAAAGACTTGCAAAACTTGATTGCATGCAAGTTATGATAAAACAAGACTTTGGCTTGGATAGCTAAACCAAGAAATCCTCATAATGCATTGTTTCATTGTCCATATTAATATGGTTATTTTCAGATAAAATTTTCCTTTAGTGTTAATTAGGAGATTTTATTGCTGATAAGTCCTCCATAACTTATAGTCAGTGTGAAATGTTAAATAAAATATTGCTTTTTGACTTTTTGTAAAGTATACAGTCTGGTTAATTTAGGTAAATGCTCTTTTAAGGTTTTTCTACCCCGCCGTCACCTTCCGTATCTTCACCAAGAACATGATTTTGATCCCGTTTTCCCAACTGAGAAATTGGACTGTTCTCTCATATACATCTGATGTTTTCTTAGTCTTCTGATTTTTTTCTAAATATAGCTGCCATACTAATTTCCCCTCTTTTAACTCCTTAGTTTCTGGTTTTGTCTAAATCCTCATCCACTCAAGCCTGGGCTGTTTCATAGTATCCTAGCCACAGACAAGGAGATAGATTGGCCTTCCTACCCCATCAATCTCCTTGTCCATCTCATATCTATGATTGTGTGTGAAGAAATGCAATAGATGTGGTGGCTGAGAGCATCACTTGTGTTTAATTATAGCTCTGCCTCAGCTTAGCCATATATCCTTAGCAAAGCATTTAATTTGTTTGTGCCTGTTTCTTAAACTGCAAAGTGGGGTTAGTAATAGTATTAACTACTTCTAAGGTTAGGATAATCAACATGAGTTTGCACATAGAAAGTATTTGAAATGATGCCCAGAATGAAGTGTTCACTATACATTAGCTATTATCATTGGGTTTCAACACCTGCTTTTCTGTATAGTTTTTAGTGTTTTTAAGCTTGCATTTATTGAGCACCAACTATGTCATGGGATTCTATAATGTATATTTATATCGTTTCATTCATATGTTGATTTTATAAGAGCAATTATTAGCTTCAAATTGCAGATTAGGAAATGAAGCTTCAATTAAGTTAAATTACAAGCTCAAAATTCAACAGCTAGTGAGAAATGTATTGGAGATTCGAATACAGACCTCCTTGACTCCAGAGCCTATATACTTATCCAACAGCCCGCTCTATCTATACATGGGAATTCTGGCGAAAGACCTAAACTCCTAAACTTTGTAAAACAGGGATAATATTGTCTTCACCATAGGATTGCATGGGAATTAAACAATATTGTAAAGTGCTTATTCCAAAGCCTGTGGAAACAGTAGTTGCTCTCTAATCCGGTTATTATAATAAAGATTAGTACCTCAGTGCTTTCAGAAATGGAACCACTGTATCTTTAATGTTAAATATTATATCAATTATTCTTTTTGAAATTTTTCTTAGTCACATCAATTTATTCTTCTACCTACTTTTAGAGTGATTTCACCAAATTATTTACCTCCTTTTAAAACACATTATTGGTAGTTTGTTCAGAATTGTATCGAGACCACCAACTAGTTTTAGAAGAGGTGGCATTTTTATATCCACTTTCTTATCAAGGGACATGAAACATTCTTTCATGGCCCCACTAAAATTTTAGAGATGTCTTTATTATGAGCTCTGCATATTTTTTAAGATTCACATTTTATATTTTAGTCTATAGGATGGGTACTATTTTTCTTGTCTATTTTTTAAGGTTCTGTCATTTTTATTATTTTTGTGTCTGTTACTCCAGTAGTTTATCTTTCACCTACCTGGGATTTTATAGGCACACAGTCAGATGATTTGAGGATTTCATTGTACTCATACAGAATACCCCTTCTGTTTTTAATATCATATCTGATATATTCGTATTTTTCATATATTTGTGTCTCATCACCAGATCACTTGCTGTCATCTCCATTTGGCTGATAAAGATGTTCTCATTTGAGTATAATATTGAAAGGCAAACTCTACAAATGTGGGCTTCATTCATAACAAATCCAGGATATTGGGTTTCATTCAGCCTCCAGAGGCTTTGTGGAGGTGGTAGGTTTTGAAATTTGTCAGAAGAAACAGACAAGCTGGGCAAGGTGACTCACACCTGTAATCCCATCACTTTTGGTAGCTGAGGCAGCTAGATCACTTGAGGTTAGGAGTTCAAGACTAGCCTGGCCAACATGGTGAAACCTTGTTTTTACTAAAAATACGAAAAGTAGCCAGACATAGTGGTGCATGTCTGCAAGCCTAGCTACTTGGGCTGCTGAGGCAGGAGAATTTCTTGAACCCAAGAGGCAGAGGTTGCAGTGAGCTGACATCATGCGACTGCACTCCAGCCTGGGCCACAGAGTGAGACTCTTTCTCAAAATAAATAAATAAATAAATAAATAAATAAATAAATAAATAGATAAATAAAAGGGGAAGCGGGGAGAGACAGAGAGAGAGAGAGAGAGAGAGAGAGAAAAGAAACAGACAGGAATTGATGAAAAATGAATATCTTGAGATAAAGGGGTAAGGGAGAAAGAGAGAGAGAGAGAGAGAGACAGAGAAGATGGGGAGAGGAAGAGAGAGAGAGAGAAAAATGGAGCATATGATTATCCCATGATTATGGGTAGTTGAGAAAGCACAGGCTAAAAGCGTAAATATTATTCTGTGATTTCATTCAAAGTTTAGGGCAGAAATGAGAAATAGGGTCCTTGTGTCAACCCAGAACAACTGATAGAGAGTATCTTGAGTTTTGTATTGTGGAAGATTCTGAGGCTCAGTCTGGGCTTTATAAAAAAGAATGTTGTCATGTCAAATGTGGACTCTAGAGAAGTAAGTTGTTGGCTTGTTTGGTACATATTGGCCTCAGTAATCCTGGGAACTGATTGACAGCTACAACCAAGCTATAAATTCTGAAAATCTAACCTCTGTTTCTCTTACATTTAAAATCCTGTGGCTGAAGAAAACCCTATGTCCATGAGACTATTTAGGAACTCATTCAATAATTAAGTTCTGAGTGTTTAATAAATCTCTGCAGTGATGAGACCATTTTCAAATTCACATTTTTAGTAGAAAAAATATTTCTCTCTCACTTAACTTTTCATAGTGATTTCCACATGGATTCTTGATGTCATGTGATATTTTGTTTTTTTTTTCTTTTAAATGTAGTTTGCTCATAGTGAATTTAGTGTATAGAAGATAATTTAGGATATGTTGAGATAGAAAATTACATGTTTGGCTACTTCTTCTGAAAACTGTTCTAGAAAATACTCATTCTGAAGGAAATGAGTATTTTTCAGCTTCTTTTACATGCCAATCCCTGTGGTTATGTAATTCGGGAGAAGGGCACATAATAGGTCCAATAAATATTTCGTTCGTGAATGAATAAAAGACAAATTGGTTTTGCCACTAAGATTGCCTATTGGAATGCTGGAACTTTTTCTAGCATTTCTGTTTTCACCATTTTTTCCTTCTTCTTGATTTCCATGATGGAGAAGGTGGCTAGCAGTAGCAATGAGAACGTACAGCTGAAATATTGCCATGCACTTCAGAAGGTCTTCAAGACTTTATGCTTGCTTGAGATTGATCCTAGATGATAAACTAAGGTGGGAGGACATGCTAGGCTTAACATTTAGACCAATACAGAAAACTTGTGGAAATGACAATCTCCACGCAATCAAGGCTCAGTGAGAGATCCAGGGAGGGTAATTGCTCTGTCTTGATAGTCCCGATGAACCAAATGGATATTTTAAGACTCAGGTTGCCTGTCAGAAATGTTAGCTTAAAAATAATTGAATATTATACTTTGTGTCTTAACATACTTGAAAAGTTGAGATTTGAGAAGTTTTTCTGGAACACAGAATAAAGAGAAATTGCATAGTCTTGATTGTTCTCTATAATCTGTGTGGCAATACAATTTGTCACACACAACGGGATATTTGTAACAATGAAAGAGATTGCTATTACTAATTACAACTGGAAAATAAGCATAAACTTAGAATTTTCCAGACAAAGCAGAATATATGGTCATGTTATATATTAGTTCTCAGAGTGTTAAGAAAAGAAATCCTAGATCTACATCTCCATGAAGACTGCTGCCTTCAGGTATCTCAATGAGTTAATTGTGGTTAAATCACTGTGCAAATTTCAGTAGTAATCTTTAAAAAATTTTTACAACACTGATTCCTTAACTTTTTGTACTCAGGATACTTTCACACTTTAGGAAACTTGGCAAATTTGCATTTGAGGTCCTAAAAGTTATTAAATCTATAATATTGAATAAATATTAATAAGTAACTTATTTATTTATAATAATTATTTATTTAATGTCAATGTTTATCAACTAAAGAGCTTTGTGCAGCAAAAGAAACCATCAAGACTACACAGGCAACCTACAGAATGGGAGAAAGTATTTGCAAACTGTGCATCTGGCGAAGGTCTACTATCCAGAATCTATAAGGAACTTAAACAAATTAACAAGCAACAAATAACCCCATTAAAAAATGGGTAAAGGACATGAACAGACACTTCTCAAAAGAAGATATCAAGTGGTTAACAAGCATATGAAAAAATGTTTAACATCACGAATTATTAGAGAAATTCAAATCAAAACTACAATGAGATACCATTTCACACCTGTGAGGATAGCCATTATTAAAATGTCTTTAAATAACAGATGCTGGAGAGGTTGTGGAGAAAGGGGAACACTTATATACTCCTGGTGAAACTGTAAATGAATTCAGCCACCATGGAAAACATTCCTCAAAGAACTCAAAACAGAACTATCATTTGACCCAAATATCCCATTACCAGGCATATGTCCAAAGGAATATAAATCATTCTACCATAAAACCACAGCACTATTGCAGCACTATTCATAGAAAAGCCATGGAATAAACCTAAATGCCCATCAATAGCGGACTGCGTAAAGAAAATGTGGTACATATACACCATGGAATACTACATAGCCATAAAAAGGAATGAAATCATGTCCTTTGCAGCAACACAGATGAAGCTGGAAGTCATTATCCTAAGCATACAAATGCAGAAATAAAAAACCCAATATGGTATGCTTTCATTTATAAATGTGAGCTAAACATTGAGTACACATGGACACAAAGGAACAATAGACACCAGGGCCTACTTGAGAGTAGACAGTGGGAAGAGGGTGAGGATTAGAAAATTACCTATTGGGTACAGTGCTTATTACCTGAGTGATGAAATAATCTGCATACCAAACCCCAGTGACATGCGATTTACCCATATAACAAACTTGCACATGTACTCAATGAACCTAAAATAAAGGTTGGGAAAAAACAGAAAAATTTTATTCATACATTTAAAAAGCTGTTACATTTATACTTCTGTAAAGACAGAGTAGATGTACATTTTCTTATTCTTCCCACTAAGTATAACTAAAAACTCCGGCCATTATATATAACATTATTTAGAACATACGTAAGGAGACTAAAAATTGAAGAGAAGAAGGTTGACCAGCTAGAGGCCTCAAGACCCAAGGAACAATATCATGAGAGTTCCCTGATTTTTTCCTTTTGCCGTGTATATTCCAGACTGGATACTGGAGAAGCCAGCAATAATAAATGCTGATAAAACATGACACAGCAGCAAAAAGAATAAACTATTGATACATGCAACAACTTGTATGGTTGTCAAGGGCTTTATGCTAAATGAAAAAAATTAGCCAACCCTAAAATGTCACATACTGGATGATTCAATTTATATAATATTTTCTAATGAAGTGAAAAATAGATTAGTGATTACCAGGGACTGGGAATGGTGAGGGAAAGGGGTATGGGTATGACTAAAAGGGGATGGCAAGAGAGATTTTTGTGATGATGTTGTTTTGTAATTTGATTGTGCTGTGGTTACACAAACATCACTACTCTACAACACTTCATCCTATTAACCACTTGGAATCTTTGACTGGGTCTCACTATATCATAAATTCCATGAACTTTTCTAATTTTCTGTTTACTTTTCTATCCCTCTTTCTCAGCTTTCTTTTGGTGTTTCTTATGTTCTGTCATTAACTCTCCTTTATTTATTGTGATGAATTTCCTGGATGATCTCATCTATTCTTCAAAGAAAAGATATGTTATGCAACATTGTTAAAGCTTACATGACTATGAAATTCTTCAATATTAATTTTGTGCTTGATCATATAAAGACAATTTTTAGATGACAGAATACAAGACATTTTTCTTGAAAAAAGTTATCAAGGTACAGATGGCTAACGGTTCACTAAAAATGTTTGCCTTTTCTTTCACTGTACATAGTTGTTACAGGAGATAGTGTCCCAGCCAGTTTTTATATTTTTCAGCTTCTCTTCTTGCATGTGAGTTAATATAATCATTTCTCAGCGTGTGGCAGGAGCAGCATCACATCTTAGGGCCAGGGTTAAGAAGTAGATTTGCCTTTTCATTTCTTTCTTTTTCCCATTCATCCATATGTGGAGGACTCCAAAAGGGCTGCCCACATGAAGGGAAAAGCCACAAGATGGAAGAACACTGGGTCTCACAATTACTAGTTGGAGAAAAGCTGCCCACCAGGCAGGGACACCTGCACTGAATAGGCAGAATAAAAAATTGACCCATAGGTTAACTAAAACGTAAACTGCCATGACAGTAACTAAACAAAAAATGTAGATTTCTAAAAAGTCTTGACACAGAGTACACTTAGAGACACAAATTTAAAATCATTAATATATAAGTGGTATTTAGGAATTGAATAGAACTCTTCTTCCAGTGCGGAGGACTAGAGATAAAACTTTATGGGGATATCTATTGCGTCAGGGCAGGAACTGAAGGCAGCACAAGGAAAAGTACAGACAAGGAGCTAGGGAAATATATATAGATGGAGAGTCAGCACCATGAATTGCTCTGGAAGGCAAAGGAAAACAAAGTAAATATATATGAGATAGTTAACGGTGTCAAATATTGAGAGAAATTACCAATATTGAGATCTAAGAAAAAGATTCGGAATTTTTTTGGGTGACCAGGGGTTATCAATGATAGTGGTTTTAAGTAGAAAGTGCAGGAGGGTGTTTGCAAATGATTGTGGTGCCTGATGAATAAAATGAGCCCATTATTATACTGAACACATACTATGCAGCAAGCATATTTATTTTATTACCTAACAATATTAAAAATATATATGTCAGTTGAGTTGGCAAATAGAGGAGAAGTATAAGCTGGTCTAGACGATCTCCCACTCCACTTACTTCATCTATTTTTCTCCTGCAAGTGAGGGTAGTGGGGGGTAATTGCAGTATGTTAATTCCACTAGTTACCCCTTTACTGTCTGGAGTGGTAGACATTGAAGTTCAATTTTATCCTGTATTTTTCTTCTCCTAGAGTGCTGTCAGTAACAATTATTTGTTCTCTAATATATTGACATTAGAAAAATATTATTCCCCCTTTCTCTCCAAGAATAGTTAATTTAGTTATTGAATTCAACAATTTAAAACCAAATGGCTTCTTCTATCATCACATTCTATACTGCTGATCCTCTTCACTGTCGCTGAGAAGACAGTGACCTCATTCTTTACCTTTGTCTCTCTGGTTGCCTTTTTATTTATTTCTTTGTCCTCTCCTTGCCTCTTCACTATGGATATTACCCAGTTCTAATTTTCAGAACTGAAATCCAATTCTGCTCTTGGCAGGCTTGACTTTCCAGTATAGATCAACCAATAAGGAAGGGAAGGAAGCTTGATGGAATCTTGGGGGTTAACCATGAATCAGACATCTGATCCTTGTGAGAGAAAATGGATAATAGTTCAAGTTGGAGTGTTCAGTATGCATGATGCATTTTTCAGTTCCAATGAGTATTATACTCAAAAGATTCATAGGTAGGATGTCAGCAAGATGGTAAAATAGGAATTTTTTTAGCCCTCATGCCTTCCATAGAAACACTGGTTTTAGCAACTACCTACAGAAAACAGCACCTTTAAAGAAGATCAGGAGTCAGAAGAAAGGACCAAGATTCTTGTTGGAGAAAAAAAAATCAGAGAATAGATGCACTGAAGAGGGCAAAAACAATTTCACTTTACCCATGTTACCTCTCCTTCAAAGTAGCACAGATCATTGCCAAGAGAGACTCCCTCAGCCTGTGACTTTTTCCATGGGGAATAATGAGAGTGTAGTGAGGACCCAGCTTCCCCATTTGTGCAGGATGCTTCCCAAAAAGTTCATTTCTTTCTCATTCCACCCAGAATACTGAGGGACTTGGCATGACTAGGGGCAGCTAGGAGCAGTGAAAAGATTTGGAGGAATCCCAGTAACCCAGGTGAGAAATTCAAGAGCAGTGGTTTCTACTAGTTCCTTCACAGACTCCAGAAAAGCCTGCCCATAAACATTGTAGGGCACATTACGTGTGGATCCCCCCCAACTAGCCCATTCAAAACCCTAGCATTCTGCATGCCCAAGGCCACAGCCATCATCCAGCATTCCCCCACAGATGATGTACACATACCTCTGCAGGTTATGCACAAGCACACAGAGCCAGCCAGTTCAACTCTGCCAGAGTCACCATCAAGTAAAACAAAATACCCATTATAGGAGTCTCAGGCAAGAGAAGAGAGAGGAAAAAGGGCAGAATGCTTATTTAAACATTTAGTAACTGAAAACTCTGTAAATTTTGGGAAGAGTATGAGCATCCTGGTTTTCTGTGCTTTGGAAGAAAACACTTTGAACACTTCTGGACACTACCCTTAAGAAAATAAACAGAAGGCTCTTGGCACTTAACCTAGGTTTATAGGATCATGATAAGACATGTAAGACTTTAAAGAGGGAAGAAAAAGAGTGGAATGAGTGCATCCATAGAAAACATCTGAGAGACTCCAAGAATCCCTAACCAGAATGACTGATGAAGATCTTTCTTTTCTGAAGCCAGTGAGTTAAACTGGAGAATGTGACTCCTCCTTCAAATGTGAAGATAGCAATGCAATACTTTAAGGAACATGGAAAATCTAGAAAACATGACACCACAAAGGAACAAAATAATTTCTAGTAGCTGATTCAAAAGAAGTGGAGATACATGAATTATCTGACAAAGAAGCCAAAGTAATTGTTTTAAGGAAGCTCAGTAAGCTACAAGAGAACACAGATAGACAACTCAATTAAAACAGGAAAAAAAGACTAGAAGTCCAACAAAAAATAAAAAGTACGAAAAAGAACCTAACAGAAATTTTGTAGCTGAAAATATGATGAATTAAGTTTTGAAAATGTAATAGAAAATTTCAACAGTAACCTCAATGAAACAAAAGGAAGAATCTGTGATCTCAAAAATAGGACATTTAAAATTATCCTGCCAGTGCAGAAAAAATTAAAAATAATTTAAAAAGTGAAGAAATTCTACACAATTTATGGGACATCATCAAATGGGCCACTTATGGAAGTCAAAGAAGAAAAAGAGAGAAAAGAGAGGGAAGCTTATTTAAAGAAGTAATGACTGAAAACTCCCCAAATCTTGGAAGGAGTATAGATATTCTGGTTTATGGATCTTAAAAATTCTCAAAGAGGATAAACCTTAAGAAGATTACACTGAGGCACATTAAAATCAAATTATCAAGCCAAGGAGAATTTTGATAGCAACAAGGGAAAAGTGACTCATCACATACCAAGGAACTTTTATAAGGCTATCAGCAGCTTTCTTAGCTGAAACTTTGCAGGCCAGGAGAGAGTGGGATAACATATTCAAAGTGCTGAAAGAAAAAAAACTGACAATAATAATACTATATCCAGAAAAGCTGTCCTTTAAAAATGAAAGAAAGATCAATACTTTTCCACACAAAAGTTATGTGAGTTTATCACCATTATACCTGCCTTACAAGAAATGCCACAGGAAGTTCTTTAAGTTGAAATGAAAGGATATTAAATAGTAACATGAAAACATATAAAAGTATAAAATGTGTTGGTAAAGGTAGGTATAAGTCAAATTAAGAATATTCTTATGCAGCAGTGATGGTGTGAAACTTTTAAACCTAGCATAAAAGATAAAAGGCAAAAGTATTAAAAATAACTACAGCCACTATAATTTGTTAATGGATACACAACATAAAAAGACATCAAGTGTGACATCAATAATATAAAATGTGAAATCTAAAAAACTTGAACTCATAGAAGCTGAGTAGAATTCCCAGGGGCTGTGTGGTGAAGAAAATGGGGAGATGTTGGTTAGGGGAAAACGTTCAGTTATACAGAATGAATAAGTTTTGGAGAGCTAATGTACAGCATGGTGACAATAGTTAATAATACTGTATTGTGTACTAGAAATTTGCTAAGAGAGTAAATCTTAAGTGTTGTCACCATACACACACACAATGGTAACTTTGTGAGGCGATAGATATGTTGATTAGCTTGACTTTGGTGATCAGGGTATAGGTATAACATCACATTGCTCATCTTGAAAGTGTTCCATTTTATTTGTTAATTATACCTCAAATCAACTCAAAAAAAAGTAAAATACTCAAAATTTTCAATCTAGTCAATTGGGCTAGAAAATCGGACTCCAGGCAGCAGGTTATATTTAATGCCAGGTGGTATACCGAACATTAAAGTTAAAATTTTCATCAGTCACTCATTTACAGGTTGCCTTTCATTGGTTTACAGGTTGCTTAGTTAGGAGAGCAGGGAGCAGAATCTAGCCTCCAGAAAGAGCTGCAGAGTGTCTGAGAGGCAGTCTAGTGGGTTGTGATCTATAGGTGGCCTCACTTCCTTGGGGAGAGAAAGACAGAAGTCTGAAATAAAAGCTGGAAGTAAAGCCCTGCCATGTGAACCACACTAATTTGGGAGAGGATAGGAAAGGGCTGTTGAAGGGCTATTGCTAGGTTATTAGGACTCACACCGAATATGCCACTGCTATGCAGTAAGACCAGTGTTGACCCAAACAGATAAAAAAGTAAGATGCCCATTATTATCTTGCTGCAGTCAGAACTGCCTCAGAACCTGGGAAGATAGAAACCTGCAAGTGAAAGACATCAATGAATCTGACTTCAAGTTTTGGTAAAACAGTACTTGAACTTCCCTTGTTTGGGATCCATGATAGCACTTCTAGTAGTGTGAATTCAGTTTAGGGAATAGTGAAGCTCCAACCTGTTAAATCTTAACAAGTAAGATACACAGTGTGGTAGGCAGAACTCTAAAAATGACTCCTAAAGATCCTCAGTCTTGTATAATACCTTCCCCCTTGAGTGTGGGTGCAGCCTGTGAATACGATGAGACATCACTGCTGTGATTGTGTTATGTAGAATATGGCCCATAGGTAACATGGGCCCAATCTATGCCCTGTAAAGGCAGCGTTTTCTCTGGAGAGTAGCAAAAGGTACAATTTGGAGATATTAGAAGCATGAAAGGGATTTGAAATGCCATTGCTGACTTGAAGATGGCGGGGGAGGCCATATGAAGAGGAATGAAGGCTGCATCTGTGAGTTGAGAGTAGCAGCTGGCCGAGACAGTGAGAAATGGGGACAACCATAAGGAACTGAATTCTGGCAATCTGAATGTGCTTTGCAGTAGTTTCTTCCCCACACCCTCTAGATAAAAGCCATGGCCAACACCTTGATTTATGATTTCATCCTTGTGAGGCCTTAAGTAGGGAACTCAGCCAATCATACCTTTACTTCTGAGCTACATAACTGTGAGCTAATAATTGGCTACTTAAGCTAAGTGTGTGTGTAAATGATAATACACCTAATGATCACACATAGCATCACTTGCATTCCTGTCTTCCCAGCCCTAACTTGACTTCCAGAAAGTCACACGAAAGTTTCCAATTGCTTGACCCTAACCTAAATGTGCTTCAAATATCATGTCCTGATTTTCTTCACATCATTATGATGTTCTTATTACTTTTGATAGGATTCTTTTTAGGCGAGGCTGGATTATAAAAATTAAAGGGATGTTAGGAGCCTAAATTATTGAGGGGGAGAAGATTAAATTAGGAACAGAACATTCATCACACTCCCTCACAAAATTTTGAGAAGAAAAATTGTGCTTTTGTTGTTCTAATACTCTTTTTTTCTTTTCTGTTATTATCTCCCTGCTTCAAACCAGTCATCAAACCTGTATCCCATTCCCCTTAAGAGGTGCTTTCAGAGGTATTTCCATTTTAGTAGAGGTATCCTAAATAATGGAAAACTTTTAACCAGGCACGGTGGCTCATGCCTGTAATTCCAGTACTTTGGGAGGCCAAGGCCAACAAATCACTTGCACTTAGGTGTTCAAGACCAGCCTGGCCAACATGGCAAAACCCCATTTACACTAAAAACATAATAATCAGCCAGGCGTGGTGGTGGGTGCCTATAATCCCGGCTGTTAGGAAGGCTGAAGCACAAGAATCACTTGAACTCAGGAGGCAGAGGTTGTAGTGAGCCACAAACACACCACTGTACTCCAGCCTGGGCAACAGAGCGAGACTGTCTCAAAAAAAAAAAAAGAAAAAAGAAAATTAAAAACTTTGACTTAAGTAAATTAATTTCTAAGGATGGAATGTCAAGCTGATGAAGAAAGATTTGGAACAAGAGACTTATGCAAACCTTCCTAGCATAGTGTGTAGCCAATCCAGTCCTCCTAAAAACACTTTTGTTCCTATATTCATTCCATTGATCCTACAGGCTTGTCTATCCGACAAGGAACTGATTATCTGTAGGGAGAATAGCCTAATCTCCTCTAGCCAGAAGTCAGATTAAGTGAAATAAAATTCTTTGAGCTACAAAACAATAGGAGCAATTTAAAAACAGAAAAGCAGAACACTGGAACAATTTTGGCCCATTTCAGCACTGAGTCCAATTAGTTTAGGATCAGGAGACTGTGGTAGTGGACGCTTTAAACCATGTGAGTTTTAAAGCATATGGGTCCATACTCAAGCTCAGTATCTTCTGCATGGAGGACTATTTATCACACAAGGGGAGAGGCAGTGCAAATTAGCATGAGAAACATAGCCACCTGCTTGCAGGGCTTTTCGGGAAATCAGCAGCCCAGTAATAGTTCTACTTCAAAGAGAATACTGGCTGAGTAGGTAAGCTGACCTTGACTTAGAGCTTTGATGACCACTAATTAAAGCTTTTCTTCCCCATACTCAGAGTACTCAGCATTTTGTTGCCAAGTTTTCTGAGACCTCTGGTCATTAAGCCTTCACTGGCAAATTGCTCAGTCCCTGAAAATTTTACTCCCATTGCAAATGGATTTTGACGGTAATGGTCAACATGTCTGGGCAAAGAATGGGTCATGCCTATTCTTATTGGAAAAATTTGGAAAATTTCCCTGTAAATTGTGTATTATTTGGATTTATTTCTCTAACTCTGAATGGTCATTTTTCTATATGTTGCCAAATCTTCTAGTAATGCCTCTCATTCAGTGTAATTAAAGAGATTAAAAGTGACAACACTTTTCTTGTTGAATTAATGATGGTTTTTTTACATTTTCACTTTTCAAAAAATATAATCACCACCAGTTTTGCAGAAACAATATCAGAAACAATTATATGATAAAATCAAGGGGAAAATACAATTAGAGAAGAGGCAAAGAAATTTCAATGTAATATTATGATTATAATGGTGTCTGGTAGAAGGCCTCTCTGGCCCCAACCCCCAGCCACATGGAAGGAGCTTAACTTCCTTACGTGACTCGGCACAATGCCCCCGACTGAAGGAACTCCAGCCCCTTCCGCCTAGCAAACACCTAACCAATCATCACCTGCCTCTTTAGCTCCCGCCCAGCCAACTTCCTGCCCAAATCCTGACCAATCACCATATGCCCTATCAACCTCCTGCCCACTCAACTTCCCATTCGGCAAACTCCCCGCCCGGCAACCGGGACTAACCAATCATCACCCGCCGCCACTGCTCTCCCACCGCCCCAGGCCCTCTGCCCCTATAAAACCGACCGAACAAGGAAAGCGCGCGCGATTCCTCCCTTCCCGCTTGAGTCGCCCGGAGGTCCCAATAAAGTCGGCACCGGTCACCATGCGTCCTGCCTCGTGTCTACTGGGTGCCTGCCTCCGTGGGTTGGGGTCCCACAACCAGAGGTCGCACAAATGGTTTATATTTTTCTTGTCTCAGATTCTTAATTTGTCATTCAGGAACCCTATAAATCTAGCCCTAGTTTATCTTTCTGGCATCATCTCCTATATAGAAATGTAACATGTATTTCTTACTTTAGTTAAATGAATGTATCGGGTTTCTCTAAACTTTTTCTTTTTTCTTCTCTTATCTTTCTATATATTTGTTTATTTCTATGTATTTGTAATACCCTCCACATTTCTGACCAGGACTAGGAAATACTTCCCATTTGTAAGTGCTCAACAACAGTGCCCCTTAATGAGAGCCACAATTTCTTCTGTGAATTCCCTTTTTTTTTTTTTTTTTACTACGTGTATTGAAGTAGGTTCATTTTATTATTGCTATTGCATGCAAACTTATTTCTTGGCTAAGCACTGAAGCAACGAAAGTAAATGAGACACCTGGGCGTGTGTAAATGAGAAAAGAAGAAAGCTGAAAATGGATTTCTAGAACACATCAATAAAAACGTTTAGAATCAGCACACCTCCTTCACGTTTGCTCTGTGTTTTTCCTGTTTACTGTATGAATAGATAGTCACCTTTCTTCTCTGTATCTCAAGGAACTTTCTTGAGCTAATTGTTATGTATAATCTTGTCTGTGTTCTTGAAGCAAAGTATTTCTACAGATGAGCCACAAAATGGTGACTCAATAGGACGTTCTCACTTCTGGAAAATAAAGTCTTATTTTCCAAATGTGCTTTTCTTTCAGTTGCAAATACATGCTACATGGGGTCACCTGTATGCACTCACCTCACCCACCGATGCTACTGGCATTTTGATTTATAAAATAAAGCAATACATCATCAATTCCCTTATAAAAAGCTTTATATGTTTTCTCCTTTTAATTTTCCTCTTCTTTTCTTCCAAGTGTTTCTTCTGCAAAATAAGGAGTCTTTTGTGGTCCCACACAAATTTTGGAATGTTTTTTCTATTTCTGTAAAAAAGTCAGTGGAATTTTCATAGGGTTTGCATTGAATCTGTAGATTTCTTTGGGTAGTATGGACATTTTAATAATAGTCATTCTTCCAATTTATGAACATGAAACATCTTTCTATTTATTTGTCATGAATGTTTCTATTTCTTTCATCAAAGTTTTACAGTTTTCAGTATACAGATGTTTCATCTCCATGGCTAAATTTATTCCTAAATATTTTCTTCTTTTTGTTGTTATTGTAAATAACATTTTTAAAAACTCCTTTGCAGATAGTTCATTTTATGTATGGAAATACAACTGACTTTTCCATTGATTTTGTATTCCACAACTTTACTGAATTGGTTTATTAGTTCTAAGACTTTTTTGGGAGATTTTTAAGGATTTTCTCTATATAAGATCATGTTATTGGCAAACTGACATTTACCTCTTTCCTTCCAACTTGGATGTATTTTCATTTATTTTTTTCTTGCCTAATTGTTCTGGCTGGAACTTCCAGCACTATACCGAATAGATGTGATCAGAGTGCATATCCTTGTTTTGTTCCTGATCTTAAAGGAATAACTTCAGACTTTTCACTATTGAGTATTATGCTAACTCGATTGCAGGCATCATTATATACGATATATTTATATCAAAATCACATGATATGTCTTAAATATATACAATTTTTAATTTGCCAATTATATCTCAATGCACCTGAAAAAATAAGATGGTAAGGAGAAATATGTTATAGGGGAATTTCTCTTTTAGAGTCAAGAGAACTATGACCTCAATTCGGGAAAGTCCAGACTTTGTGATGTCACAAGCACTATGATGAAGAGTAGTTTTAATGACATTGGATCATAGTATCACTGAGCAATAAATGCAACAAGCAGCCAGAGAAAGGATAGGATCAGGAGAGGAAAAGGTAATTTACTGTAAAGATAAAATGTCTATTTCTATTGAGTAAACAGCAGAGATAGGAAAACAATTACCCCTTCAAAATAAAAAAAAAGTTCTTATTATAATAAAAGTAGTATAGACTTGTTAAAACTCATTTTAACAATATCAATAATTACTTTTAACATCTTGGTGTCTATCATGCTAAATTACAATAGTTTTATTAACTTAATCAATTGAATTTCACATACAATTTTAAACTATTTTTGTTAATATGCCATAACTATACCATGTAATAATTAAGACAAGAAATGTCTTAATATATCATAAATGTCAATACATATGGAATCATATAATGGCTGCATATTTCATTACATGATTATACAAAAATTTATATAACTAGTGCTTTGATAAAGCTCACTAGTATTGACTGCTTCTCATTTTTCTATATTTTAAATAATGCTGTAATAATATCTTGTGTACATTTTGTTTGACTTGTCTAATTGTTTTAAGATAATTTCTAGAAATTGACTTGATATATACCAGGGTATGCACATTTAAATTCTGATATATATTTTACCAAATGCCCTTGTGAAAAGCTGTACTAATTTATTCCTATGAGTAGGGTTTGAGAATATGTTTCTTCCCTACCCTTGCTGCTTAGTGTGTTATCCGTTTTTAAAGTTTTGCCACGGTGATTAAAAACTCTGTATTTTACTCTCTCATCATTTCTATGATTATAAAAATCTTGAATATTTTTGTTAATAATTTTATTTCTATATGTTACTATAAGTCAACCATATGTGTTATTGTATATGTAGAGATAAAAATTTTGACATATACGGCATACTATTTATTATTTATATCTTAGCTTTATATATAATTACATTTATATATAACTAAAAATTTTTACGTTAAATTTTTATGAAGTCAAGGTAACCTTTTTCTCCTTTTTATTTTTTATTTTATAGAGATGGGGGTCTCACTGTGTTGCCTCGGCTGGTGTCAAACTCCTGGCCTCAAGCTGTCATCGCACCTCAGCCTCCCAAAGCAATGGATCACAGGTAAGAGATCATCTTTTCCTTTATACTTTCTAGCCTTTAAATCGGCATCTTAATTTATAATGGAACAAAGCTTTTAACGAACAGTTACGTAAATAATTATAACTTATTTACATTAATAATATTATTTCTATTGTTTCTTTCTTCTTTCCCATGGGCTGGTATGTGGTCATAGTGAGGGTGAACTATCTGAATGTACAAAAACAACACCCTAGGGAAGCAGGGAACAAAAAGAAAAGGCTTGGCTTGTGGGATGACCTTGTGGGGAAGAATGCCTCCCTCTAGACTGGCTATCAGCATAAACTTTTATGAAATACTATTCAACAATACAAAATGAGCTACTGGATAAATAAACTGAGATACATCTAGACAATGGAATATTATTGAGCACTACAAAAAAAGATGAACTATCAATTTATGCAAAAATGTAGAGGAACCTTAAATGCATATTACTAAGTGAAAGAAGCTAATCTGAAAAGGCTACATATACTGTGATTCCAATTATATGACATTCTGCAAAAGGGAAAACTATGGAAATGGCAAAAAGATCAGTGGTTTTCAGGAGTCAGGAGATGGGGAGGGATGAATAGGCAGAGCACAGTACATTTTTAGAGCAGTGAAACTATTCTGTATGATACTATAATGACAGATATCTGTGGTTACATATTTAATAAAACCCCTAAAATGTATAACACCAAGAGTGAACCCTAATTGAACTGTGGGCTTTGGATGGTAATGATGTGTCAGTGCAAGTTTAGAAGTTGTAACAAATGTACCGCTGTGGTGTGGGGTATTGAGGGGGAGATTGTGTATGTGTAGGGGCTTAGGGCATAGGGGAACTCTACATTTTGCTCAGTTTTGCTGTAAAACTAAAATTTCTCTAACAAAAGTCTATTAAAATAAATATTTTATACATAGTATACCCTGTATAAGTTAAATGAAAGGATTAAACATATTCAAAGTATGAGACAATATAAAATTCCTAGAAACCAGTATTTTGGTTCATTTGGGCCAAAGTATTTCAGTAGATTGGAGAGTTTAGTTTAGCTGTCTACTTCACAAACCTAGCACTTCATCTACTCAGCAGAGACTTCTAGAATTAATCATCCGGGAAACTGACCAAGATGCAATTGGGATAACAGGAAAACCAAAAATGATTTTCTAGGTATTTATACACTAAATATACAGTGTGCATCACTACTGTAGGAAGAAGATTTAAAAATTAATAGCCTCTGCAAATGGAAGAGTCCACAAAGAAACCAAATACACTTTTGGAAAGCCAATGACAATTAAAGTTACGTTGAATGTAAAGGCATTAGTATTCATTAGCCAGTGTATACCTTGCTAAATCTGGTGACAGCTCTCTGAGGTTATCTCTCAGTTTTTCATTAAAGAGAAAAAGAGACAAAGTTTTGTTTTATATAAATTGAAGAGCTTTTAAAATCACTTTTTCTCTTCCTCCTAAGTGTTTGTAAGCCATTAACCCTAGTTTATATGACAATACACCCTTTCAGAAAGTCATAAGGTATTTACTTATTGGGTGCCTACTGTGTGCATTATCGTGAGGAAGGAGACCTAAGCATCTAAGTCTACCTCCCCCTAGACTTCCACACAGCATTTCAATAGAAGTAAAGGCTGGAAGACTGGGTACCACTTTAAACACCTTCCTATAGATAGCAGGTATGGTATGGGGGAATCTTTCTAGAAGGCATTGTTTTTACCTAAGATCAAACCCCAACCAACGCCGCTTACCCCATGCCTACTCCATGGACCAAGACCTTTTCACATGTAATTTCTAAAGCTGTAAACCCAAGACCCTTTCACGTGTAGGATCTAGAATTGTAAACCTATATAAAGGCAGGGTTTCTCTTTGTTAGAGGAGCTTGGCTATTAAGCAGCTATGCCACCATGCTCCTGGCCGAAATAAATCACCCCTTCCTTTCTAGTTCAGTGTCCGAGAGGTCTGTTTCTTGTGGCTGCTCCTGCTTCAATCAGAGTGGTTATGACTAAATGGTCAAGATGAAATACATAAAATTCACTGTGACCTCCATTTGAAGTTTCAAAATTTGCCAACTACAGAATTAAAAATTCATTTACATTATCAAAGAATTGTCATTATTAACAGACAACATAGTCATTTATACAGAAAATCAGTTGAATCTACAAAAAAAAGATACTAAAACTAAGTAAATTTAGCAAGCCTACAAGACAAATGATCAATTTTAAATACAAAGAGATAGCACTGTACACCTATCAAAATGGTTAAAATTTAAAACAACCATATCTAACGTTGGTGAGTATGTGGAGGAACTGGAACTCTTATACATTGCTGGTGGAGATGTGAAATTGTATGCCACATTAGAAAATATCTTAAAACATTAAGCATACTTCTATAATATGATCCAGCCATTCCACTTTAGATATTTACCAAAGAGAAATGAAAGACTATGTCCACACAGAGACTTGGATACAAATATTTATAGCAATTCTGTAAGTATGTAAAACTTAGTAACAGCTTGATGTCCAAACATTAAGTAAATAAATAAACTCTTGTATATACATTCAGTGATATTCAGCAATGAAAGAAATAAACTCTGATATACACAACATCATGGAAGAATCTCCAAGTAATTATGTGAAGTGATAAGCCACATATTCAAAGCATATACTATATATGTTTTCATTTGTATAAAGTTCTAAAAAGTGCATACTAATCTATAGACACAAAAAAGCAGATCAATGACTGCCTGGGAATAGAGAAGGGAAGAGATTATGAAGGAGCCTGGGAAAACTCTGGGGTTTTATAGATATTTTCAGTTTCTTGATTATGGCGTTAGTTGTATAGGTTTATACACATATCAACACATATCTGTCCCCAGCTCTCTTCTTCTGACATAATAAATAAATTCTTCCTGATATCCCTAACTCTTAGCTTTCTAACCCTTTCTTAAGGAAGGCTTGGCATCTATATCTCAGTTTCTGTTGGCCATCATTATGCCAAATTGTAAGGCATGGTCCTAGTATAGTATTAGGCTACAACGCAGACATCTCAAGCAGAATAGTGACTCCAAGTCATATATGAATGCTCCGCTCCCTCTGATGTTAATACTGTTAGATAGTCTCACTATCTGGCCTTATTTTTTGCTCCACCTTCTGCCGCATATTAACACCCTCAAGACATACTTTTAATGCTTTGTTCTCTCAATCCTTGCTAATATACGTGACAGGAGATATTAGTTTTCTACTTGTGCTGTAACAAATAACCACAAATTTAGTGACTTAAAACAACACAGCTTTATTATCTTACATTTGTGTAGGTTAGAAGTCACTACAAGTCTTAAGTCTCATTGGACAAAATCAAGTTGTTAGCAGGTTGAGTCTTTCTGGAGGCTTCAGGGGAGAATCTACTTCCTGCTTGTTTGTTGGTGGGATTTAGTTCCCTGCAATTATAGAACAAAGGACCCTGTTTTCTTACTGGTTATAAAATGAGGGCTGTTTGCAGCTTTTAAATGTTGTTGCATTCCTTGGCTTGTGGCTCAATTTTTCCCTTTTTACAGCCAGCAAAAATGAATTGAGTCCTTCTCTGGTCACATCTCTTTGGACCTACTCTTCTGCCTTTCTCTCCTATCATTAATGACTTGTGTGATTAGATTGGACCAGTCCAGGATAATACCCCCATTTTGAGGTTATTAATCACAGCTGCAAAGTCCTTTAGGCATGTAATATTCACAGATAGCAGGGATTAGGGAACAAACATCTTTAGTAGGGGAGAGGGAGTTTCTCTGACACACTCAGATTCTATTATTCCTTTGGTGTATATGCTATTTCTTCCTAAAGCACAGACTTTAATTTCATGCTTTGCCTTGGTGTCCACTTAATCACACAGCATCTCTAGGTGAGGAAATGATTCTCTGGTAAGAGGATTCTCTTGCTAGCATGAATTCAAGTCCAGAGAAATCGGGGGGGTGTTCCAGATTCTCAACCTCAGGTTAATGTATAAACAAATTGTGATATATACATGGAAAGTTATTTAGCAATTAAAAGAAAAAAAACTATTGGTATTATAACAAAAGCAATGAATCTGAAAAGTATTATGTTAAATGAAAGCATACAGGTTTTTTTTTTTTTTTAAAAAAAAACCTGTACTGTGTAATTCCATTTATGTCACATTCTGGAAAATGCAAAACAAAGAGGAATTTAACAACAGATCAGTAGTTGCCAGAGGCTGAAGGTGAGGGTAAGAGATTGACTTCAAAGGGTCGTGAGGGAACTTTTTAGGGTGATGAAAGTATTTTGGATCTTGATTGTGTTGGTGGTTGCATAAGCATGTGAATTTCTCAAAACCCCTTGACCTGTACACTTAGAAGGGATGGATTTTATTATATATAAAATATACTTCAATAACAAAATAAAAAAGAATCTCAGGCCTATCCATTGAATGTCCTCTTCCCAGGCCACAGAATTGCACTTCTTTTCTGCTGGGTTCCTGACTGTGGTATAGGACATTTGTTGAAGCTTGCATTTGCTACCCTTTAATGCTCTGCCATCTTTATAATTAGATTAGAGAGAAGCCTGATTTTCAGCACAATCTCCCCTGCAGCTGCAGTTTAATGTCTTTTTCAAGCTGCCATAGAGGATCTACGACTTGCACATCATGCTTTGAGTTTAAGTTGGCTACTATGACTCTATTTTTTTCTTTAGACTTCCAACAAATAAAATCAGCTTGTTCTACAAATATAATTATTGTTAGCTCCACAAAGCATTAATGGACCACAACCGTCATGTAACCCAAGGCCTTACCTTCTGCTTACACCTTATCCTAGACAACCACGGCAAGAGTCTTAGTAATTCTTATTTTTACTGAATTCCAATGGTAATCCTCATCTCAATTGCCAGCATGAATAGGAATCTCTTATTGCTCTCTGACTGGGGAGTGTTCATGCTCCAAAATTCTATCTTGAGGGTCTACTGTCTCGGGCCACGTTTGATGACACCTTAGTTAGTAATAAGTTCCCCAGAAAGCTCATCCTGAGACAAAAGCTCCTTTGTGATATGTGTGAGGGGTTTATTGGAAAGTATGGCCCAGGAAGGAGGATTAGGTGACATTAGGGGTTAAGCAGGAAAGAAGATGGAGTTTTACAAAGTACTCAATCCATCATTGAGTTGGATATTGCTACATGCCACTGGTTACTTAATTCTGCAGTACTGTCTAAGCAGCTATATGAAAAACATTTTAAGACTGTGATCTCGGAAGAATAGGAGGAAAGCATTTATCAGCTTCTAATTTTCTTTAAAAGGATATTTGCCTTGCAGTTAACTCCTTGTAATTTCTGGGTTGCATATATAAGAACTGAGCAGGTTGCTTTGGTGTCCTACTCTAGGGCATTAAAAGGGAAGTCCTGGGGTTTGGGATTAAAAACAAATGGCATGTGTGGCCAGAGACTAAGTTCTATTGTTTATACAGCGTGAAGCTGATAGGAACATATATGCAGAGCTGGTTGATACACTTATGTAATATCGGACAACGGAGACCAAAAGAGTGTAAATTGGTGATTGAAAGGTGTTCAGTGTACTGTCTGATAGGACTGTCATAACAATTACATGAATATGTGTAAACCAGTTCATACAATGCCTGGTATTTGTACACATAGTCAATAAATCATTTCTATTTTATGTCATCTTGGACCTAATCAGGATAAAGAATTTCATTGATCTCTCTTCTAGTCACAGACACTATGAAATGTTGTATATTGTTTCATTTCATGATGATATGACAAAGTACCATAGACTGTGTGGCTGATAAAAGATAAAAATTTATTTCTTACAGTTCTGGAGGTTGAAAGTCAGAGATCAGGGTGCCAGCATGGTCATGTTCTGGTGAGGGTCCCCTTCTGGGTTGCAGACTGCCAACTTCTCACTATATTCTCACATGGTAGAAAAAAAGTGAGCTGGTTCTTGGAGGTCCATTTCATATGGGCACTAATCCCATTCATGAGGGCTCCATCCTCATGACCAAAATGCCTCCCATAGACCTTACTTCCTAATCTCTTAATATTGTCACGTTAGGGTTAAAATTTCAATATACAAATTTTGGGGGCACACAAACATTCTACCTACAACATATATTCATTTCAACAAATAAAATAGAGTGTACAGATCAAAATATAGAGAAATAACAGATGTGTTTCTGCCTGAGGGTTTTCTCCTCATGGTCTGAGCTTGGGTAAAGTCTGTTAAATTCAACACAACCCTTTCATGCAAACTAGATATTTTTCAAGACCTAAGAATTTTTAATTATATTGCTTTTAGCAATAATCTCATAATCTCACTGCCAATTTTGGTTACTGGATAAAAAATATTTTCCAGTCATGTCAGCCTTGAGGGTCATTTATAGATATTTATTTCAAGGGAGCCCATATCCTCTTTGCATGTCAGATCTTATCTGGCACTATAAGCACATCGCTATATAAAAAATACAGTACGCTTAAACAGTTAAGGTGGGAAATTGTGTCATTTTAACAACAGCAAAAAATGCACTTATATTTTAGACTCTGATGAATACATGACAATCTCTCATTAGGTTCCTACATAATTTATAAGTCTGGTTTGTATGGCTCCACCCACTCTTCATGGCCAATATATTTTCTGATTCATCAGTGCCTGTGCTACATTGGTTATTAAATGTTTTGAATAGCAGCCTTGGAAGTATTTGCATATTAGAATTTCCATTTTATAGCAAAGAAAGCTGAGGACTTGTTAAATTAAGTAATTTGATACAGATTAAGCCACTCAACTGTAAAGTGACAAGATAAGGTTTAAGTTCCTTTTTCGTATCTTGCAAAGCTTCTACCACATCCTACTGCCTCTGATCTAAACATATCATGCTACTGTGCAGGTGGTTGAGGCATAAAAACATTGCACTGTGAATTAGCCATGCATATGGGTGAGAATTAGGCTAATAAAAATTCACTGAAAGTGTTTTGCCCTGAAGAAAGCAAGGTGCCTGCCATTTCTTGGAGTTTATGTGTTGACAGTGTAAAGAACCGGGGGATACAAAGAAGGTTGTCTTGCTTCCTACTTTATAGCCTCCATCTGGTCAGGAAAGGAGTAAATTGACCACATCTGTTGCAAATCTGTAGCTGTGCTATTGGGCCTTTCAGCTTTGTCACTAACTCTGTCTTATCCCCCAGATCTGGGATACAATATCCTGTCCAAGAGTGTGCCAATTTTCACAACTTTTGTACTCTTGTCTAGCATTCTTCAAACTAATATTCTCTTGGGCATCCTTTAGGACAGGAATTGGAAAAATTTTTCTTTAAAGCAACAGATAATAAATATGTTAGGCTTTTTGGACCAATAGGACAAATTCAGGATAATATATAAGGTATATAATGAGTGAAAATAAATTTCCACAAAATTTTTATTGATAAAATTCAAAATATAATAATAATAAAAGTACAAATTACTTTGTAATATAAATCTGATGAGAATAGTAAAATTATTTGGGGGGAAATTGCATTTCACTTACTTCAGGTTGAAAATTAGCATTCCTTATGATCAAATATTCATCTATAGAAACCATCTTAACCTACAGACTGTACCAAAACAGTTGGTAAGCCAGATTTATCCCAGAGACCGTATTTTTCCAACTCTTGCTTTAGGAAAAGCTTGAATCTCTGTTGGAAGACAGGCAAAAATATGATGCATATTTTATAAACTGATATGGGGGCCATCAAGAGTAGATTCCAATGAAGGTTTTTACTGAGGTCTTTTGTGTGCAAAGGCAAAAAGGAGGAGCTTATATTTTGTGGATCCAGTGTTATGTGTTTCATATATTGGTTTCCAGACCTAGCTGCATGAAGCCAGAGGTCTGTGTATGTGAAAAGGGGACATCAGGCACAGATTATAGAGGCATACTATTGAAGGCTTTGTGTTACACAGAGAGTACAAGTAGAGTGCCCACTTCTGTGTCAAAGTGTGGCCTAGAGTGGGGAATAAGAAATATTCTTTCCACTTTTTCATCAGCACTGGGTGTACAGGAGCAATGGGAACACAGAAATTACAATTATGGGGGCAATAAGCAGTGGCCTTGACAAAATATCTGTGTTTTCACAGAGAACCAACAACAGTGGCAAAGTAAGGCTTTATTTTTAATTAGCGATGGGAATGAACATAGATGGAGCCACAAAAGTAATATTCCATTCTACAAAGTCAACTGTGAATATTTTTTAGTGCAAGCTAGTATGCAAACCTTCCAGAAGGTCACTGAATTTTCCTTATGATATCTTAGAATGATGTTAAAAAGTAGCACATCAGTGTATTCCACTTCTGGATGGCAACGTAAGAAGTTCCATGGACCCATTCTCCAGAAAAACAAAGTCAGCAAAACAATAAAAAAAATTCCAATTAATTAAAAACTCTCTGTAAAAGTGTCCTAAGGGGATAAAACAAATAAATATTTACTAAGAAAATCTACCCAAACCCATTAAGAACAGCCAGTCAGTAGCATTCAATCCACAATCATCCCTCTCCTTACCATCCCCAGCTCAGTGTAGAGGAAGGTCCATTATGGGTGGATGAAGCAAAGGGAGAATTTGCTCTCCCTTCATCTTCTAATCAAGGCTTACAGTATCTCAATAGGAGGTTCTAGCACTTTTCATCCCTTCCAATTCCAAGTTAAAAAGATGAAATTCCTGTTGAGTGTAAGGAAGGGCTGGGGATCCCTTTCCCCCCACCAACCCCACCTTCATAGGACAGAGGCCCCATCACAGGCAGGCAGACCAAGAATACAGGGACCTCCAGCTGCCCTTGCTTCAGGTCATACATTGGGCAGAGGTTCTACACTGAAAGAGGCTGCGGAGACAACCAGAGGCTTATTGCCTAAATTAGTGACCAGAGAGGTTGCCTAAGGAGAAAGGCAGTGAATAGAAAAAGAGAGATCTGTAGCTCTACCCAAATGAACTGACATTATTTGAATCCAAACGTGAAGAAGTTTAAGCCTAAGGGCTCTTTCTAAAACAATAGCTCCTCTTAATTAAGAGCAATAAGCTAAACTATAAGCAAGTTATTTCTTCAAACAGAACCAGAGAAAGAGCCAAGAAAAGCACTCCCTGGGGTCAAAACAAAAGACTGGTTTCAAAATTAACAAATTTAATTAGATCATACTCTTGAGCAATTTATGCCTTAGGGCATTTAAAAAAAAACAAAAACAAAAAAACAATAGAGCAGTGAGCCTGTAGTTAGTGGAGTTCAGTGGATGGGGTGTATTACCAAATGAAGCAGATAGCTTGATAACAGTAGCAAGGGATATTAAGGAAAGGAACAGGTTAAAGAGAACCCTGCTTAAACATCTCATCCCAGGATGATGCCACACATGATGAAGGTGGTACCTTCAAAGGAATGACACCAAAGACTTCATGTCTTGGATGAAATGTAAGTTACTAACGTAGACTAACCATTTCACAAAACAAACAACAATCAAAACTTGTACCCAAAATAGCTCTATTACCTAAAATATCCAGTTTTCAACCAAAGTTATGAGATAGGCAAAGAAATGGAAAACATGTCCCATACACAGGAAGAAATGAATCAAGGAAAAGAAACTACTTGTCAGAGGGATCAAGTATCAGATTTAACAGATAATAAAATTTCTTCAATGTAGTCATTATGAATATGTCAAAGAACCAAAGGAAACTCTTACTAAGGAAGTAAAGAAGGGTATGAAGACAGTGTCTCAGCAAATGGAGGGCATCAATAAAGAAATATAAGTTATAAAATAGTAACAAATGTAAAGTATAAAGCTAAAACTGCAATAATTAAAATGAAAATACATTAGAGGGATCTAGCAGAAAGTGTCAACAAACTTGGAGACAGACTGATAGAGAATACCCAATTTGAAAATCAGACAGAAACTAGAAGACACTGTGGGAGAACTTTACATCTACCAAAATATGAATAACAGTAATATCAGAAGGAAAGAAGATAAAAGGGGCAGAGATAATTATCTGAGGATTAGTAGCTGAAAATTTTCCAAATTTGATGAAAGACACAAATCTATGCATTCAAGAAGATCAGTGAACTCCAAGTAGGATAAATCCAAAGAAATCAACACCCAGCTGCATCATAGTAAAAATGTTGAATATCAAAGGAGAAAATTCTGAAAGCAGTAAGGGAAAGTCTATTCTTTAAAGACATGGGAATCTCAATGAGATTAATAGCTGACTTCTAGTCAGAAACAATGGGGACCTCAAGGCATGAGATGACATATTCAAAATCCTGGAAACACAAATAAACAATGAATAAAAAACTTGTACCCAGCAAAACTGTCTTTCAAGGTGAAATAAAAGCATTCCCAGATAAGCAAAAAATTGAGAAAATTCATCCCAGTCCTAATGGGCATGCGTTACAAGAAATGCTAAGGGAAGTTTTTCAGGATAAATTTACATTAACACAGGTGAAAATTAAAATCCACATAGACAAGCAAACTATGCTGGTAGTAATTATGTGATTATAAAAGAGTATAAATCTATATTTTGCTTCTTCTCTTGACGAATTTTGAAACCACTTGTATGAAACAAATGTATACAAGCATACTGTTGGTTCTATGACATGGAAAGGTAATATATTTGACAACTAAAGCATAAAGGAGTTAAGTAGAATCAAAACTGTATTTAAAAAGGAAATGACTTATGATAAGTTGAGCTCAAAAGACAAATAGAGCCAGAAATGATAAATGAGAAGAAAAATATTACTAACTTCATAAATATATATTTGAAGTCCTTTCTTTTCTTAGCTTCTTCAATAGACATAAAATTACATAATCTAGTAATTATAGCAATCTATTGCTGAATTTGTGACATATATAGAAAAAACATATATAACAATAAAAAAGAAGTCATAAAGTTATATAGAAGAAAAACTTTTGTATCTTCTGAGAATTAAATTAGTATAGATATGAACTAGAGTCTTATATGTCAAGATGTATAAGGTAAACTCTAGAGAAGCTACTATGAAAATAACAAAAAAAAATAGTGAAAACAATCACTAAAGGTGTTAAAATATAGCACTAGCAAATATTCATTAATGAAAAAGAAAGCAGTAAAAGAAGAATAGAGGAACAAAAAGACATGGGGCCATATAGAAAACAAAAAGTAAACTGGCAGATGTAAATCAACAATATTAATAGCATTAAATATAAATGGATGGATACAATGTTCAATATTTGGGTGATAGGTACACAAGAGGCCCAACCCTCACCATTATGCGCTTAATACCTAAGTAACAGAGAAGCACATGTACTCCCTGAATCTAAAATATTTTTTTAATTAAAAAATGTAAATGGATTAAATAATCCAATTAAAGGCAGAAATCGTCAGACTGGAAGAAACAAGGTCCAACTACATGGTGTCTACCAGAGACACACTTAAGTTTTGATGATACAAATGGTTGAAAAGAGTAGAAAGTATCTGAAACCACCTTTGCAAAACTCTGATAGTAAGAGAAGTTTGACTTAGCTGATTTCATTTGCTTCTGACCTCCAAGCTGTCTTTGGTTTTTCCTGGGCACAGACCAACCTAACTTAGGGAGGAATTTAGTTTATAGTTTGACTTGGGAGCAAGGATGATAATAGTCCCTCCCCAAAACTAACCCCTTCCTTGCTTAGGCATTGAAAACTACCTTTGTAAGACTAATGAGGCTGGGTGCGGTGGCTCACGCCTGCAATCCAAGCACATTGGGAGGCTGAAGCAGGCAGATCACCTGAGGTCAGGAGTTCAAGACCAACCTGACCAACATGGTGAAAGCCCGTCCTACTAAAAATACAAAATTAGCTGGGCATGGTGGTACATGCCTGTAATCCCAGCTACTTGGGGGGCTGAGGCAGGAGAATCATTAGAACCTGAGAGGCAGAGGTTGCAATGAGCTGAAATTGCACCATTGCACTCCAGCCTGGATGACAAGACAGAAACTGCATCTCAATAAAGTAAAATAAAATAAGACAAAGACCACAAAATGGGATTATGAAACGTACCTGAACTGTACTAAGATGTAGGCATAGTTTTCTATAATCTCTTACTCTTCAGGGGTTATGTAGGCAGAGGTCACAAGACTTGTGACCTTCTCGATTGCTCTTGTAAATAACATCATTATTGTAGAACCCAATACTGGTTATTTTGAGGTGTTTTCCAGACTTATCCATTCTGGACTCATGATTCATGAGTGGATCCTTTGGCCCCACCCAGAAGTAGTTTCAGTGCATTAGGACCATTTTCTACCCTCCTGTTTTTGCATCCCCAACCAATCAGCAATACTCATTCCCTAGTCCCCTGCTCACCAAATTGCCCATAAAAACCCTAGCCTATGTGCCATTAGGGAGACTGATTTGAGTTATAATTCCAGTTCTTCCATGTGGACAAGCCTTGCATTAATTAAACTATTTCTCTACTGCAATGCTATGGGCTCAGTGGATTGACTTTGTGAAGCAGGCAGAAAGAACCTGTTGGATGATTACAAATCTATATGTAAACAGCAATTATAAGAAAACTGGAGTAGCTATATCAGAAAAAATAGATTTTAAAACAAAAAAGTTAACACTTATAAAAATATATAAATACAGTAACAGAGTCCTAAAATATTTCAGGTGAAGATGGACAAAATTGAGGGAGAAAATAGAAAATTACTAGTAATCCTCAATGCCATCATACTTATTGGGAATGCAGTGGTACAATCTCTGCTCACTGCGACCTCTGCCTCCTGGGCTCAAGCCATCCTCCCAGCTCAGCTTCCCAAGTAGCTGGGACTACAGACATGCACCACCAGGCCCAGCTCATTTTTGTACTTTTTGTAGAGATGGGGTTTTGCCATGTTGTCCAGGATAGTCTCAAACTTGTGAGCTCAATTGATCTGCCCATTTTGGCTTCCCAAAGTCCTCGGATTACATGCATGAGCTAACACAGCCAGCCATACTTAATTCTTAATAAGAGATGGAACAACTAAATAAAAGATAAGCAAGCAAACAGAAGACTTAATAATAAACACAAACTATACATCACAGACATTCTGTCAGTCACTCTTTATTATAGAACATGTGAAAACCCAAAGGCCTCCACAATAGCATTTAAAAGGCTCTCATCCCCTGCTTCTGAGAGATTTTATTAACAATAGGTATAATTATAACTGTTAAGGTAGCTCAATTCCAAAAGATTGCTCACACAGTCTTTACAGGTCTCCTATGCTAGAATTCAGTGCCCTACTAGGGAAGGTATGAGAAGTTGAAATAATGGCTGGGTATATCACCATGAAGGAAAGAAGCTGAGGAAGAATTAATATAAGTAGAGAGTTTATTTGGGCCAAGATTGAGGATTACAACCTGTGTATATAAATATAAGTTTTCCTCAATAGATACTGAGTGGGTTACAAGTGGATTTTTAAAGGGAAAGAAGAGAAAGTCCTTGCATTGTTTACTAAGAGTTCACATTAAAATAACAAGCTATTGATTCTATACATTGCTAAGCTATAGTGTGTGGTATGTTATAGCGTTAATGTGAGATTATTAAGTTAATTTATTTCTACGTGTGGCAATAGCAAGCAATTTCAATAGATACATAGCTCAAAAATGGGGAAATAGGATGTGATTACTGTCTTATTTTCAAGTCTCTCTTGACCTTATAATTTAAAAGGACACGCATTCCTCAGATAAAATGTTTTGTTTGTTTGCTTCTTGTCTCAACAACATTTGGTTAGGTGTACTTAAGGATCTTTTACTCTAGATTTTCCTGAGTCCTTTAAGACAAAAGAAGTGACCTGTTTCTCCTTTTTAAAATAGCCTCCTGTTTATAAAAACAAAAACAAAACTCACCTTGGATGAATGCCTCACAAAATGATGTTTGTCCTCAATGTCCACCTCTGTCTCAGCTTCTTCTCTCCTGACACATAATAAAGTTAGATCTCACTATAGCCTGAGCAGGAAAGTACAGTTCTTACACCAAAAGGAAATAGCATAATTACTAAAAGCGTTGTAGAATACGGTAATTAGGTACCAGCATAAAACGAAGGAATATGTGAAGGAGCACATAGCTTTTAAACTAGGGGTTGGGATATAGTCTGTTGTGGGTTCAATTGTGTCTCCCCTAAAAGATATGCTGAAGTCCTGGAATATTGCTATTTATAATAAACATGTATTTGTTCATCTTCTTCTTTGGTAAAGCTCCTAAAACTCTTGGAATTTCCTAAGCGATAAACGCAATATAGGTGAAAAGAGAATCTTTCACCTTTGTTATGCTATTCATAACAAGCCCCTTTCAATCACACTTGAGTTTATGTTAATAAGGTGATTTTGGGGAAGTCCTCAAAGATAGAGAGTTGGTTGCCATGGAAATTAAGCAGATATTAAGAAGTTTGGAACTTTTAGCTCCATCCCTGACCTGTTAAAGAAGCGGAGAAAGATTGAAAATAGATGGTTCAGTTTGATCACCAACAAACAATGATTTAATCAATAATCCCTGTATAATTAAATCTCGATAAAAACTGGAAAGGACAGGATTCAGAGAATCTCCAGGTTGGTGAACAACAGTGGTGTTGGGAGGGTTGGTATACTCAGTGAAGGCTATGGAAGCTCTGTGCCAACCACCCCCAGCCCAACACCTTGACCTGTGCATCTCCTCCATCTGGTTGTTTCTGAATTGTATCCTTTTTAATAAGCCAGTAAGCATAAGTAAAGCATTTCTTGGAATTCTGTGAGCAATTGTAGCAAATTCTCAAACCTGAAGAAGGAGTTGTGGGAACCCTTGACCTATAGCTGGTTGGTCAGAAGTATGGAAGTCACATACTTGTAATCAGCATCTGAGGTGGGGCAGTCTTTTAGGACATTTGTGGTGTCTGAGCTAACTCTGGATATTACTACTGTCAGAATTGAGTTAAACTGTAAGTTACACAGCTGACAACCCGAGAGCTGAAGGATTTGTTGATGTTGGAAAATACCCCAAGTTGAAACCCTAGTACTTATGCATGTGACCTTATTTGGAAATAGGGACTTTGCAGATGTGAGGTAGGTTGTGATGATGTCATAGTGGATTAGGGTAGGCCCCAGATGTGATAACTATTGCCCTTATTGAAAAGTCATGTGAAGACTCAGGGACAGAGAGACACACAAGGAAAATGCGATGTGACTATAGAGATGCAGATTAGAGTGATGGGTCTACAAGCCTCAGGGTCCTCAGACAACCACCAGAAGATAGGAAGAGGCAAGGATCATACCCTAGAGCCTTCAGAGATAGCATGGCCCAGCTGACATCTTGAATTCAGACATTTAGCCTTCAGAAACTCCAAAGAATACATTTCTGTTGTTTTAAGCCAACCAGTTTGTGGTGCTTTGTTACAGCCTCCCTAGGAAACTAATACAGAGTGGAAGGAATATAAGGCCAGACAGGTTGGAGTTCGTCGACTTAGGGATACTCTCACTTGGCTCTTGCTTTAGCATCTTGGCAAGGATGCCTAGACCTTATCCTAATGATTTCTAGAATGTCTTCTTAAAATTGGAACATGGAAATAAGCTAGACCTACAGTTAATTAGTTGGAGATGCTGAAGCTGCTATGACAGTACTCTGTAGGATCAAGAGTCTCAGAGGGTTAGGAATTTTGAACAAATGAGAGTAACAACCCCAAACCTGACTGTATTTCCTGGAAAGACCCAGAATATACACTCTCACTGTCAGATTTAGCCATGGAAACTCTGCCTTAGGACTGGTCTCCTTCATGCAAACAGAGACGGTGGGGACTCGGCAGAGAGATTATAGGCCAGGTGGTGGCACTTACCAGGAGAAAGGTAATGGCACTGACTTAAATAAATCATAATGTTCATAGAGACAAGTTGAAGGATGAATGACTGACTTTTATAACTGGAAACATCAAAAGCAAACGAGCAGAAGGCTGATGTTAGCCACTAACACGAAAAATTGCAGTCCTCACCTAGTTTCTCAGTCCAAGCCAGTTCTCAAACTTAGAGCGCATTTCTTCCTGGAAGCTGCCTGGAATGTCACCGTAAGGCTCTAAGATAAATATTCTACTAATTGTTCCTCAAAAGTAACTGAATCATTTACCAGAGTAACTGTGCCCTGAAGGAAAGGCAATACCCACACGTTTTGAGGGCTGATGAATTCAAGGTACGCGGTGATACTGCCCCCAGGCCACCCAGCATGCCCTCATCACCTTCCTACTAGAGTGAGGGTAGATGGACGCCAAATGGAATTTGGGACCAGGTGTATTGTATCTCACAGTAGGTTCGGTCCATCTGTTAGCTCAGCCTTTTGGTTTTTTCCTTGGTGCTTGAGTACACAATTGGGATATACACACATAGTAACTTACAGGCTATAAGACTGGTTTTCTGGTCTCTGGAGTAAGAAACATCACAGTGAAAAGGCTAAGTCAAACATCCAAGACTGCCACTGTCAATATCCCAAAGAAAGTCTCACACAGTTTCACAAAGGAGCATGCATGAGGAAGTCCATTGCAGAATTATATGTAGCGATGAGGATTAGAAACAGTTGGGCTGTCCCTTAACTAGATGGTGGATTGTTACAGTATGGTGGATGCACTCTATTCTGTTCTGATCTGTTGTGTTCTGTTCTGTTCCGTTCCATTACGTTCTGCTCTGTTCCGTTCCATTCCGTTCCACAGCAGAAGCAACAGATAAGTCGTATACATATTGACATGGAAGGGCCTTCAACATGTCATTCTTAATGGAACACTAAGAAATTGAATGAGTAACATATAATAAAATGAGCTACGTAAATTACATAGTTTAAAAATATATGTACACAAAAGGAACATATCTTGTAGTAATTCATAAAAAACAGAGAAGATATTAGATAGAATACAATAGTTATCTATGTAGAAAAGGGAAATTAAAGTGAAAAAAGATAAGACACACATACATAGACCAGGCATAGAGGCTCACACAACTTACTCCAGCACTTTGGGAGGCCAAGGTGGAAGGATCACTTGAGCCCTGGAGTTTGAGACCAGCCTAGGTATCATAGTGAGACCCTGTCTACAAAACATTTAAAAAAATCTTAGCCAGGTATGATGGTGCATGCCTGTAGTTCCAGCTACTTGGGAAGTTGAGCTGGGAGGATCGCTGGAGCCCAAGAGCTCGAGGCTTCAGTGAGCTGTGATCGGCCACTGTACTCCAGGCTGGGCGACAGAGTCAGATTTTATTTCTAAAAATAACTCCCAAAACAAAACATCCCAAAAAGACGCACATACATAAATAAGCAGTGGATAAATGGACAGACAAATGTGTTAAAATTAGTAAGAGTCAGACTTGCCCGAACCAATGATGATAACGTATTGTGAATGGGAGAAAATGGTGAACTCAACTTTCTGCACATGAGGTCCATTAAGAAAAAGAATGCCCTGCAGAAAGCCCTTGTAACATGTGGCAATGTTAGACTATCTATAAATGGAACAGGAAATTTAAAATGTGCCAGTTGGCTGACTAATAGGAATTGTCTAGGGGCCAGTCTCTCGTTTCCAAAGAAAGAGATTCCAAAGAACCTTGGAAATAGTTCCCTAATAGAACTTCCCATGTCCCTTTGGGGTCATCTTTACATCTGGATATGGATGTCCTCTGCACAATGTGGTTTCCATGTTCTAAGAAACTCTGATTATTTTTCAAACTCTGAGGGATAAGGTGCCCTTTTAGAGGTAATATCCTGTCTTCCCCTTTGACAATATTTCAAACAGTTCTTCATTAATACTCAGGAGAGTAGGATGAGAAGAACATTGGATATAGAGGCCTGGAAATCATTTTCAGTCCCGTTTCTCTTTGAATAAGCAGAGTTTCTCACATGTAACCTTTCTGAGCCAGGAACTGGAGAGAGGTGGAAGATAGGTCTGGAGTGTATAGTACTCTTTCTGTGCTTCCTAGCAGCTGCTTTTACAGTTGAACCCAGAGGGAAGGAGATGCTGGTAATATGAGCCAGAATAATTATGGCTCTATGGAAGCAGAAAAGAGTTGTTCTGAGGATACAGTGGTGAAGCAGAATGAAGTGTGAGGACCTAACACAGGCTAAGCTGAACCCCTGCAGCTCTGCATTTATGGGGAGATTTTCCTTAGCCAGGGTAGAGAAAACATGTGGGAGAAGTACCAGCCAAATTAACATGATGGATATATTGAAGCCTGTAAAGGTGCAAGCTAGATAATGAAAAAGTGAACAGAAATTGCAAAGTTCCATTTCTGTACGTTGTTTTATTTTCTACTTTTGTTCTTGTAGGAAAATCCCAGAATCTAAATCTGAATAACATTAACTTCTCATCACACTTCCTATCTTGGTTTCACTACAAGATCATTAATTCACTTTATATTTCATTGAAATTTTATTAGATTTTATTTATCTAGAGTTGCACTGTCCAATAGGATAGCCAGAGCCACATGTAGCTATTGAGTGCTTACAATGGAATTGTGCCTCAGAAATAAAATTTCAATGATATTTCATTTTAATTCATGTATATTTAAATTTAAAAATGAAAGCACTGTGAAATAGTTTTCTATTTAACATAAAACTTTATTGTTTTTGTAGGACTATTTCGTATTACCCATTGGAAATTTAGCACTTGAATTTAGATGTGCTGTTAAGTGAAAATATACATCAGATTTTCAAGACTTAGTTCAATAAAATAATGGAAATTATCTCACGAATGATGTATAATTAAATATTAAAATGGTGCCATTTTGCATACATTGGGTGAAATAATGTATTTTATTAAAAATAATTTTACTTTGTTCTTTTTACTTTATTACTCTGGCTCTTAGAAAACTTGTAATTTCATATGTGGCCCTCAATTTATTTCTATAAGACAGTCTAACCTGGAATATAAATTTTTCTAGACTCACATTATCTAGTGCCAAAGTCACTAGTTATAAATGTCTGTTTAAATTTAAATTAATAAAAATGAAATAAAATCAAAACATTCTGTTCCTCTGCATTATCCATACCAAGTACTCAACAGCCACTCATGGCTAGTGGCTACTCTATTGAGCACACAATCCAAAACCTTGAGGTAGATTGGATTATTGGCTCTAACTTAACCTCTTCATGAAGCACAGCCAGGTGATATTTTTGTTTCTTCCACAAAAGGTGTATTATAGAAATTGCCATTATTGCAGAACATTCTATTGCAGAGTCCTACTCAAGTCAATGAAACATCTTTGCCTGGGACAATTACATTTCAGATTTACACCAGAATATGAATAAGGGCCAGATTGCCAGCTCCAAGGTGAACTATAGCTCTTGAACAACCTTCTATTATCCATAAAGTGGCATCTAGATCCCTTTGCATGTTCCTTATAGAGTAGACTCAACTAGGTTTTTATTCTTAAGTTCTACTCCATCATCTTGTGCCTAAAGATGGTCACTCTAGTACATTATCCTGTGGAAACCCTCTCACCTTTACAAAAATGATGACCTTTTTCCGCCATTTGCATAAGGGAATGATATGAGAAGTTCAAGGTAAACTTCTTCTAGAGAGCTGAGAAGACTCTTCTCTGAAAACAGGTCTGGCCCCACTGGTATCTGAGTTCTTTCATCTTAAGTTTTTCTTAAACAGTATACTTTTTAGTCTATAATCCCTGCTGCTTTGTCATAATTTGCAGAAAGAAAAAACATTTTAAATTAATAACTTTAGAAAAACCAGAAATAATGAATAGTGTTGTAGTTTTATTTGGAGCTAATGGGACAGAGGAATTGAGAAAGCATGATTTATGCTGCAGAGGCTGAGAAAGCCGTGAAAACAAGGATTTTTGTTTTCATGCTTTATTCCTTTTGTACACATAAATAAGCACTTGATACATATTTATTGTTGTTTTTCTGTGGAAGAGAAATAAAACTTTGGGGATTACAAAAAAGAAACAAAGAGACAGAGACCTGGCCCAAGATGAAGGAACAGCCCTTGAGACAACCTGAAAGAGGTCATCTTCATAACGCATTTATTGCATTAGTTAATTAAAACAATACTAATAAATTATTATATGTCAGGCATTTAAGATTGAAGGTAAATTAGCCATGATCTCTGCCTTCAAGAAAGGTACATTCCTGGCCTGGTATGGTGGCTCATGTCTGTAATCCCAGCACTTCGGGAAGCTGAGATGGGAGGATGACTTCAGTCCAGGAGTTTTAGGCTAGCTTGGGAAACATAATGGAACTCTGTCTCTACCAAAAAGAAAAAAATTAGCCAGGTATGGTGGCACATGCCTGTGGTCCCATCTATGCTCGGGAGGCTTGGGCAGGAGGATCGCTTGATCCTGGGAGGTCAAGGATGCAGTGAGCTGTGACCTTGCCACTGCATTGAAACCTGGGTGACAGTGAGACTGTGTCTAAAAAAAAAAGAAAATGTCCATTCTAGAGCTGGGTGTAAAACTTGGAATTAGGACATTTTAAGCTAGGTAATTCTTTGTTGTTTGTGGCTCTCCTTTCTATTGTAAGATGTTTAGCAACACCTCTGTTCACTACATTCAACAATACTCCCTGCCTTAGTTGTGACAACTAAAATGTCTCATCATCACCAAATGTCTCTTCACTGAGGACCACTGATCTAGAGGGAGACTGAAATGTATAAATAGGAAAATATTTTGATGTCATAGCAGTTCTGATAGAAATACCAACATAATGAAACAAATAATAAAGACATTAAGAAAGACATTTCCTCCTTGTGAATTTAGCTGGTCAAGAAAGGCGTCATAAAGGTATTATCCCAAAGACTTCTGGCCCCATGGTTTTCCCATCCACTACCACCCTGACTTTAAGACAAATGCTGAAGACAAAAATGCATCTGTTATAAGTTGTAATAATTTCACTGATGTAAAATTGTATGTACAATATCTACCAAGATCTAAATCGCTTTGTGAATCAATATGGGTTTTGGGGAAAATTATTTTTAAAGGTTAGGGGTCCCAAATCTGAGATTTCACATTGTAATCTATAAATGACTTTGGAAAAGATTTCCTCTTATCAATTAATCAGTTTTTTGGACATCTAGTTTCCGTGAGTGCTCTTAGAGATACACAATTAGTCTTAGAAGACTAGTTTCAGCCAAAAATATTTTATAATTTAGTTGTGGAGTGAAGACACCAATACATGAAAACTTTAATAATATGTGGAATTATAATTGGTGATGGAATTAGGTTTCACTACTCTCCTGTCCCCCTAGTTTCCAAAACCAAACTTCATATTTTATATCCCCTTCACATCATCATCTGGGAATTAAGGTTGCAAAATCTTTTTATTTAGCTGGATGAATTGGGAACTCTTTTCTTCCGGACCAGCTCTATAACATCATGCAACTCCAAGGGACAGCATTCACAGTGTCCTGGACACTAAACAGAGAACCATGGCATACAGGAAAAGTCCCTCTCCTGGTGGATTTCCTTCTTCTGATGACTTACTAGCAACTAAAATAGCAGTTGACAGACAGCCCACACCCTGCTACAATGGAGCCACTCTAATCTGGCTTCTCCTTTTGGATGACATGGGCGTACTTTCTTGAATAAACAAAAACCTCCATGTGCCACCTTGGTGCTGGTCACTGAGGATGATTGGTAATCCCAAGAGGCTGTCCCCAGTGACAGCTCCATATAGTTCACCAGCAGTATCCCCCGAGTACAGATGTAGTCATTGGGTGAATGGATTAACAGGTTCCTTTTTCATTCCGTTTCTGATTTTATTTTTAGAGCCTATATTTTATATGGTACTTCCTTCAGTCTTTTATTAAGAGTCTCAAAAGCCTATATTGAAATAAAAAAATACAAATGTCTTTTGACATGGAAATTACCAAAAAAAAAAAAAAGATCTGTATTACATTTTTCATTCTTGCTCTAAAATCCTGCTTTTATTCAGGGTAATATTGATGGTTCTGAATAATCGTGGGAAAATTACTGGGAAGAAAGTGAAGGAAAAAAACCCTTAAATATTAACATTGTAGGTAACTTGGGGATTATTTTAACATAAGAGTACAGGAAGGGGCTGCATAGAAAGTCCTGCATGGACTAGAAGAAGCCAAGAAGGCTTCTCAAATGAGTAAGGGCTTGAAGCACCTCTTCTGCTGATCAGACTTTGAATAAATAGGAAAAAGCCATGAGGAGGAGAGTAAGGGGCACTCTTGTCATGAAGGTCTGTGTGAGAAAAGGTCCAGAGGAAAGCTATGTTTGGAAAGACGAGATAGACCAGTCCAATTCTATTATTACAACAGACCCAGAGGAGTTCCTTCCAAAGTAGCCTTATTGGCTTCTGACCTGAAGTTCAAAGATATGGGTATGAGTCTCACATCTGTCACTTGCTAGCTATGAGATCTTGGGCAAGTCATTGAATCTTCAGCTCAGCAGCAGTGTCCTCAGAAATAAATTATATCTTGTTCTACACATTGTACAGCACTGGATGAGTTCTGACTGAGAGAGGGCTCTATGACTTATTAAGCCCACTAGAAAGGCAAGAAATCAGTTTACTCTGGGATTGCCACATTGTTAAAAGTGTTGGAAATACATAGCTCTAATGTGTCTCTATTAGCAACATGAAACAAAGAAAGGATTATTCTTTCTCAATGGCAACAAAATGGAAATTGTAGAGAAACTGAATTTCAAGTATCATTTGCCCATTTTTCATTTTTGTCATTTTTCATTTGCAACCCCAAATTGTTATTTTAGAAGTCAAACTGTCATTGTCCATTTGGGAACCCAAATTTTATGTCAGCTATCCAAGGTTTATTCAAAGCCCTTCCTGGCATGGCTGTGCATATAGCCCCAGCTGTGTCGGCCATCACTGTGGCATGCATGCCTTGCAATCTAGCCATGACAGACGACTTTAGACTCCTAGAAACCAACATACCAGTCTGTCTTTGCATCTTTCACTCCCTTTGCTGCAAAGGCAATTTCATTCCTTATCCTCTGGGACAATCATTCTTGAAGAACCAGCTTAAGTATTGCCTCCACCGAGAAACTTTCTCTTAGGAGTCAGAAAGTTAGGCTCTTCCTCCAAGTAGTATCCTAGTCTGAATTAAGTAACAGTAATGGCAATAAGAGCTACCACTTATAAGACATCTATTGTATACTAGGCAATGAATAGCGTATTTTATAAATGTTCTCAATTATCTTTAGAAGACTCTCCTGAGGTGTTGCTTATGATATTTTAATATTAATATTTTATTTATTCATGTTTTTATTAATTTTATATTTTAATTTTAAAACAGCTTTATTAAAATTCACTTACTCTGTAATTCACCATTTTTTCCTTTTATTAGTTGATTGTTATAATGGTACATATTTATGGAATACAGAATATTTCAGTACATGTATACAGTGTATAATGATCATTAGCATATTCATCACCTGAAATATGTATCTTTTTTGTATTGTGAACATTTAGAATTATCTCTTCTAGCTTTTTGAAATATACAACAAATTTTTATTAAACATATTTACCCCATAGCGCTATAGAACACAAGAACTTATCCCATTTAACTTTAATTTTTTATGTTAAGCAACCTCTTCTCTATTTTCTTTTCCCCTCTACCTTTCACCGCCTCTAATAACTACATATAATTATATTCACATTTTTTACACTCCAGTATTTCAGAAATTATGGTGTTTTATAGCCATGTGTACATTTAATGTAGTGTTTTTTCTATCCCTTACAACCTATTATTAAGTAGCGTATTTAAAAAAAATCAATGCTGCTTTAAAATCAAGGTACTGTGGGCTGATTCTTACTTCTCAGATTTGGAAACTGGGATGCATAGAAAAGGAAGAGATGAACAAGGCTAAATTTTTCCACTGTCAAGCCACTGTTTTCAAAATCATGAGATTAATTGCTTAGTACAAAAGCAGTGTGAAATAATGTTGGAAAAAACCATACAATTGGGTGTGTGGTATTATTGGATTCAAGTTCTTGATTTATAACTTTAAAAAATATGTCAGCTTGGGCAACTCTGTGCCCAAGTCACATTAATTTCTTTGAAGGAACTAATCACATTGTTTTGAAAACACTGGCTAATTTTTCTGTTACCCCCTCCCCACCTCCAAATTATGAACTTGTTAAGTGGAGAAGCTTAGCCTTGCTGAACTTGTTTCCTCTGTGTTAACCCATAGACATATGATGGTGAAGTTGCCTTTGCAAAATTATGGGGTAACAGAAATCTGACTTAGTTGACTCCATCTTTCTTATAATCTCCAAGTTGTCCTTAGTCATTCTCGGGTTTAGGCCAAGCTATCGTTGGGAGTAACTAAGTTTAAGGTTTAATCTTAAAGCAACAATGATAATAGCCCTTCCCAAAATTTAGCCACCTTTTTGAAGCTAATAAAAGGCCAAAATATTAGGATTATGTGAAGGGCCTGAATTCTGCTAAGATGTAGGCATAGTTAAATGATAACCAGCCACTGTTTTAGAGATCACAAGATTTATAATTCTGCAGTTGTTTTGGTAGATAACATCACTATTTTAGAACCTAATATTGGCCCTTTGAGATGTTTTTCAGACTGCCCTGCCTCGAGTCCTGACTCATGACTCTGTCAGTCCTGTGGCCCCACCCAGAGTGGGACTCAATGCATGAGGATCATTTTCCGCATCCCCATGATTGCATTTCCAACCAATCAGAGGCACCCATTTCCTAGTCCCCTGCCCACCAAACTATCCCTAGAAAACCCAAACCTTTGAGACTTTGGGAAGACTGATTTGAGTAATAACATCTTCCACATGGCCAGCCTCATGTTAATTTAACTCTTTCTTTACTACACTACCACAGTCTCAGTGATTGGTTTTGTTTGGGCAGGGCAGGAAGAACCTGTCAGGCAATTACCATAGGCATTCAACAAACAACTAATGAGTAAAAGAGGTGATTGATTCTGTCATTGTCACTGTTATGGTAAAAGACAAAATATAACAAAGTCTTCCTTAGCATTCATTTCCCTCAGGAGAAATGAATAGCCAAAAAAAGATGGGTGGCCAAAAAAATTGGTTTCTGAGTGTTCAAATTATTTAGACAGAGAAAACAGATGGAGGAAAGAATTTTTGTAAGGACAAATTACTTATTATTTTGAGTGTTCCAGGAACAGAAATGGTAGGGAATAGTGGACAACAGAACTTTCTCTTACTTTGCCCACCTTCTCAGGGGTCTATCGGGCAGAAGATCCTTTCTGGAATGCCATCATATGAAAAACAGCTGCAGTTTAAATGTGGCAAAGTCATGCTCAGTCTCATTGGGAAGTAGTTTTGATTAACTGAAGAAAGTAACACCCAACTTTGCTATTATTAAAACCTGCAGCGGAAATAGAGTGGATCCAAAGCTGTTTACTTGAAGGAGGGAAATGTCCTTCTATGCAAGCTACAGTTCTCAGTCTCTCACTGATTTTTACTTATCACAATACATAGTTCTATTTTTACTTTATGGTGTAATCCAATGAATCGGAGAAGCAAAGAGGAGGAAATACAAGATAAAAATATGTGAGTTTCAATGAATGGAGGTTGAATTATCAGCTGTTTTATTAAAAAATTACAAGGCATTAGGGAAGTAGCAGTTGTTTCAAATTATCCACTAGTGGGGACAAACCCATATTAGAATAATGAGATGTTATTCCATTACACAAGCCTCATGAAACTGTTTGTAAGTGTTTGTAACTTCCTTTCCAGCATAGACGGTTTTCATATTTCACTTTAAAGAGAATTCAAATACCAAAAGTCTGTGAACAAATTTAAGGACTTCCTGTTTTGTCCTTGAGGCAAAGTGCAACTACTTTATATAAGTTGTTAATGTCTTCAATTTAATTCACCGTTCATGTTTGCACACTGTAGCCCAAACTGCAAAGGCTAGCAGACACATGCCAGCTAAAACTGATTACTAAAAAAATTAGGAATCACTGTCAAAAGTGACTTGGAAGAGTTTAATCATTTTACTTCTCTTATACAGTTTCTCTTCTTGAAAATTATAAATGAGGATATGGTTATGTGACATCTCTGTCAATAACATGAGGCGTACAAATGCAGAAACAGGTGGATACTTTGCCTTGTTCATAAGAAAATAGGACTGAGGCTGCAAACTATTTGTGTTCCATGATTCTTGCTGTGCAGTATATTTACAGCACACTATGTTCTCCAGCCTCGTAGGCTTGCCAGAGATACTGATTTTCTTGGCCCTCCAGGAGGAAGGCAGGGCCTAGCTTAGCCGTATCAGTTGCCTCAAGCAGCAAGTATCCTGCTCTAGTGTATAACTTGAGACAAGGATTTGTGTGTAAGTGATTTAACAAAAAAGCACACCAAGAAAATCTTGTAAGAGAGTGGAGGAAGCTGGACAGAGAAGAGGTCAAGGTTAAGTAGGCAGAAATTTCTACTGAAGCCCCAGTCTCAACCTGAAGCTGTGTTCTGCAGGGAGCTCTGGAACATAAATGAGGAGGAGCAATCGATAAAGAAATATAAATGCACATAAGATTTCCTCCCACCTTTAAGTGAGGAAGCTGAACTTTCCTATTTCCACAGTACTCAGTCTTGGCTACAGGCTGCCCCCATGGGACAGGGACAATCAAGCACTACTGGTTCCGCGTATGTGAGGGCAGTAGCCCAAAGGCATTCCTCTGAATAAAGTTGCAGAGTGCCAACCCTAAATACAAAGCCCATAGAGCTAGGGGGATGGGAATATTGTATCAGTAAAAGTGATCTAAATGTTTCAGCTTAGGACAACTATACTGTCTGCTCTAACTTCATGTTGTTTGCAGGAGTGGGTCTAACATTATTCCCCAGCTGTCCCCAGTGGCAGCAAACAAGATGAGCAATATGTGGTTCTCAGTCTTTAACTAGGTTATATAGAGGCTTGCTGCTCACAAGTCTCAGCATCACTTGGGAGCTTGTTAGAAATGCAAAATCCCTGTTACCATGTTGAATTTACTTAATCAGAATCTGCACTTCACCAAGATGCCTGGGTGAGTTGCATGTCCATTAAACTATGAGAACTGGTAGTACAGAAGATGCTCAAGTATGCTTTAGCTTCTGGATACATTCCAGCAGCCAGTTGCAGAATGGCTACTGATGACCATGAAAAAGACGTCCTACAGCCTCTTTTTCCAACCTATTTCCTGGATGCTCAAACACTGTAGTGCAGAGGCCACAATGTGGCTGGTTGATGTGTGACATGGGAAAGTCAGGAAGCAGTTCCCGGCTCCAGGTGGCGGCTGTAAATCTTTACCTTCTTATACATTGGCTCCTCTTATCTGTTTATGGCTGGTGTATACATTTAGCCATCTCTCTTCTTGCTTTCCCAATCCATTTGTATTTTGCAAATGAAATATTTGTCGTATTGTTTAATGTGAGAAAAAAAAATTGGAGCTAAAGTTCATTTGCAATAGCACAAAAAATTTCAACGTTGTATTTGTCAATAAAACAAATCAATAATTAAAAGATTTATATTTAAGTGCAACTACTATAAATGTTTGAATAGCTATAAAACTGATTTAAAATTTTTCATTACCCACTTTGGTGAAGTAAGTTTTTGTCAATGGAGATGATTTGAATTTGAGAAGATTAATACTAATGGGTCTCTGATCATGAATGGTAATGATATAGAACCATCTTAATAGGGAGCCTTTAAGATGGCCTTCAATAATCCTTGTCTTCCAGTGTTGACACCTATATCTACTCTCCTCTCCTAAAGTGTGGACTGGATTTATTGATTCACTGCTAAAGAATGGAATGCAGAAGACAGTTAGGGATGACATTTTTTAGATTAGGTTGCAAATAACGTGGTTTCCATTCTGCATACCCTCTCTTACTCTCCTGCTCATTCACTCTTAGAAAATTCAACCACTTTTTTTGTGGGCTGTTCTATAAAGAGGCCCATCTTGCAAATAAATGAAGGGAGCTCCATTCCAACAGGAGTGACTGAGACCCTCAATCCAACAACCTACAAAGATTTCAATTGTGCCAACAAACATATGTGAGAGGTTATCAATGGATCTTTCTCTAGCTGATACTTCAGATGAGACTGCAATCCTGTTTGACAGCTTGACTGCAACTTTGTGAGAGAACTTGAGCCAGAAATATACAACTTTGCACAGCTGGACTGCTGACTCACAGAAATTGTGACATAATAAATGTGTGTTACTTTAAGCAGTTAAGTTTCAAGGTAATTTGTTATATAGCAATAGGTCAACAAATATAGAGTAACATAGCAAGCATAAGCATACTATTAAAATATGTTAAACTCCTTTCTTATTTAACAATTTAAAAATGTTTTCTTGAAAATTTTCATGAATTTATTTAATATTTTATACACTTATTAAATGTAATATTTTGTATATTTTTATTATAATAATAAAATACAAGGTAAATAGAGTGATTTTTTTTCCACGAAGATCACTCTTTCTAAATCATCTCTAGTTTACCCACTTGTAAGCTCCACAGGATATGATAAAAGATGCACTGCATCAAAATGTGTGGTAATTTAGTAAAGAACATTAAAATATGGTGACCTTTTATTTAGTATGATTTTAAGATCATGGACTTTGGGTCAGATATATTCCAGTTCTGTTCCTACTCTACTCCTTACTAGCTCAGTGACTTTGGGACAAAACTTAACTAGTTGAGCCTCTGAGAAATGGTAATACCAGTAGCACATTTCATAGGCTCATTCTGAGGTTTACATGAAGTGTGGTAAAGTGTGTAGTATATATTGGCTGGCATGCGGAATTTGCTGAACCAGTATTAGTGGTTCTTATTTATTAGTACAACTTAAAAGGTTCTGCTTTTTGAAACTTTAACTTTCATTTACAAATAAGCTTGATATTTTAATTAAACATTATTCCCCTGCACAAAGCATGACTTCAAGCAATCTCTATTTGCTAAAACTTAGTCTTACTTAAAGATATTACAGGAAATTTGATTTTAAAGAGGGATCTTCTTTTGTGAATCCATCCTAATTAGACTGTTACCATTTCATTTCACTTATATCCGTTAATCTGAAACAGTAATTTATTGTATTTTTTCTGAATCTTTCTTAAATATTTATATCAATCCAACCTGTCACAAATAAATGAAAAAAAGTGTAGCTATTTTTAGAATATTGCTGTGATAAAATGTTGAAAAATTGGCCGGGCGCGGTGGTAAGATACTATTATTTTTAAAATTCCAGATGTTCTAAATTTTATTAATCTTTATTCCTTTTTTCTTTTTCCCTCTCTTTTTTTTTCTTCTTCCTTCCTTCTTTTTTTCTTTCCTCCCTTACTTCCTTTCTTCTTATTCTTCTCACATTGAAAGGGCTTATCTAAAAATATGATAATAGGTAAAAATAAAAATATTAAGATCAACATTTAAAAGTGGAAGTAAAATGAAGCCAGGGTAATGACATACATAGAAATATATAAAAATATTTTGCAGCAAAAGAGACATGGGGTCAATTATAAGATTCACAATGTTAACAAGATTTAATATATATATTAAAATATATATATATCAATTTCTTGGGTAGCATATAAGCCTACACAGGCACTAAGAAATAACATTTTCTTTGAGAGACCTCATAAGAAAAAAACGTTTAAAACATATACCAAACAAATAAATGACAGCTTCCTATGGCTACTTGCTATAGCACCTGTTATGGGTTGAACTATAATTCCCCTACTCTAAATTTATATGTTGAAGTTCTTATCTCTGGTGCCGTAGAATGTGACCTCATTTAAAAATGGTTCATCAGACACGTAGTTAATTAAGATGAGGTCATAAGAATAGGCCCTATACCAATGTGACTGATGTCTTCATAAAAGGTGAAATTTGGATGTAGGCATGCACACAGGGAGAATACCATTTGAACATAAAGACGGCCATTTGCAAACCAAGGAGAGACACCTAGAATGGATAATTTACTCATAGCCTTCAGAAAAAAAACCTAGGCTGATGACTCCTTGATTTTGAACTTCTGGCCTCCAGAACTGTAATAAAATAATTTTTTTGTTTAAGCCAACTACCCATTTCGTAGTACTTGGTCATGACACTCCTGGAAAACTAATTCTGACTCCCTTATTTACAAACTAAGGGAATGGCATCAAAAATAAAAGTTATAGAGAGGATCATGAAAGGCAACACAGAATGAAATGTCACTGTCACCCACTTATTTATTTATGCATGACTGTAACAAGCATTTATAAATGCCTGGTATGTTCCAAAGAGTATGACCAACATAGAGAATTCAAAGGATGGCAAATTCCTCAAAATTCAATCATCAAATAATTTGTCTAAGACTGCCAGAGCAATCCTACTATCCTTGGCAAGGATTGAGTCAGGAACAAGCATAAAATCCAACCATGACCAATGAGACTTGAGAGAAAGTCTGGAGTCTAGCAAAAGGTTTTCTCATACCTAAGGAGACAGAAAAATATCAATCTTCTGAATTCTTTATTTACATATTTTCTTGGTTAATGTATTATCTGGAAAGAGCTAAATCTATTTTGAGACTTAAGAGAAGAGTTAGCCTGAGGGCAATGACAACCTTCTAAAGATGTTAGATAAGAGAAATAAAAATAATCTGGGTTCTGGATGACATGTTGAGCCACTAAATGCACACTGGAGTCTACCCTACTATTAGACTTCCTATGTGGGAAAATGAATTTGCTTATTATTTCAGACATCTTGAGTTTAGTATTTTTCTACTTACAGTCAAAGCATTCTAATAGTTTAACATTCAGGCTCTTTTTGTGGTATCCATTACGGTTCTTTGAAAGCTTTTCCTTTCTTCTCCTGCTGGCACATGATCAAAATTGTGTTTCCTTTATTACCTCCATTTGTGCAATGGCCACAAGATCTGCCTTGACCAAAGAAATGTGAGCAAAAGAGATGTGAGTCATCTCTTTCAGTGGAAATTTTAGAGCCAGAGTGTGGTTCATCATTTTCTCCTTCCCTTTGCTACAGAGATAAGAAATACTCATGGTGTTGACTACTCTATTGTTCTGAATTCCAAAGAGAATGATGAAGAGCAAATCTCCAGCCAATCTACTAAGGACCTTTAATGGGAGTGACAAGTTTTTGTTGCTTTAAGCCTTAAATTTTCAATACACGCATGTTGATGAAATGAATCTATGAGGAGATAAGAGACTAAAAATCATTTAATCTAATCTGAGCATGTAATCTGTTTCTGCTACTTTTAAACCAACTATCTGAAATTTTCCCAAATGTGTTAAATAGAGTTCATTGACAGTTTTAGATATATCTTTAAGTGCTTGTATTTCCATTAGAAAACAAGCCTTCCTCATAAGAAAGGGTGAAGCTAGCTGCTGGCTATCCTGCAAAAACAGGCATACCTTTTCAGTTCCAGACCACCACAGCAAAACAAATATTGCAATAAAGCAAGTCATAGAATGTTTGTGGTATTCCAGTGCATATAAAAGTTATGTTTACTTTATACTATGATCTATTAAATGTGCGATAGCATTATGTATAAAAAAAGATACCTTAATTTAAAAAAGCTTTACTGCTAAAAATTACTAATACTCATCTGAGCCTTGCATAAGTCATAATCTTTTTGCTGATAGAAGGTCTTGCCTCAATATTGATGGCTGCTAATGGTGCTGGGTGGTAGTTGCTAAAGGTTGAGGTGGTTGTGACAATTTCTTACAAAAAAATGACGTCTGCTTCATCAATTGACTCTTCCTTTTATGAAAGATTTTTCTGTAGCATGTGATGCTGTCTGGTAGCATTTTACCTAAAGTTGAAAGGTTTTCAAAATTGGAGGCAATCCTCCCAAATTCTGTTGCTACATTATCAAGTTTATATCATGTTCTAAATCCTTTCTTGTAATTTCAACAGTGTTCATAGCATCTTCACCAGAAGTAGGTGAAGATGCCATCTCAAGAAATCATGGTCTTTGCACATGCATAGGAAGCAACTCCTCATTAATTTGTTTTATTTTAATATTGCAGCAATTCAGCCATTTCTTCAGACTCCACTTCTAATTCTAGTTTATTTTGCTGTTTTCTACCACATTTACAGTTATTTCATCCACTGAAATTCATCCACAAGAGTTGAAATCAACTTCTAAAATCCTGTTAATGTTTCTATTTTGACCTTCTCCCATGAATTACAAATGTTCTCAATAACATCTGGGCTAGTGAATTCTTTCCAGAAGTTTTTCAGTTTACTTTGCCTAGATCCATCAGAAGAAATACTATCTATGGCAGGTATATAGCTTTTTGAAATATATGTCTTAAATAATAAGACTTGAAAGTGAGCACATAACCTGTTTCTGCTACTTCTAAACCAACTCACTATTTGAAATTTTCCCAAATGTATTAAATAGAGTTCAGTGACAGTTTTAGATATCTCTTTAAGTCCATGTATATATTTGCATTAGGAAAAAGGCCTTCCTCATAAGATAGGGTGAAGCTAGCTGCTGGCTATACTGCAAATACAGCCATATGTATATGGGCTGTAGAATAAATGATTTATTAACAGGCATAAAAACATCATGAATCTCTTATACTTCTCCATCAGAGCCATTGGGTGACAGATACATTATTAATGAGCAGTAATATTTGAAAGGAATATATTTTTTCTGAGCAGTAGGTCTCAACTGTAGGCTTAAAATATTCAGTGAACTATGCTATAAACAGATGTGCTGTCATACAGGCTTTATTTTTCCATTTTTAGAGCACAAGCAGAGTAAATTTAGCATAATTTCTTAAGGGCCCTGGGATTTTTGGAATGGTAAATGAGCACTGGCTTCAGCTTGAAGTTGCCAGCTGCATTAGCTCCTAACATAAGAGTCAACCTGTCCTTTGAAGCTTTGGATCTAGGTATTGATTTCTTTCTAGCTATAAAGTTTTTATAAGGAATCTTCTTCCAACATAAGGCTGTCTCAACTACATTGAAAATCTGTTGTTTAAGGTGGCTACCTTCATCAATAATCTTAGCTAAATTTTCTGGATAGTTTGTTGTTGCTTTTACATCAGAACTTGCTGCTTCACCTTGCACTTTTATGTTATAGAGACAACTTATTTCCTTAAACCTCATGAACCAGCCTCTCTTACCTTCAAACTTTCTCTAAACCTTATTTACTTCTCTCAGCCTTCATAGAATTGAAGAGAGTTAGAGCCTTGCCCTAGATTAGACTTTGGCTTAAGGAAATGCTCTGGCTGTTTGACCTATTCTAACCATGAAAACTTTCTCCATATTAATAATAAGGCTGTTTTGCTTTCTTATCATTCATGTGCTTACTGGAGTAGCACTTCTAATTCCCTTCAAAATCTTGTCCTTTGCATTTATAACTTGGGTAAGTGTTTAGCAAAAAAGGCCTAGTTTTTATCCTCTCTTGGTTTTTGTCATTCTTTTCGAACTAAGCTTAATCATTTCCAGCTTTTAGGGGAGAGATGCCAGATGTAGGTGATGGGGAGGAAGGCAGCAAATCACACTGCCACGTGTGTACCTATGCAACAATCTTGCATGTTCTTCACATGTATCCCAAAACCTAAAATGCAATAAAATAAATGGGAAAGGAAAAAAAAAAAAAAGAAAGTGAGAGACTTGTGACTCTTTTTCACTTGAACAGTTAGAGATCATTGCAAGGTTATTCATTGGCCTAATTTCAATATTGCTGTGTCTCTAGGAATAGGAAGGCTCGAGGAGTGGGAGAGAGGCAGGAAAACGGCCAGCTAGTGGCCTGGTCAGGACATATGCAACATTTACTAACTTTGCCATTTTATGTGGATGCAGCTTGTGGAGTCCCAAAACAATTATAATAGTTACATCAAAGATCACTCATCACAGATCACCTTAATAGATAAAATAATGTTGAAAAAGTTTAAAATATTTCAAGAATTACCCAAATGTGACACAGAGACATGAAGTGAGCACATGCTGTTGAAATAATGGCACTGATAGTCTTGCTTGACACAAAGTTGCCGTGAACCTTAGAAAATGCAGGATGTGTGAAGCATCATAAACTGAAGTGCAATCAGAGGAGATATGCCTGTACATTGACAAAGACAGTGAACTGGATTATACTTTAAAAATAACTAATATAAAACACCCTTTGTGGTTTATAAATGAGAAGATGAAAGGAAATAAAGTGAAAGCTGAAAATAATGTTTTGAAGTGGATGATTGACAAAAGAAAATCTATTGGAAACAGAAAGCTTTGGACTTCACAAAGCAAAAATGGAACTCATTTAAAAAGGAAAAAAAATTCTAAATATCAAAATAAAAGATGACCGAATGCCAAAGGAAAGCAGGGGAATGTAAGGCTGGAGGGAGTGCTAATGGGATTCTGGGAGCTCCTGAGCTTTGGCAGGATTCGAAAGCATGTGTGTGTTCTGGGGCATGAGCTGAGCTGGGAAGAGGCTGGCTAGGCTAATCTACCACAGAGTAGATGAGGTATTATCTTTGTCATGTGACCTGTTAGCAGCATTGTAATGAGAATTAAGAGAAATAGTAATTATGGTAGAGGTAACACTGAAAGGGAAAAGTACTAAATCTCATTGTAGAAATTAAGGGCAAATGGCATCGAGGGCAGAGCCACCGGCACTAATCAAAGCCAGCTACTGAATGCTCATTCAATTCTCTAAGGCAAGCTCTGTCTTTATGGTCCTGTGTGATGTATCAGTAAAAGTTACTGCCACCTTGGAAATACAGCACAGGGTGGATGTGCCTAAAAATGTTAGATTACTAAGAAGGGTTAGGGGTGAATATGTTAAATCTCTATTTTTAAAAGGGAAGACAAAGTTCCCTTGGCAATCTTGTGAGAGGGAAAATGGAAAAACTGAGGTCCAAGGGGGAAATACTAGTAGATGATTAAGATAGCAATGATTTGGATTTCCAGAAGGAATGAAAAGGATATCAGTAATTACTGTATCTGAAAGCATATTAAACAATATTAGAAAGATTGAAAAGAAAAGAAAGTATAAAATGGAGTAATTGAGAACACGTATGGTACAAGTTATAGGGTAATATCATCATTCCCATTTACAGATCGCAAAAACAAGGATTATAGAAATTAAACAACTTGTCCATAGTGATATGGCAAGTAGACCCCTCTTTGTTGTTTTTTGTCTTATCTAAGATATTTATTTGCTAATTATTTCTTTTACCATTACTATTATTATAACTGATGATCATAGTTAATTTTTTTGAGTCATTACTATAATCAAGATGCATTTCTAAGTATCTTACATGTTAATTCATTTAATTTTTATAGGAATTCCATGAGAAATATATGTCCAAGGGTAATATCTGGTAGAAAGGAGATCTAAAATTCTCAGATGGATGCAGGATTGTACAATTTTGCCAACTGTGTTCAGTGTTTGATCTTGGCACTGGTTCAGTCTAGCTATTAATCTTTGGCAAATCACTTTGACTTTGGAAGTCTCAATTTCATCAACTGTCAGAAGAAGTATTTGTTTAAAATACCATGGAGGATTTCTTTTGAGAATTAATGAGATAATATACATAAAATTACTTTGTAAATTATAATATGACATATAAATGTTAGTTTTTCCTGCTATTTTCATTATTACTCTGAATTTTAATTATGAAGTGGGGATCCAACTATCATGATTATTAATGCTGATTTAGGATTATGGTGGATGTGTTGTAATCACCCAATGGTTTCTTCCTGCCTGCTGCACAGACTAAATCAATTCACTGAGACATAGCATGGCAGTAAAAAAAGAGTGTAATTGTCCCAACGCCATCCCATGTGGGAGAACTGGGGTTATCGTTCAAGTCAGTTTCCCAGAAGCTCGGAGGCTGGGGTTTTTCTGGACAATGTGGTGGACAGGGAACTATAGAATGGGTTCTGCTGATTGGTTGGAGATGGAATCATAGGGGTATGGAAAATGGTCCTCATGTGCACAGCTCACATCCAAGTAGGGCCAAAGGATCAGTTGAGTTATGAGTCACTATCCAGAGAAGTGGGAGAAGTCTGAAAGATATTTCAAAAAAATAATCTTAGGTTCTATAATATGATGTTATCCATAGAAGCAACTGGGGAAGTCAAAAATATTATGACCTCTGGCCACATGACTTCTGAGCAGTAAGGGATTATAGAAACTATACCTATCTTTCAGCAGAGTTTAGGCTCTTCCTACAATCCTATTCTTATAGCCTTTTATCAGTCTTATAAAGGCAGTTTTTGATCCCTGAGCAGGGAGGGGGTTAGTTTTAAGGAGATACTATTATCAGCCTGGCTTTCAAGCTAAACCATAAACTAAATTTCTCCCAAAGTTAGCATGGGCTATGCCCAAGAATGACCAAGGACAGCTTGGAAATCAGAAGCAAGATGAAGTCAACTATGTCAGATTCCTTTGTCATAATTTTGCAAAGGCAGTTTTACTGTCAGGACTCTATTAGAGAAGCAGAACCACTGAGGCTTATTAGAGGAGTTTTGCTTTCTGCAATCATGGGGGCTGGCAATTACTTTATGAATTAGCATGTCTTTTGCCTCTGCTTCAGGAGTTGCATCCTGCAGTCATCAGGGCAGGTAGTCAGGGAAGAAAGATGAATACGAGGTATGGGATGGGATATAAAGGCCTGAAAACCTGAGCTGGAATCCATGAGGACAGATTGGAACCTGCATTGGTCTTTCATCAACAATCAGACACTAAGTTCAAGAGCTGCTATATTTCACTGAGGAGCTGCCCAACAACTAGTCAAGCTCAGGGCACTGCGCTTCTGGTTGCTGCCCCATGCCAGCAAGATGAGTGAGCAGACCTGCCAGTAAGCTGCAGCAGTGCATGACCCAACGTCCACCTGTCCAATGCACACACAGAAACTGCCATATTCCAGCCTTCCTGGTTTCACACAAATTTCTCTACTGGCAAACCCTAATTCTGAAACATACATGGAAGGAATTTGTGAGTAATGTAGTCGTGCTTAGTTGATACAGTACAAAACTCCTGCAAAACTGTCAGTCATTAAAAGTAGTGAATAAAGTAGGCTGGGTTTAATAGAATACATGGCACACCTAAATAGGGCAGAACATTTATTTCCTCCTTGGGAGAAGGTGATTGGTATTATTCTTGTTACTTGCGAAAAGCTTACATGTTTGGGGAAATTTAGCATCTTGCAAATGTATACATATTTTTTTCTATCACAATGTTTGCTATTTTTTATAACTTTTTGCCGGTGTCTATATATAAGAGCTTTGCAGTTTTTGGTTGTAAGGCTTGTTTTCATGTTGTGCTTAGAATAGCATCTGTGTTAGTCTGTTTTCACACTGCTAGAAAATGACTACTTGAATTTATAAAGAAAAGATCATTTATAAAGAAAAGAACTTCCATTGATTCACAGTTTTGCAGGATTAACAGGAAACATGCCTAGGAAGCCTCAGGAAACTTACAATTATGCCAGAAGGCAAAGGGGAAGCAAGTATGCTTTACCATGATGGAACAGAAGAGAGAGATAGAAGGGGAAGGTGCCACACACTTTAAATGATCAGATCTTGTGAGAACTCACTCACTATCATGAGAACAGCAAGGGGAAAATTCTCCCCCATGATCCAGTCACCTCCCCCCCAGGCCCCTTCCTTGACATATGGGGATTACAATTTAACATGAGATTTGGGTGGGCACACAAAGCCAAACCATATCATTCTGCCCCAGGCCCCTCCTGAATCTTATATCCTTCTCACATTTCAAAACCAATCATGTCTCCCCTCCAGTACCCCAAAGTCTGAACTCATTTCAGCATTAACTCAAAAGAGCAAGTCCAAAGTTTCATTTGAGACAAAGCAAGTCTTTCCTGCCGATGAGCCTATAAAATCAAAAGTAAGTTACTTACAATATACAATGGGGCTGTAGGCACTGGGTAAATATTCCCATTCTAAATGGGAGAAATTGGCCAAAACAAAGGGACCACAGGCCCCATGTAAGTGCCAAACATGGTAGGGAGCTCATTAAATCTTAAAGCTCCAAGATGATCTCCTTTGACTCTATGTCTTGCATTTGAGTCACACTGATGTAAGAGATGGGTTCCCATGGTCTTGGGCAGCTGTGCTCCTGTGGCTCTGCAGAGTACAGCCTCCCGCCCAGAGGAAGCTTTCACAGGCTGGTATTGAGTGTCTGTGGCTTTTCCAGGCACACAGGACAAGCTGTCAGTGGATCCACCGTTCTGGAGTCTGGAGGACGGTGGTCCTCTTCTCACAGCTCCAGTAGCAGTACCCCAATAGAGACTCTGTGTGGAAGCTCCAACCCCACATTTCCCTTCTACACTGCCCTAGCAGAGGTTTTCCAAGAGGGCTCTGCCCCTGCAGCAAACTTCTGCCTGGGCATCCAGGCCTTTCCATACACGGTCTGAAATCTAGGTGGAGGTTCCCAAACTCCAATTCTTGACTTCTGTGGATTCATAGGCTCAGCACCACATGGAAGCTGCTAAGGCTTGTGGCTTACACCCTCTGACGCCATAGCCTGAGGTGCACCTTAGCTTCTTTTAGCAATGGCTGGAGCAGCTGAGACACAGGTTACCAAGTACCTAGGGTACACACAGCATGGGGACCTTGGGCCTGGCCCATGAAACCATTTTTCCTCTTAGGCCTCCAGGCTTGTGATGGGAGGGGCTGCTATTAAGACCTCTGATATGCCCTGGAGACAATTCCCCATTGTCTTGGGGATTAACATTCAGCTCCTTGTTACTTATGCAAATTTCTGCAGCCAGCTTGAATTTCTCCTCAAAAAAAGAAAATTTCTATTCTATTGCATTGTCAGGTTGCACATTTTCTGTACTTTTATGCTCTGCTTCCTATATGAAACTGAATGCCTTTAACAGCACTGAAGTCACATCTTGAATGCTTTGCTCTTAGAAATGTCTTCCACCAGATACCCTAAATCATCTCTCTCAAGTTCAAAGTTCTGCAAATCTCTAGGGCAGGGGCAAAATGCCACCAGTCTCTTTGCTAAAACTTAACAAGAATCACCTTTGTTCCAGTTCCCAACAAGTTCCTCATCTCCATGTGAGCCCACCACAGCCTGGATTTTATTGTCCATATCACTGTCACCATTTTGATCAAAATCATTCAACAAGTCTCTAGGAAGTTCCAAACTTTCCCACATTTTTCTGTCTTCTTCTGAA